>NC_139949.1:33625507-33985507 GCF_963454915.1 Gymnoscopelus microlampas
AGAAAGAGGTTGCTAGTAAACTAATCTGTAGTGGAATTGAACTTAAAAATAAGTAAACCAGTCAAATTATTCAGTGACACAAAATGCTGTCTCGTTTATCTGAATTATTGTCTGTTACATTTAATAATGGTCACCTGTACGGAATACTGTCATGTAGGCCTACCATAAACCCCTGTTAATAACATAAATTCAGTTAAAATAAACTGCCCTACAAAGGCAAAGTGCAAAGCCAAAGTGCAGTAACTACGTTTTTGGACACACCAACTTATTTGTGTATCCCAAAGGTCAAATTAGCCTTTGTGATTTTGGGGGGTACACAATTACTTCAAGAACAGATTTACAATTAGTGTAATATCACTTACTGTATTTGCCGATATCTCATTTGGCTGACCAGTTGAATCACTTTTAAACCCATTTTCAGGGATTTCCCCCCATAGTTACTGCACTTTAGCTTTGTAGGGCAGAGTTGAGATGGACCTCACTGTTTACTTGAAGTGTTGTTCATAAAGCAATGGCAGGGCAAAATTAACTGATTGCACAGGCATTATACGTACATTACAATTTCATCTGAATGTGATATAAATAGCCTAATCTTAAGAAGAGCAGTGTAGGCCTGCCCTGGTGTATAAACCCTGTGTGAAGATCTGATTGGGAAACTATTACCCCTAGTGTGAAGCACCATTGAGGATGATGGGCTGGGATGTTCGGATACTTAAAATTAACATCCTTGCAATCAAACAAGGTGTCTGGCTTGTAGCTCACATTAGGACTGGCTTCTCAGCAAGCAGCCAGTATCGTACTTGAGATTTGTCATTAAAGGGAGCTAGTTATACACAGGCATTCTTTGGAATTTGCTGTCGTATTTATAGCAACACTAAATGTGTGGTGGTGTTCTGTATATGTCATATTTATGATCTGTAGTAATGAAGTAGTAATGATTTGTTCTTTGATGTCATGCTGCACTATGTTTAAAACGCACTGTCGATGCCTTGTGATACACTCCAAGTCAAACTGCAGCCAGTGTAGTTGTGAACAGTACATTAATGCTTTTTAGACAGTAGTCACACCGTTGCACTAAAATATCTATGATGACTGAGTTACAATGTAATATTTATTATCATTATTAGTAGTAGTACTTGTAGTATTGGTTTTGTTTCCCATTACTCCCATATTTTTTTATATAAAGAGAGGGATTCCCTGTTAGAATGATTACATCTTTTGAACACTTAGTGAATTCATGTGTTTTATGTTCTCTATTTGTTTTATATTCTTCATTATTTCCTAACTTAGAAATCTTTGTAGCAGGAGGTGTTGAGGTGTGCAATTTCTGTTTTAATTTACGACTCATGTAGTAGCTGATGCTGTTTCTGTATCTGATTCTGGACATGGAGAAATTCAGCATATAGTGTGTGTGAGGCCGGGTTCTATGGAAAGGTACAGTATATACCCCTGAGGAAATGAGGGAACTACTTCCCCCCCTTCTGTTGTAGTCTGCAGCCTTCTTCTTCAAGCCCATTTTATAGGTAGAAGTCAAACAGCCCTCTGAGTTCATTATCAAGAAACATGGTTTGTGCTCCCTTGTGCACCTAATGGGACCTATTGCACTCATCACCAGGCTATCCCTGTCAGATTGTCTTTTATTGGGTCTGTCGATCACTATCACTCTCTCGCGCAGCCCTTTTCACTCCCTGCTTCTCTGCCCTTTACCTTTCTCTGCTTTACACGCACACTCACCCACACACACGTCTTGAACACAAAATTAGGTCATTATACACACTTCATTCTTACACACACACACACACACACACACACACACACACACACACACACACACACACACACACACACACACACACACACACACACACACACACACACACACACACACACGTGACACACACACACACACACACACACACACATGCACACGTGTTAGAACTACACACATATGGGCCAAATAGTGGACAGGAGGTTAATGGACCGTAGACGCATAGGACACGCTCTGGCAAGATTGTGCGGGAAATGGATTATAACTTCAAAGCACACATGAGGGGCCACGTGTGAACCACAACTGTCCTTGTATTTTCCATGTCACTACCTCCATGTGGCCTCTGGAGACCTGCTCTCCCATGAATTCACTCTCGCTAAGGAAGCAGATCTGCTCTTTTTGCTTTCGCGTCACACTTCAAACAGTGAAAGTGACATATTTTAATGCCTCATCTGGTTTATTTGAGGACCGTAGAAATGACATTCAGTAACGAGACTAATTAGCCTACTATTCACTGCTTTACAGTCAGTGATTCCAACTCACGACGGCCTTCGTGACACTTTCTTAATTAAAGTCTTTACCACTCAACTTGCTACATAACATACGTCACATACTTTTTCCGTCTCAGATTTGCTTAAAATCCCGTTCGTCACACTCAACGTGAATAAAACTCTGTCTCACTTTCTTTTTACATCAGACGAAAACTTTTCTTCATGTGCAACAACATTTCTCTCTGCCTACATTCGGTATCAGGACTGTACAACTTACTCAGACTTTCAACATTTCAACATTACAATATAACAGAGTGTCAGACAAATTGCCAATAACTGCATTGCATTTATGGTATGATGTTTTAGGGTAATATTTAGCTGACAACATCATTAGTGAGCAGCTAATAACAGAAAACATTTGGTCAAGGAAGGCTTCTTTGCCTTAAAGTTACAATGCTTACAATGCTCACTTGCTGTCAGTCAATGACATGCATCCATGAGGCTTCCATTTATTGAAAGGTCAATAACATGAATAAGGTTACCAGCTTGTATGCAGAGTTTCAGTTATTGTGTGGCACACAAGTTCCCTACTGTATATTCCTTTGCATGCACATTTTTCAGGCACTTGTGATTTGGAAGGTATGTGCATGCATGTTTGTTCAATCAGGATTTTATAATCACATTCAGGAACTAGGAGCTACCAAAATAACAAAAATATATTTACATTAGTTGTGCCTTCATATTTTTTAAGATTTTAAAAGCTCTCCTCTACTATCTTATTGAACCCCCTGTCATAAATGCATATGATGTCTATTTGTCTTACATTCTGTATTCCCACATGCTGTTTAAAAATCCTGCCAAGAATCCAGCTTACCTTAATGCCTATTTCCCATGAACATACCTTAAGAACATACTATGTCTTCCTTTTCTTTTTCCTACATGCTCTTACCTCCTGGATTATTCTCCAATTCCCCATACAATTCCCGACATACTTTCACCCTCACTAGAAAACATTAATAAAACCACCTCTTCACATTCTTTGACAATTCTTAATGACAAAGGAGAATATTTGTGCCATGCGAGTGCACCGGGCACCCACAGGGATATAAGGGTATTTTCAACATCAGCCTGATTAAACTGGACACTCCTAAACAGAGATATTTTAGTGCTCTTCTTGAGACAACAAGGAAGTCACTAAAAATATGTCAGTGTTCTTCACTGCATCCACTGCGACTTAACATACATCGACCATTCTGTGTGTTCACTAGACTAGACAGCACCCAGGTCACACATGCTCAGTAGACCCCCCCCAACCCTGACAGCACCATTGCCATGACAACATGCTACTACTGCATGCAACTCAAGGTCAACCAAAGGGACCACTCCTATGCGCTGTATGGCTGTGAGCAACCACCTTTTACCAGGTTGTGTCCTCCTTTATATGGTCTGTAGCAAAGCTATATGAAAAAGGACGTGTCCCAAATATCTCCTACTCACAGGGAGACGTCTCAAAGACAGTGTGCCATGTCTCGTTCTGAAGGGCATGGACAGCGCGTTCCTCTCTATCACACACACACGCACACGCACACGCACACGCACACGCACACACACACACACAGACTCTAAAGCCACACACTTTGCTGAAAAAAGTTGTTTTAAACATCCATACGGCACAAACACAAACCGCAGCAGGCACACACACACACACGCACGCACACGCACACGCGCACGCGCACGCGCACGCGCACACGCACACGCAGACGCACACACACACACACACACACACACACACACACACACACACACACACACACACACACACACTCACACGCACACGCACAAAAAAAGAAAGACATTTTGGTGGGCGAATCCTCCAAGGTGATTGGATAAGGCTGGTTAGTGGATAAGCAGTGAGACATCTTTAGAATAGTAAGTAGGGGCTCCAGCTCACAGCCCACTTCGGCTTTGATGTTCACTTCAAACCCAGCTTTATGTCGACAACACTTTCCAAGCAAACCACCACACTGTCTCAGGTGTCCCATGGCCTTACTGGTTCTCTGAACTGGGTTCATGCAATAAATAATTACCACCACCACCCAGGCTGGTGAAAAAGGCTGGCAAGAAGCGGTCGCTTGTTCAAAACAGCATTCTTCTGGGTTTCAGAGCTTGTATCAAGCGTGTTCAAATATCACAGAGGTTTCATTAGTTTTAAAAAGAAATTGAGGAATTACTTAAGCAATTTAAATCTTTCAATGGCTCAGCGCCCTTCTTCATGTTCTTTTGATGTTTGACTCAGAGGGCCTGTGGCTTTGTTATGTCCTCACATTCCTGGAGGCAGTGGGCACTGAGGTCTGTATGGACCCCCTTAGTCTGTGCACCACACAGGTAGTTTAGAGCATCTGTCTTCTGCTGTGAGCCTAACAAACACTATATTGTAATAATATACTGATCCTCATGGTCATTATTTTAAGTAATTATATTGTTAACTTACTGGTCATTATTATTACCACAATCATCATCATATTTATATTTTTTAGGAAACTCAGGGTTCCATACTATGTAAGGATACAAACAAATGTTTATCAGGACCCAGTAATTGCTGGTGGATTTTCACACCCTTCACACGCATTAAAGATCTGATGGAACGATACAAAAAATAATAATAATAACGTTTCGATTTTGATTTCAGGTCGTTTTGGAGGCAGATATTACAGCTGACTATTATATATGTTTTGCCTCAGTGAACTACATTATGTCTTGGTGATTGGCTGGTGGGCAGAGGGTAAAGGTCACCAAGGCTATGGCTGTGTGAGTTTTGAGAGAGCGACTAAGATGACGAGTGAGCCGGTGCTGCCGTCACTCTCTCGCCACGTACAGATAAAACAAAATGCGACAAATTGAAAAGACAGCAGTGAGGCGTGGGGGTTATCCATTTGTAACTCTGAGAGGGTTAAATTAAATCAACAGCGAGAAGTAACAGGGAATACTGAAGAAGCCTGCGAATGAATAAGATGAATAAGAAAAGATATGCCACTGGTTGTCAGAGGACGCAGAGTGTGGAGCGACGACAGAGCAGTGAAGAGGGGCATGGTAGTGGTGCTGACTCCGGGACTTGGTCCTTCTCTCTCTGGTGACAGGCGGAGGGGGAAGTCCCCTCTCAGGCCTGGCTGGCTGCTGACGGGCTGCTCTCATCCCTCAGCATTTAGTAGTGCACTCCTGGGGTATGGTGGCCCACAGGGGGGGGGGGGGGTATTCTTTCAGCCAACCCCAGTGCCTGAGGGGCCGGACTGAGTTCCCAGTGTCACTGCTGACCTTGCCCCACCCTCAGAGCTCCTGTGCTATGAGGCATCAGCCTTTGGGGCATCTTTCCTGCCGTTCTTCACGGACGGCGAGTCTGTCTTCACCGTCTTCCTTGGAGGACACTCTTCACTGGCTAGGTCGTGTAACGATGGCTCCTTATACATGGCAACTGTGGGGAAAGTAACTATTAGTTAAGATTCGAATATCGTCACTTTCGGGCATAAACTTTGAGTTATCATATTTCAACATTTATACTTTTTTTTATGTATTAATGCCGTCCTTTATATGACAGTGTTCACCCTGTGTCGCATTGTGACACTGCTTTTTTCTGACCTTTTGAAACACTAGAGGTTTGGGCCCCTATGCGGGCCCCTATGCGGGCCCTATGCACACACCTATGTCGTACTGCCATGCACATTAGCGTGACATTAGGTCCTCGCTTTGGCCAATTTTCATATAAGATTTTGAAAGTGAAAGTGTGGTTAATTCTGTCTGTTGGTTTTATAAATATTTAACCAATGAAAAGTATTAACAAGAGCTTGTGACTAACTAATAACTAGCCTGGCATGGCCAGACATATTCGCCTGAAATAATAATTACATTGGATCCATGGGAACACAGGATCTTTTTCCCATTATCTGAAAAGTATCATTTTTGAACATATAAGGTTTCTGCCCGACAGCAATGCAATAATGCTGATGAGCAGTGATAAATAGCATCTAATGATGCAGAACCATCATTATCTCTGCCAGGCCGAAGGTGAGGGGGGTGATTGTGTTTTCACCCGTTTCTGTCTGCCCAGGGCTAATATTGCAACTGAACCGGTCAGCACCAGTATTCTTTGTGCATGCTGTCAGAAGGCAAAATAAGTGCCTCCATGCATTTCCTTTCTCAAATATTGTGTATTTTTTCATATATTGAACTTTACTTTTATAATGGAATTCAACGGCAGTCGGATCGGGCTGAAACCGCACCCAAATATGTATGTACCGGTACTGTATGTTGGCGGAGATATACATGTTCCACTGAGCACACTGCTCGAGTTTGAATTATGCTAAGGCTCATGAGATCCCAGAAAAGAAAAGTGCCACATACCCTCGATAACTTTAGGCAGGAAGTGTCCGCTTGGTTTGTTCTTCTTTACCCGGTTACCCTTCATGACCTGGCCGTCTTTATTGATACCAATATACCAGGAACGACCTGAATGGGTCTGGCGGTAGAGCAGTGAGGAGTATGTGACGTAGTAGTTCTCAAACACGCTCTCCTTGAACTTGCACTCTGGAGTGAAATTATCCTGCGGGGAGAGATGGGGCAGGGCAAAAGGGGTAAGTTTGTTAGTAACAAAGAAAAAAGAAAAGAAAGAAGAAAGATAAAAGACAAAAGGAAACATGAGTTTTTGAGCCTGAATGCCAATACAAGTTGTGAACGTGCGTGTGCGCGCGCACACACACACACACACACACACACACACACACACACACACACACACACACACACACACACACACACACACACACACACACACACACACACACACACACACACACACACACACACACACACACACACACACACACACACACACACACACAATGACACACACACACACACACACACACACACACACACACACACACAATGACACACACAATAACACAAAAAACATTAATTAGGTGAGCATTGCCTGAGGAAAAATAAAGGAAAGCTAAAATTCCATCTATTTTCCAGTTTCTTTGATAGTATGCACATTCTGACCCATGGGAGGAGCACGAAATAGTTGCACGTGTGATGTGATTGCATTAGCATCTCTGGTGAACTTATCGCAGTCCCCCTAGGAAAAGTATACAGAGCACATGAAAAGCACTGGGAGTCTTCACTCCCACACCAATAACACTCCCGTAAATACACGCATGAATACATACATATTATACATGCAGAGTTTTGACATCAAACTGTCGGGACTATTTCAGATGCATTGAATCTGAACACATTTTACAGGTAAGAGCATGAAAATGCTGGACAATTAGCATTGGCAATGTTTATGTTTACCAGTGATTATAACCAACTTTGACAGATATTCATCTCTCTTAGTCACCATCAGGGTCCTTCCAGTGTCAGAGAGCAAAGCCAATCTGCAGGATTGATTTAGCAAGAGCAGCAGCAGGGCAGAAATGGCTGACTGGAGAATTTCTCAGAGACTCTCTAGATGACGATGACACCACCCACCGTGTAGGGGCTTTAATAAAGACTCAAACGCAGATTGAGAGGGTCTAAAGTGACCTCCGGTGTCACTGTCACACTCATCACAGATCATCACCTATGACCTTCACAGGGAGCCACCATGCTTTGGTAGCTTGTAGAGACTGCAATTACACACGTTATGTCCACATCTCTGTGTCCGCTTGCACCCCTGGATATGCCCGTTTAGCCACCCTTCTGTGCACCATGCAAAACAAACCCTGCTACCCTCATCTCAACAAACCCTCTTACCCACTACTACTACCACCCTGGAGGCATCACATCACATCACAGGGCTATTTAAAGATCCACTGACAGGTTTGATATCTTCTGCTGTGCTAACACAAAGAGGATAGGATCGATAGATGATCCCCTTCATTCATTATTAATCAGGCCAGAGAGCAGGAGGGGGTGGCAAGTGCAGGAGAGAGGGGAGAATGGTAGAAGGAAAGAGGAAGAGAGGGGAGGAGGAGGAGGAGATCAATGAGGAGGACACTGGTGGGTGGGGGTATAAGGGTGAGAGAGACCTGGTACTTTGGGTCCCTTGTGGGACCAGAGGAGGGACACTATAGGCTCACACAGGCTCTTTAGTCAGAACCTCCCCAGGCTCTGACGCTCACCTCTTTCACAGATAAGAACACACATGACCCCCAGGAAAACACCCTTCAACTAACGCTCTGAAATAACACTAATGAAAACCTCGAGGCCCTCCAGTAATTACCCTCTATAATCAGTCCCCTGAAATCAGCCTAATGATAGAACCCACATTCTCTGTTTCATTAATCGGCCATCTCCAAAGGTATGAACCACTTCGCGTGAGAGAGGGAAGGAAACGCAGTACAGTGAGAGAACAGACAAAATAAATGCATTACTGTGCACATATCCCAAATGGTCAAATTTGCTCTTCAGGGATAAACCGCAATGCCAGTATGCCAGTCCATCGAAATTTGATACAAATGATTAATTGTAGTTTTTCCCCATCTCTGTAATTCACCTCAAAACACCTGCAGGCCCCGAGTACAAAGCTATGATCAGAACCTTAGAAGAGAAGCCACTTCACGTCTTTGGGATACCAAGATGAATAATGGCTGGGGATATTAGTGTAAAGAAAGTAGATTTTCTATGTATTGTTTTAAGCAGGGGCGGGGGTGCACTTTCATTTAAAGGGCAATAGCTTAGACCAGCGTATGAAATTAAAGAATCATATCCTTCATGTGCCTGTACTGACAGACTTTGCCAGTCTCCTTTCCATTGCATATCAAGCCAGAATGAGTTCTAATAAAAGCAGACGAGAGAGGTAATATCTAGCGTCAGTGCTGAGAATCCAGAGGATGGAAAGAACCTTTTTATCATTCAGAGCAGTCTCCCAACCTTCCCCTCCGCCTCTCTTTTCTCCACCCACCCTCCACCTCCTTCTTCATCCCTTGTGTCAGATTACATCTATTCTACCTGCTCCAGGAAGCTTAACTCTCTTTGCCACCATACACTGGGATTGCACTAACAACATGGCAAGGACAATGAAGTACCTACACTGCAAAATCTTGAGTGTTAATCTAACTTTGAGAGCGTAAAAATGACCCAGTCCACTTTAACACACATGAGTTTGCAGTGCAGAGTTAACACTCCAATGCCTATAGATCTGATTTCGATGAATTTGGTTAATTTACATATCTTTATACATTTAGAAAATAAGGATTTGCAATAACAATGTGGTTAGAAAAATGAAACGGAACTAATGTCATCCATATATAGTGTTTTATATATTTTATTTCCCATTGAAGCAACAGTACACAGTATGTAATCTACATGAAGATGTTGCTCATCTTCAATGGCGAACATTTACATTTGATGCCATTATGGTAAATGCCCGCAGTCCCCCATTTAGACAGCAGGGGTCATGGTGTCATTTATGCTGCCTGCATCTATTGACCATCCCATGAGCTCTCTGGTTAATCTAATGGGAAGCCATGAAATCTGCCCAGCTGCAGTAATCCTGACATATTTCCATAGTGCTGCATTAGTTGTTGCTTCAAATGTAAAGCTTCTTAATAAAGCCCCTCCACCCATCCCTCTCATACAGTTTGAGTGTGCCAGTCTTTGCACGCAAAGTGTGTGTGTGTGTGTGTGTGTGTGTGTGTGTGTGTGTGTGTGTGCGCTCGCTCTCGCACACACATTTTTACATTGATTTACATCCAGATGCAGATGTTCTATGACATGCCACATTACATAAGTTAATAAGGCATGGGTGCACTTATTAATAGCAGTTTACCATGGATGCAACTGGGAGATAATACCGTCTGGCACAAAAGATTTATGGGCTGTCTGTGATGTTTTATGATGGCATGGCCTGGCCCAGCTTGGCTTAGCACGGCAGGGCCTGGTGAAGCGTGGCTTGGCATGATTGAGTGACATGCTCAGTGTGAATGGATGATAATGATGCCGGGGAGGAGGGTTGAGGTGGAGGGTTAGGCGCTCGTGCCTCTGTTATGCTGATTGACATCTGGAAAGGCCTCCTGTCAATGTGATGGAGCTGAAAAAGGCGTGTCTGCTGATGGCCCTTCCTGCCCCCCACTGACAGGTAGCTTTTGTGTCATTTAAATAAGCTAGTATGAGACAAAAGAATCCAAGGGCAGAGATAGGTGGGCGTCACACAACACACAACACAGGTCTCCAGCCAGAATCGAACCGATTATGTGGTCGTCACAATATCGGGTCATGAACCTAATCTGTTATGAAAATAGCCGATCTACAAGCTCATGAAGTATCTACTGTGTGGACACACCGTGGAAACGTGAGCTTGTAGATCGGCTACTTTTGGAGAATGTTCACCCCCCCCCCCCCAACAAACACAGCCACCCTGCATTTCTTTTCTTTCGCTGCTTTCATTCCTTCCTTCGTTCATTCATCTGTTCTATCGACCTCTCTTGTCCTGTGATAAGAGTGATGCTATCTTGCTGCTTGTGCTGTCCTGCATTTCAATGCAATCTGCACAGGTAAAGAATGGACAGAGCCACTTATCCACAGAGCTTTCTCTCCCTCCCCCTCTCTCGCTCTCTCTCATCCATACACACCAATAAGATAGACCTAAATATTGACACAACACAATAATAAGTATACTCCAACTGCTGTACAGCCCAAATAAAACATTTAAATTGAATGTTCTGTATATAAACAACTGATAATAAAGGTTCTAAGAGAGAATAAAGCAATTGTCATTCACACTTGTGATTGGCACAAAAACGGTGTCAATTATAGCTTTGAAATATTATGTTAAACTTCCTCCATAAAATCAGCTGCCTACAGTGCTCTCTCTCTCTCTCTCTCTCTCTCTCTCTCTCTCTCTCTCTCTCTCTGCACATACATGCTCAAATGTATGTGTTCATTTCTCTTTCTCGCTCTCTTTTGCGCAAATGCTGTGTTCCGCTTTCTTTTCCCTTTGTTCTCTCCTCTCTCCCCTCCCCTTTTCTCTTGGCCCAGGAGGGGTTTCCAGAACACAATCAGTAGATGATGAAATGGGGCAGGACTGCGCTGAGCTCTATTTTTACATTAGGATCAGCCATTTCCTCGTGCCTGCCACAGGTAGTGAGGCTGAGAATCCTGTGTGAGACAAGGGAACAGTGACACAGACTTCCCCCTGCACCTGATATCTCTCTTTCTCACTGGGATCCCTCCCCTACACAACCTGTAATGTGTTGCGTGCATGTATCTGTGGGTGTGCACTGTGCACGCGTGTGTGTGCGTGCGTGTGTGTGTGTGTGTGTGCGTGCGTGCGTGTGTGCGTTTGTGTGCGCGTGTTTGTGTGTGTGTGTGTGTGTGTGTGTGTGTGTGTGTGTGTGTGTGTGTGTGTGTGTGTGTGTGTGTGTGTGTGTGTGTGTGTGTGTGCGTGCGTGCGTGCGCGCGTGCGTCCGTGTGTGTGTGTGTGCGTACAAGGGCATACGTGCATGCATGTGAGGGTTATAACTGTGAATAAAGCCTACAGAGCCAAAAGGAGAAAGGAGACAGCTCTCAATCCACCATCACTCACTTCAGTTTTGTCTAATGGAGAGCTTTCTCTATCATACATGTTACTGCAGTTCTTCCTGAACATGCACATGCTCTATCCATCTGCTCTAAATGCAAACTTAACACATTTGTAGACCCAAAAGCAATACACAGTTGCACTTGTCAAAATCTGATCTTGGTATCACTGGAATAACACTGAATAACTGGTTATCCGCCTGGAATGGTGGGATGCCAGGTTCCTTCCTGCAGTACAGGAGGTATGGGAAGACTCCAATAAGGCCTCCATTCATTCCTAGTTGACACCAATGAAAAACAAGTATTTTATTTCGTTTGTTCCCAGATATAGTCAACATGGTCTCAAAAAACAGTGTCCTGTAAATAAACTACAGCCTCCTGTAGGAACATTACTACTCACCAGGTGTAATGATAAGGTTTGTTTTCATCTCCCTGCACCCTCTTGACATCTTATCCCTCAGAGGTCTGTATTTGGCCCCAGCTCACAAGCCTCAAGCACTGTTATACTGATGACACGGAACTGTTTTTCTCCTTTCCTCCCTCTGCCACACAGGGTGACGAGCGCATTGCTGAATGCCAGATCCACATTTCACATTGGACATCTTCCCACCAAACTCAATGCAGACAAGACTGAGCTTCTCTTTTTCCCTGGAAGTCTTGTGACCTGCAGGATCTGGTCTGCTGGTATGATCACTCAAACAACTGGTCCAGAATGCCACGGCATGCCTGATCTTCAACCTCCCTATAGCATCACATGTCTTACCGCTTCTGCGCTCCCTTCACTGGTTTCCTATTGCTGCCTGCATCCAATTGAAAACACTGGTGATGACCTACAACGCAATTAAGGGCACCTTAAGCCCATGATCCACCCCCAGACCCCTTCCCACACACTTAGATTAGCTAACACAGGACATCTGTCCCCCCCTTCCCTGCGACACCCTGACCAAACATAACAAGCGTCCTAGACTCTTCTCCCTCCGTGGTGGATGACCTCACCCATCTGTAAGATTGCAGACTCACTCCTCATTTTCAACCGCAGTCTGACAAACTCATCTCATCACCAACACTCCTTATTCTTTGGATCACTTAATGTTGCCTCTTTTGATAGATGCTAGTTATACATACACCTTGTATGGTGGTTACTTGTTCACATGATACTGTGTATGTAATTTAGATAGACATAAACTGTTTGTCCCCAAAAGTATGTTATAGATAGCATCATACTGTATTAAGACAGATGCTAGGTTTGATGTTTACCTGGTATAGTTACTTTGTAGCCCTTTATTGTTGTCTTTGCACTCTGTACGTGATCCTTTAACCCGTTTCTGGACTAGGGTTCATGCATGTGACTTATTTCAATCTGTTAAATGCCTAAATAATAAACTGTAGAAGTGTAGTAATGCACCTGCACACTTTCATCTACCAACTAATCCATATGTGACACACCCCACTCAGAATAAGAGGTGACTGTAACACTAATGATGACATCACACATGCTTGTTTTCCCCATACCATCAAAGACATGCATATCATGATTAAGTTTGTGCCTCTGTGTGGTATGCTTTCTAACTTCTTCAGCCACTAGGGCACTTCTACATTGTACCATTTTTATTTTTACTCTGCAACTGATCATTACCTCCTCTTGTTTCACTGCAGTCAATGAACGTGATTCTGAAGCACTATCAATTAATAGCTCACTGCAGGAGCTCTAGCAAGCGAGCTGTGTTAGCCTAAAAGCATCTGGCAGCTCATTATGAATCCTAATTATTTGCCTGTTATGCAATGGAACCCCAGGTTGTCCCTGACAACATAGTGGAAAATTCTGAAATATGACCTTTGTAGCATGCATTGTAACACATTCCTATTTTTAACTGTGCCAAAGGCACAACATACAGTAAACCTCTGGACAAGAGGAAAAAACAACAACTAAATTGCAAAATGCAATATGCAATAAATATACACAATAAACCAACAGACTGCATTTGAAACACAGAAGCCCATTCAATAAAAAAATAAAAAATAAAAAGCTTTGGAAACAGCTGAGAGTGCTATTGGATATTGTAATGTATTTTCTTTTTCTTTCTAATAAAATAAAAATCAAACAGGTTTGTTAATGCAGTTAACACATGTTTTCATGTCAATGACCCAAATATGTCTGTCAATTTATATGTAATTTAGATAACTTGTGCTGTTAAAATGTTTATCAAAAATATTCAAACATGTAAAAAAGAAAATCCACCAAAAGGGGTCGTAGCACCTAGCACCACGAAAGGTTAATCCGGCCCTACACACAGTGTTATTGTCAGACACTCCATAGATTGGTAAACACTTCTAAAGATAAATTGGATGTTTCCCCGGGACCCAAACAAGTGAATATAGCAGATCTACAAGCTCACTACTTTTCCCCCCTAATTTATGAAACGTCTTAGAGTTTTGTATTATGAAATTCTTTTGAAACTGAATCTTTAAACATAATAATTAAAAACTAAATGTAGGGAACTTACAGGCTATTTACTACTCACAAATGGGTCCCGACCCAGTGTTTGGAGAGCAGTGTTCTAGACACTCCCCGGCGTAGAAGCAGGCTTCTCGCCTTTTCAGACTGATTTTATTTTCAGGCCCCTCCCCCTCCCCCACCCCCCGCCTCTGCTGGAGACAGACAGCGGGTGTTTGACACTAGCTCCGTTCATTTGTAAGTATTAAGAGTGAATTAAACAACTTGGAAAGTAACATTCCACCACATGGAAGCTCAGTAGAGTTGTCTGTATTGCCAGGGAGTTAAAACTGCTAAAAGACATTTGTGACAGTTGAAAGAGAAGTTAATTATCGTCATGACAAACTGCATTGGGAGTTTACTCTCTAACTGATTGGATTCTCCACCAGCTGAATTATCTCCTATAACTAGTCTATGGTTAGTTACCTAACTGAGTTAGCAGCTAACTGTAGTTAGCTGCTAACTGTAGTTTGCGTAAAATACAGTAGGGCTGAATTATGTATAGTTTCACTTTTAATAATTTACTTAAAAATATCCAGGACTAGGAAGTATTTTTGTATGAGGAGAAGTTATGTGGTTGTATCATAGAGTTAAAAAATAATGGTTGTATATGTTGAATTGAGCTGTGTTTTTGATTGAGATGCTGAAGCAGGCCTAGTAAATCTCATAAAGGTAATTTGTGTGTGTGTGTGTGTGTGTGTGTGTGTGTGTCTGTGTGTGTATGTTTTAGTTGTAAAAAAAAGAAAAAGAAAAGTAAAAGGCTAGATATGTATGGTACAATAAACATAATGTTGAGTACATTGTTGACGACCCCTAAGCTCTGTGGTTGAATTTTCTTTCTTTCTTTCTTTCTTTCTTTCTTTCTTTCTTTCTTTCTTTCTTTCTTTCTTTCTTTCTTTCTTTCTTTCAGCTAGCCTACCCAAGGCTTATGGTGTCCTTCTCAACCTACTCGGAGCTATATGTCATGTACGTGGGTACAAAAGCCACAGTGATGACCCCAGACAACAACATTGCAGAGTTTGGCATCCTGGGGTGTTGCAGGAGGGTACCCTCGCCCCCTTCCTCTTCATTATAGTCCAGGACTATGCACTATGCAACAAAGGAGGGTGAGAAGATCACTGCCAGTGGTCTCTGCCATTGACACCGTGAGCTTCCAGCAGGGGAGGAAAGTACTGGCGAAGCTATACAGATAAGTTATATGGAGATGACTGGAGACTGGCGCTGGAGGCTTGTCTGAGGACAAACTAGAGTGAGGGGCTCTCTCTGTCTATGATGAGTTCCAAAGTTTGACCCTGGCCATCACTTACTCAACTGATGAAGTCAAGTAGAAGACTGCTCAAAGTAGGAACCTTTTCTTCTTTTTTTTGCTGCTGCTGCTTGTGTTGTATGCTGTGTGTGTATATACTAATGTGATTCAAGCTGTACTATTGCTGTCATTTTGGGACCCAATGAATGGGTGCCAATGAAACATGTTCACATGACACCCGTTTGTGTCTCGACGTGAATGCTGATGTGAATCTACAGTGTGTTGTGTTGTGTTGTGTTGTGTTGTGTTGTGTTGTGTTGTGTTGTGTTGTTTCTGCTGTTGAAGGTGGTGAGTTGTGACAGGGTACAGTATGTGTATATGGCTCTTGGTCACTTCAATTATCCTGAGTTTGCTGTTTCCTTTCAAGTTCAAGCTAGAGGTTTTGGGCTTTGACATAACAGCCAACACTGATGTGGATCTAAACGCAGGGGTGTCAAACTAATTTCGGGGTAAGGCGACTTGATGAGGGCCGCGACCAGTTGCAGAAGTGCATACTCTTGCAGAAGTGCATACTCGCTCACGTGTGTTCACTTACACAGCTAACACTTGGCCTTGTTTTTCAGCCTGTTGTCCCAGGCACTACTATTAACTACAGTAGCCTATATCACTTTACACATTTTGCTCATTATTAAGAATAGATACTTAAATGATTGACTTTAATCATTGGTATTGTACAGTTGTAGGCTACAATAAATGTGATATGAGAGGTGGGAAAATAACATGCTATTTTTGTTTAAGGAGCCCCAACAAAACATTTGAAAATAGAATAATTCAATTTAAAATACTGTCTCCGCTTTAACTACAAATTTGTAAATGGGTACACAACCTTTATATGTCTTTTTTTTATTGAAGTGATGAACAATAATATTCAGAACATATCAATGATTCCTATATGATTAATGCTTCAAAAAAGTAACCACTTAAAAAAGCATGAAATCTCTTTGCTTTAACCAACTTGTCAATGTCAGGGACCAGTTTCTGCAGTTATTATCATAATATAATGTATAGTGTAACTTTGTGAATGTGTGTCTGTCTTGTCTCAGTGAGTGAGAAATTACATTGTGAATTGAGATCATAGTGGATTACACAACTTTCTACCATGCTCTTCTCATTTGGTAAAAAAAAAAAAAAAACACTTTGTAAGGGAAATGAAACTCACTTCTGAGCTAACAAATATGGTTCTTTGGCCTCTCCATGTCCGTGCTAGGCCTACTCCTGTGTGAGCAACACCAGGCTGTCTCAAAGTGTAGTCAAAACTCAACTAGTAGGTTGAATAGACTGTTAACGAGTGCCAATCAGCGACTGCATTCCACCGCTGGGGAGAGAAGAGCCTCTCTACAGCCATTAAATTATGAGCCATCAGCCGGCGGTTGGGGAGGGGGTGAGCAGTCGTTAGAGGCAGTATGGTTTTCCTTTTTTTGAAAATCATGTTGGGGTCCTGCAGTGGACCCCAACATGCGGCCCTGATCTACAGTATGTGTGTTGTGTTGAGGCTGCTGTTGGAGATTGTGAGTTGTGACAGGGTGGCTGTGTTGGTTCATGACTGGCTTGGTGGGCCTATTCCTCGTGGCTGCTATTCTTTCTTTCTTTTCTTCGAGCTGCTGCTTGTGATGTATGCTGTGATACAACACAGCTTACATACATAAATGTGATTCAAGCTGTTGTTCTATTGTTGTCATATTGTATTGTATTGTATGCTGTGTAGTAATGTGATTCAAGCTGTTGCTCTATTGTAATTCTTTCCACTTACAAACGTCTTTGACACTGGGTTTTTAGTTAATGGTACGTAGATTGTTTGTGGGAACTTTTGTGCGGATTGCTAAAAAATCCCAGGAGAAGTAAGGATTTAAGTTTTTTTTAAATCAAAATTGCAGAAAGCGGGGGAGGAAGTCATGGGTCACTATGGCAGAATTGTTCCTCATTACTAGATGTAAATGTGTAAGCAAGTTTCATGGTTGCACAGTAGGTCAAAGGAGGCCTGACATGGCTTGTTCAAAATGCACACTTTCTATTTATTGGCCAATTAGAGGAAGATTTGTTTCAGTGCTGTTTGCCATGACCCTGCATTTATTTAGTTTGGGGCAGAAGAAAAACATTATGAAACTAGAAGAAGTGCTGCTTGGAGCACAGGTCTCCGCCAGGTCAGGTAGGTTATTGTGGGCCAGCAATGTTCGGTAATTCACCAATCACGATGGAATATGAAAAATCGGACGGATCCGTCTTGATCACTTGACTATAGACATAATGTGTACCAATTTGGTGCAGACAGAAAAAAACTGTCCAAGTACAGAGCCAACTCAGCTCCAGTTTACTAAGTCTAGGTTTAAGTGGTCAAACCAACAAAATATACAAACACCACTAAAATGTTACACTTCGGTCAGCCATCTTCCCACATCCCTGAAAGAGCCACTATCTTTTTCCATTCATCTAGCACAGCCCTCGCAGATCAGAGGACCTCTTTTTTTCTGCCTCTACACCTGTGTTTAAAGTGTCAAACTGTTCTGATAAACTGGCCCGCTGTACCATATTGATGAAACCACGCCACATCTTCAGCCGCTCTTCTCCACTTCATTTGTCTACCGAGTCGACCACTCATAACTCCTGGCCTTGTTAGCCTTACCAAACATATCTCAACTTTGTTGACGCAAATGATGCATGCCTATGTGTATTCACAGAATTTATACACCCCCAACAATTCCTCGAGCTCTGTTTCTCATGCCCCCCGCTCTCTAAAACGCACATACAAGGATTTATGCATGCAGGCATGCACACAAAAAGAGCACACACAATTTACGGTCTGCACCAATGCTATTAATCTCAGTTACTTATAACGGCACCAAACACAATGTGGGTAATTGCTCATATTACTGTGGCTAGTTCCAGATTTTATTCTGGGCTTTTTTTTTATAGAGTAGAGAATCGGCACATAAACCCTTGTTTACTGCTATGGCAGAGGATTAAGGCCTGATTGCTGTTTGTTCTCAGTCAAGCCCAATTCAGTACCATGGACAGTTACTACAAGCTTCCTCTAGTACAGAGCTCAGACCTATAGACAGTAATGGAGCTTCCCAGTCAGATTCCAGTCAGAACATCCCATTCATTTTCTCCATAGATAATTGTATTATCAGCTATAATGTCACAACAATCTAATGTCGACTTAACACGAGGCTCCTGGTTGTAAAACAATGTTTAATTTGTAATGTGTAGCAACATTGTCTCTGATTGGTTGAGATTGCGTTACTATGGAAATGTTACCTGCCTCACATGAGTTTCTACTTGCTATATCCCATAACCCGGAGACACGATCTTGAATTATCACCGAAAATCACTAACAGTCAACTACAATATTTTACAACACTATCAACTAACTATATAAAGACTATAATAAAAACAGCGATTAAAGTAAAAAAGATCAAGCTATAGAATCATTTTGGCTGAAGCTTAAAGCATTGTAAAGGTATGTGCAATGGCTCATGGGAGAAGTAGTTCCTTCATTCTTATGATATGTACACACTGCACAGTCTCTGTCTTGTATCTTCACCCCTTTTCTGTTTTCCAATTAAAATAATCTAATGTTTTATGGTTGTGATTCACCAGCCACCAGGATACTGTTTGACTTGGTTCCAGGTTTAATATATATATTATACTCTTAATATAGGGAATTTCTAAAAATCTTATGGAGAAATTAACTCATTCAGTGCCAAACTTATTTATTCATGTTAATGGAATTTTGGTTCTGAGTGCCACAGCCAAAATTCATTGTAAAAAAAAAGTGCTTAGGAAGCGAGATACAGCCTTTTTAAGTTATAGGTTAAACAAGGAGTGGATGGAGCAGCAAATCTTCAAATCATCATATCTTGGGTTCTGAACATGTTTTTCCCCCAAAAAAAAAAAAAAAAAAAAAACTTTTATTTTGAATTTTTTTTTTTATTTTGAAAAAAATTTTATGACGGATTTGACGGATCGTGGCGCTCTGGGCGTCAGGCCACGTGACGGATTTGACGGATTGTGGCACTCAATGAGTTAATGGGATTTCTACTACTGGAACCTGCGCTGGTGAAAATCATGGCAGCGACTGTTACAGTACGCTCTATACACATTGGTGCCAACACATTACATCGCAGAACCCCATACTGTATTATTTTCCACCCAACAGCACAGCAACCTTGTTGGGCATTTCACTGGTCTTGTAGTATGGTGCGATCTTGTCTTAACCACTTAGTCACTATACTTTGTCCGGATCAACGAGCTCATAGATCTGCTATTTTTGTTACTTTGCAATTTTTGAAATCCTTTAAATATTTTTGGCTGTAATGACATGCCCAAAATCGGGACCCTAGCTTGCCAGGGTTAATGTGGTTAACATGACAAATGTGGTCCCAGTATTATATCAAAAGGGAATTGCTCATGACTGTGTGATGTGTAGAGACTAGAGGGTAGCTACTTACAGAGGCATAGAGGTGTCCTTCGCTGTTCATGGCTAGGTACATCCCTGTCTTCGCCCCCTGGATTGCCACAATCCGTAGTCCCACAGGAATCAAGTTGAACTGTGCTGTGTTGGGAAAACAAGTGTGTTGGAGAGAGAGAAGGAGAGAGAGATCAAATAGACTGCAAAATATAGCATAGCCTAGTAAAGCCAGATTTGTGTACGATGGAGTTGCGCGCCAAATGCATCTCACAATGCGATGCAACACGGTGCAATGCAATGCATGAGTCACGCACACATACGTATACTGTAGACCTATGTAGTACATACAACCGCACACACACATACGTATATGTACTGTAGACCTATGTATTTATTTATTTATCTACAGTCTTGACAATTAAAATCATCTCAAAAATAGATCATGTGCATATTTCTTTTAATCAAATAAGCTTCATGCATTTTGGCTACAGGCCACTAGTGATGTGGCCATGGTTAGTCAGGATCATTAGGGTAGGTACCCTCACAAAAAACATGCAGTAATCCTGGTCTCTATACTGCCTCCCCCTGGTCAGCCAACCAGTTCCTTTCCCCTACATCAGGCGGCCCCCTGATGTAGGAGAAAGGAACTGGTTGGAATAACGTGTTCCTTCCACTCACGTCCTACTGGGAAACTCCCCCCTGTCAGGTGATAAGAAGCAGCCTGCTCACTCCTCATGCATTGAAGGAAGCATGAGCTCACTTCGGGGCTCTCCCCGGGCTGGCAGAGGGAGAGTAGCGGCCAGGATTACAAGCTTAGGCATTGGCACTGGGTGAAAAATGGGTTACAAAATCGTGGGATAAAAAAAGAAAAAAAAGAAAGAAATAAAAGTCAGGATCATTGCAGATTTAAAAACTGGCTAGTGAAGTTGGCGAGGTGATTTCCAGAATCTTGAGTGTGTGTTGGCAAATAATTAAACCTAAAAATTACAAAACAAAACAATTGAACTTGAAAACAGAAAGTGTGTCTCAGGACAATTACTCACTGACAAACTTCTGAGTGGACATGCACTGATGATCTGATGCACATCTATCATAATATTGCGGAGGCCATTCTTCAAGACTTTGATGCAGCAGGGAGACGCAGAATAAACTTCATTTCAAATAGGTTGGGTTCTGAACACATTTATCAATCTCTCTCTCTCTTTGCTCAGTTGCTCTCTTGTCTCTGTCCATCTGTCTCTCACAGGCGTGAGCGCTCACACGCTCGATGAGTAGACTCACTGCATATGTAATATCTCAAGACAGATTCTGCTAACGGCAGAATAAATTGTTTTTCTTTCACTCAAAGTCCACTCCAGGGCTTCGTACAAAACACTGCTGCTAGGGTGTTAATGGGAACTAAGAAAAGGGAGCCTATAACTCGTATTGAAACCTAGCAAATGGATTGAAATAATATAGAGTTAATTAAAACATCTCAACTGTTGTACCTTGTCCTTGACCCTGTCTGACTCCTCACCATTGCACTAGGGTAACTAACCAGAACATTGTACAACCCATATCCACATCCTTTAGGCTCACAAGGGTGCCGTAAAATAACAGAGGCCATTACAGACCATTTGGCCAAAGGTATGGCACTGATAAGCAAAATGAGACTCAAAGCCATTACGAAAATGACAACTTTTCCACCAAAAGTCATCCTTATCAATAATTGTGTGATTAATAATTACGGTTACAGTATTAAGCTAATATGATCATGATTATTATTTTAGCTATAAAATAATTATTTTAGCTATAAAATAATAATTCATAAAGCAAACGAGTGCAAATACGTTCTGTCACGTGATGCTATTGTAACGTCAAATGTTTTCCTGTCTCTGCCTGTGGCTGGAGGAAAGCAGGCCTTAAATAAAATTAAGCTTATAAAACAACTTGTACTCACAATGTACAAGTTCAGGTTAAACAGGTTAGCAAAGCTCTCTATGGAGCATCAACTTGTCCATAAACCAGACTTTAAAAGACATCACAAATTACTTTGCTATGAGGAGTTCATGGAGCTCAGGAGTATACAGAGTTGAACACTAATCATGCCACACCAACAGTAGTCTAAGACACTGGAACTAATATGATTATTTGGACATGGTCTCTTGTAAAGTGGGTTTAATTCATTTATTCATGCATTCCTATTTTGTTCAAGGACTGTGTGTGGGAAGTCTATAGACACACATAGCAAAACCAGTGCCTGTTTTACACATTTGAAAGCTTGACTGTGGTGACTGAAGCAACAATGGTGGGTTATTAACTGTAATGGATATATTGGTTTATGTGTGATATTTATGTATGTAGAGCTATGTTTCGGCTGTTTTTTGTCAATCTGGTAACCCATTCGGTAAAAAAAAGGGGGGAAAATAATTCCTTTGTTTTTGCCTCTGGGGGCACCTTTTTTGTGTAGAAACCATCTAACCTAACCTGACTCCGCCAGATGGGGCAGTATTGACTTCACTGGTTCAGAATACAGCTTCCATCTGGGATCGCTCAGAGAGTAAGGCTACTCTGCACAACGGCGTGTGCGAACCAATCAGCTCATCTAGGGGCGGGATCTTTGTGAGACCGGCTGTGACGCCATCAAGAAGCCCTTCTTGCGTTGTAGTTCTTTCATGATTCATCATGGTTGAATAGTATACAAAAGAACTACTGCTGACGCAGCTACTATACGTCATGTAGACACGTCAATATGATTGGTTGATAGACGGTGATAGACAGACGGTCCAGAGGCGAAGCGTCATGACGGCCAATGGGGCCATGGTCTCGATTCGCCAGGGAAAAAAATTAATAAAAAATCAACGTAACAACATTAGCAGCCCCTCACCCTCTTCTGTTGTAGCCAACCACAGCAAGGTGCCTTTGTGTTCAAATGGCCCTCTTTTGCAATCGGCCGAATTGTAAATGAGGACCATTTGAAAACCGGTTTGGCCACCGACAGGTGCGCAGAACGCATGGATGCATATTTATAGCAGAAAGAGCTTCACATTTAACTATAGCCGTACTCATTCAATTCTGAACCGATTCTTAAAATTAAAAAATCTCTATTAGCTGTGAAGGGTCTACTCTTCTTTCATGTCTATCAGTCATGATTGTTTTGCCATCAAACAATATCAAGCAAAAAGATATTTCTGGCCCGGTCAACATTAGAATCCACGCTACGCCAGTGAGACGGTCCCATCCAATCACCTGCCAAGTAGCTTGAAAAAAAGGGCCCGCCCCGTCATCGATTGTGCTACCGAAGTCCCAGATGGAAGTAGCCTGTGAAACAAATGTGACTCAAGCTTCTTCCATCTGGCGGAGTCAGGTTACATCTAACCTGTATCTGCCCTAATGTTTTTTATTTAGGCAGGAACGAGCGCTGCCCACGTAACCGCTTGAACATAAATATGCTATCTGCACTAATAACACTACCCCATAGCCAGACACTTCAGTCAATGTCACAATAGCAATGACACTCTCCTACAGATTACAGGTAGACCATATCAACATATCACAAGAGGTGGTGATCGCCTCAGGAGACTGAACCAGAGGGAAACTTTCTGGATTCATTCCCTTTACTAGTTGATTTAACTTTTGTTATTACTGTTTGTTTATTTGTTAATATTTGATATAATAAATTGCTTTCTATATTTGGGTAATACTTGATGTTTAGATGATATGAGCTCAGGTCCTATAGTCCTTTTCCTCTGGGCTGTCACATAACACGTGCAGCGTTAAAGTTGTTCATCGATTGACTGTGCCTATGTAATTACCATCTATCAATAGGTACCCACGTGCACTTGGACACTTATTAATTGCCTAATTGCATAGCTATTCTCACGTGTCTGTATATTCATTTTGCCCTGATGAAGCTCTTCCGAAGTCGAAACATGTTGGCAGTTGCCTTTTAATAAATAAAGGCTTTTCCTCCTTTTTCCTCCTGAGTGCCCGGATCGTCTGTTGTTTTTTTTCTCATTAAGTAATGAGTTATACATTTTGCATGCAACTTCAAAGCATTAAAGTTGGGATGATAGCAAATATGTCTCTAATTACAATTTGATGGTGGGGCTATCCTTTCAGTTAGCCTATATTTGGACTAAATAGTGTGCAAGAATTTATTTTTTTGTTTCTTCTCAATTTACCCCTTTTTTGTGCCAATTAATCCTCCTCACACATCTCTGTGGTTTGCCACAGCTGTTGTACTCTACTGGCTCACCTGCCAGTGAGGATCCCGCACCGGGAGGATGTAGCCAGTGGTGGAAAGTAACTAAGTACATTTACTCAAGTACTGTACTTAAGTATAATTTTGAGTTTTTTTTTTTACTTTACTAGAGTATTTCTCGTTTTCAGTACCTTTACTTCTACTCTACTACATCTCAGAGGCAAATATTGTACTTTTACTTTGCAGATATAAATGATTATCCACTTTAGCCCTATTTTATACATAGGATATTTGAAAATAGCCGATCTACAAGCTCACAACGCATCGCATCGAGCTTGTAGATCTTCTATTTTGAAACATTTTATACTTTTACTTTTGATACTTTAATTATATTTTGATGCCAAAACTTTTGTACTTTTACTCAAGTAACATTTTGACTCACTCAGGGATGTGATGTCATTCCAAAAAAACGGACGTCCGTCCGCCCCAACTATAGGATTTTTAGAAAAACACTTCTAACTCAGATTATTTTTTTGTGTGATGAAAACCACCCGCTTTCAACGGGCCATAGCTCCAAAATGGCCAATCGCGGAATGTTATTGTTCCAGTGAATACACGGATCCCTCCCCCAACCCACGGAGACTTTTTTTTTACATTTCTGTACACAACGTGGCTTCCACAGCGTTTCAAAGATTGTCTATTTAAGGTAATAAACGCTGGCAAGGGGATAAAAAACTATGTTTAATATCTTGACGGGTAATGTGTTCAAGGACTTATACTGTAATTACGCCTTTGGCAGGCAAGTGTTGGATTTGAAAGGACATATATACGTCCTTGGCAGGCAATGTGTTAACATTACCCCAGGTGCTTGTTTCCATTGCGGTCCTTTTTACTTAATTAATCAGTAATACATGTAATACAGACAATACAACATATACATATACAAAACACAGGGACGTGCACAGATAGACTCTAGGTGGTGCTAGCCTCGCGTAGCCAGACAATATCACACGACACACTGCGTGGATATTAGTCTGGTCCCTATCAACGGTAGATTTTCTTCCAAGGGGCGGTTACAAAAAGATCCAAACGGACTCTATTAGTTAGACCTAAACCAATCAGAGCAGTGCTTCCTTGAACGAACCAATCACAGCAGTGCTTCCTTGTACGTCATTGCTCCAAATAAGGTGATAAGCCCGCCCACATTTGGATGCTGGGCCCTGGTTGGTTCCGCACAACTGCGGAGGGAGAGAATTGAAATCTCTATGGAGGGGGGCCAGACCTAATCTGCCGAGGGCTAAAGTGCATGCAATTTTGCAAAGGCAGATTCGTCTGGAACCAGGCTAAGGTGGTGCTAGAGCGTCTGCCCTTTGCCCTCTTGACCAGAAGTGCCCTTTTGAAAAAAAGAAAAAAAAACTTTTTTTCCCCCCTCCAGTTTACAGCAGCCCAGGGGTCTTCAACAGGGGGTCCGGGACCCCTAGGGGGTCCTCAGAGTTACTACAGGGGGTCCGCCAATTCTTTATGTGATATGATTTTTCTTTTTACCATAACCACTCGAAACCTAGCATCCCTTTTCTGAGGAGAACTTTAGCCAAAAGTAGTAGATCTACAAGCTTGGGCTTATAGGTGTAGAGGGATAAAAGAGCAGACCTAGTCAACAAAAAAAACTATAATTTACTTGAGCACCTGCCCCTCAAAATGTCTGCGCACGCCACTGACAAAACATAATGGAGTAAAGCCCAGTTGAATCTTAAGGTATATTTACAGATGAAGTATAGGGGAGGGGTTGGGGGTCAGAGGGTTCTACTGTCAAGGAGGTTAAGGAGTTCAACTATGTTCACTATTTTGCCTGTCCTCTTTCTGTTGCTAAATTGGTCCCGCTCACATCTTTCTATCATAGTCGCCAGTAAAATCCTCAGCCATCCATTTGTAACTCTGAGAGTATACAAATGTAAGCAAATGGACCCAAATGGGTGTGTAAAATGCAGTGGTGTAAAGTGACCAAGTACATTTACTCAAGTACTGTACTTAAGGACAATTTTGAGGTACTTTTACTTTACTGGTAGGGGTGTCACGATTCACTTACCTCACGATTCGATTCAAAATCGATTCCTAGGGTGCCGATTCGATTAAAATTGCGATTCTGCGATTAATTGATATTCGATTCGATTCTGCGATTTATTGCGATTTTCTAGGGTTTCGATTCGATTAAAATTGCGATTCTGCGATTAATTGATATTCGATTCTGCGATTTATTGATATTCGATTCTGCGATTTATTGCGATTTTCTACCCCAAATCACTTTGCTTTAATTATACTAGAACATTTTGATATAATATAAACCATGAAAAGTTGAATCATACACTTCAATGCAGCCAGATCATGTCAGTCAGTCTTTCTGACATTGATTTCAGACAAAGTGCCAGTGAAAAAGGTACTAACTTATAAAAAAAATGTAAAAAAAAATAATTTGGGGGTCCGATTTTTAAAATCGTGGCATTAAGAATCGCGATTTATTCATGAATCGATTTTTTTTGACAGGCCTATTTACTGGGGTATCTCCAATTGTCTATACCCTTTCTTCTACTCTACTACATCTCAGAGGCAAATATTGTACTTTTAATCCACTACAATTATTTGAAAACTTTAGTTACTACTTTGCAGATATAAATTATTACATTTTAAAACATACATTAACCACTTTAGCCCTATTTTATACCGACGCTATTTGAAAATACAAATAGCCGATCTACAAGCTCACAACGCGCCGCGATGCGACGTGTTGTGAGCTTGTAGATCGGCTATTTTCAAACATGTTAGTACTTTTACTTTAAGTAGATTTATGTACTTAAAGTAAAAAAAAAAAAAAAAAAGTACATTTATGTACATTTTGATACCAATACTTTTGTACTTTTACTCAAGTAAATTTTGAATTCCAGACTCCTACTTGTAACAGAGTACTACATTGAAGTATTATTATTATTTTACTCAAGTAAAACATTTGAGTACTTTTTCCACCACTGGTAAAATGGGAAAAAATAAATAAAAGAGCACCACCACCACACACATACCTCGCACAATACCCTCTCTCTCTTACGCAGACAGGCACACATGCACGCAGGCATGCATGCATGCATGCACATGCATCTTCATTCATATTGCATTTTGTATGTCTCTCTATCTCTCATTCATATCAGACATGCTTCCTTCCTCCTGCCACTGAAAATAGTATATGCCTGTATAATACATGTACTGTATAGGCTGCGTGAATGAGTCCATGCACGCGCAATGTGTATTTGATGGACAGGTAGTGAGTGATTTATGACCCCTTTTGACAGGTTGACAGGCCATGATTGAATTATGACCATGGGGCATAACCGTCCACTACCCCTCACCTTCCTCCTCTAACCTCCTCAACCCACAGACCACCACTGCGGTAGCAACAGCGAGCTCCCACCCCCGGGGCATTGTAATTGGCTAGATAGTCGTATAGATCCCTTAAAGACAGATGGACAGATGCCTCATTTGGCTAGTTCTGGTCGATAGCCTTGCGGGACACGTATGCCATAGCCGGGAGGGACAATTGCTCTGTGATTTGCAAAAACAGACATTGTTGTCGTTGACATTTTTTTTTGGGGGGGGGGGGGGGCGGGATTGAGGTCCTTGGCCAGCTGGGAGCGTGCACAAGAAATATGAAGCTGATCGGCCAAGTGATATAGGCCAGTGGTTCTCAAACTTTTTCATGTCAAGGACCCCCAAATTGACACTTATTAGCCCGCGGACCCCCATTTGAAAAGATAAGCCAGGGACTCCCCATAAGAGAAGATTTTTACGGCTCTCTAGCAGTGATTCTCTACCATTTGAATATCAAAGAACCCCCAGTTTGACATGCATTAGGCTACGGACCCCCATTTAATGGCATTTCTATCTCTGGGACCCCAATTCATATTGTGAAATCAATGTTCCATTTGTACACTCAGAGTTACAGCCCCATAAGGGTCCATTTGGTTCCTATCCATCATTTAGCTGGGGACCCCCTGGAACCCCCTCCCCGGACCCCACTTTGAGAACCAATGGTATAGGCCAAATGAGCTGCAGACACGTGCACGCACACACGCACACGCGCACAGGCAAATGCATGAATCTCCTGTCGGAGATTGTCAGCCCAATAGATCTGTCAATATGATTCATTTTATTACCTCTTGTTAACATGTTTAATGATAAGAATGTTGTTTAAAGGTGTGGCCATGTTGTGCGTTTCATTGAATATGACTGATCATATTCAACTTCTTTTTATGGATTGACATAAAAATAACATTGTGGTCCTTTGTTATCTGAGGATGCTGTCTGAGGACACTTGAATCTTGCACAGTGGGTGGATGATTCTGGAACATGATGTAATTTACAAGACTGACATACCTTAAGCAGCAGGGATCTGTTGTGAGGTATGCGTTACAAGTATTGTTTTTCTTCAGTTATTCTATTATGTGTTGGGGCTCATTGTCAATGTAATGGAAGTGGATAGCTTCCTTACACATTGTAGGGTCCATTCCTCCATCGTGTGTGTGTGTGTGTGTGTGTGTGTGTGTGTGTGTGTGTGTGTGTGTGTGTGTGTGTGTGTGTGTGTGTGTGTGTGTGTGTGTGTGTGTGTGTGTGTGTGTGTGTGTGTGTGTGTGTGTGTGTGTGTGTGTGTGTGTGTGCGCACGTGTGTGTGTGTGCGTGTGTGCGGTAGCTTTACCCTCTAACGCCATTAGCCATTAACACAAACTTTTCACAAAGAATAAGTTATACAATACAAAAACACCAGCTTTTACATTTAGAAAAATTACATTTAGAAAAGGTTGTTCTAGCAGATCAGGGACACTGTACAGTATTTCATCTTTTCCTTACTTGCTGGGGCCGGAGAACAGTTCACGGGCTACTAATCAATGATGTAGATTCCCTATAGCGTATCTATTCTGTGGCAAGCATTTGGCAAAAATAGAAGATCTACAAGCTCACAACATTGTGAGCTTGTCGATCTGCTATTTTCTGCAAAGATATTCGGTGTAGCGGGAAAAAAGGCAGAGGAGTTGTAAAGACCCCTGGGGGAATCCAGTCAATGAAGTAAGTGGTTAAGGACAGCACTATGAAGGAGTCTCATGAGTTCAAAGGTCGCTGGACGACTCATATTTTCTTATGTTCATCCTACTATGAATGCATGAAATCTCTGTAATGTCCGTGTGTACAACTGTACGTATCTTGAGAACATTTCGACTGACGACTTCAAACTTTGACAGTAACCAAGAGGGAGCCAGGAATCCGAACAGGGAACATTCCAACACCCAAGTGGCTTCTGTCCCGAGCCACTGCCGCCCAGATAGAGACCCAATTCCCTATAGACACAACATACTCGCAGGTGCAGTGATACACACGCCAAGTTGCACACACCACGTCAGACGGTGCTCAAGTTAACGCGTGATTTAGCGGGAAACAGCCATACACACACACACAGATTCCGTGCATTTATAGATAACGATAATGTTTTGGACCATTAAAGAGCCCCCGCTCTCTTAATAGTTTATAGGGGAAACACTGGGTGCAAAACATTTTTTTTATTAGTTATTACTTGTGCAGATGGCACCAGTAGAGCAATATATGTACAGCGATGCCTACATGGACAGTATGCTTTCATATAAATAAGCTCAAGCAACTCGAAGCACACACACTTACAGAAGGAGCTGCCTTCGTCCTTTGTGCCGTCCATGGTGCCATCTGGCTTCATCTGCAGGTAGTATCCATATGAACTGTACAGCCTGGTGACAATACCTTTCAGCTGCGGATCTGTGGGGCAATGGGCAAAACGGTGCTTTATTAGACAGGTGCTGAGCACAAAGGCTCAGAAAAGTATTGTTATGGTATTCACAGACCTGCAAAACCTGTAAAAGTTGTGGATGTGTGTTTGTTTGGTATAAGTGGGTAAGATCCACAGTGAATAACAGCCATGTGGGGCCTGGCGTTCAATTGCCAGCAATTATAATGCCATTCCTGCTATGGACTTTTGCTGACAGCACTCTTCATATAATGCCAACTATAGTTTACCTGCTGTGACTGTCCTTGTGTTTCAATCTCAGATTGGGTTTGAGTTGATATAGCAAATTACAAAGAGTAATACTTGTCAACACATACAGTAGACTAGCATGTCTTCTACAATATTGATCGTCATATGCTGTCTGTTATTCAGCATCATTTTATTTTCGGATATTCAGCTGTCTGATGGCATTGGTAAAGGTAAAGGTTTTAAAATGCGTCAAACTTGTTTCACATCATTAGGCAGTGCAGGGTTTAGCCTATAGGGTTGTCGCTAAACGGACATTGCGATCTTTAAAATAGAACAAACAAAATGACAACTACAATGCAACTTTAAAGAGTTGGTATTTCAATCTGGCCTTGGCTTGCGCCAGAGTAATACATTCCTGCAAATGAGTAATGCATTCCTGCGAATGAGTAATGCATTCCTGCGAATGAGTAATGCATCCTGCGAATGACTATCCGTACATTTATGAGCTGGAGGCACAGCTTGTGCCCCATTGACTAGCTCCAGTGCATAGCCTTCCTGGACACATATACCATGGCCTGGGGGGGCAAATGCTATGCGATGATTAAATATTTTCATATAGTCACAAAAGATATAGTTGCTGTTGACAAAAAAATATATATATATATATATACAGGAATTGAGGTCCTTGGCCTGCTGGCAGCTTGCACAAAAAATAACCAGGTGATTGCCCTGATCTATCGAATGTTGTAGATTGTGGAGTCTGACAGCTGAATATCCACTTCCCTTTGTAGTTTATAGCCAGATTTGGTCAATGATTGTCTTTTTTAAATCAGGCTCTCATCTGTATGGCTTGTATGGCTGTAAGTTGCTATTCTCACTATTCATATCTCTGCTGTCGGGCAGAAATCAGCTAACTCCTAAATGTAAGTTTTTCAGAAAAAAAAAAGTGGAGTTAGGAGGTTTTGTTCATCATTGATTCAGCTGGTTTAGCAGACAGTTTAGGATCCAATGGAGTTAGCTGGTTTTGTCAGAAGCGCTTTTTAATACTTTTCATTGGTTCAATGTTTTTTTTTAACAACACACAGATGTAAATGGTGTTCAATAGCACTGATTCATGGAAAACAAATGGAGTTAGCTGGTTTCTGCCCGACAGCAACGAATGCAGTACAGGCGCCATTATCTACTCTGTATATATAGTTGACTGGCTCAACTTGAGCAAACATATACCTAATGTCAACCCCACTTGTAAACAATGGTATTTTTTAGCAAACAGTTTGGGTCATTGGAGGACGAAGTCAAGTTAGAGAGCTCTAGTCTATCCCCAACTTTCTGAAATATACATAAGCAACGGGGCAGTAGAAGAGAAGAGGGAGGATGAATAGAAAGGTTGAATGTTTCATTCATGAGACCTGTCCCTGTAGCCTACTTTTGTGCTCATTTAAGCAACATAATCAGAATCCTATAGTGGCTCTGTGGTCAGTTCCCAGGTTCCCCAGCCCTCAATTGCGTGATGTTCTGCCAATCTTAAGTTCAGTAAGTTGTCTCCTGGGCCGAGTCTCTCCTCCCCAGGTCAGGCACCTTCAGTGGCAAAGACAAGGCAAACTCTGCAGATACCCTGCCTCTTAACTTGGCTTCTCAGTCACTTTCACTTAGAGAAAACAGCCCAGTTGGACCCAGCGGACTCCCATGCAGCTTTAATGAGGAGGATGAAACATGGATGAAGGAACAGTTTATGGAAAGAGACTCTGGAGGGTTGAGGATCATTTGGGAACTCCCCTCCCTATAAAATGCAACCTATGCCCTTGCTCTCTCCCACGCACACGTGCATATGCACACGCATGCGCGCGCAGGCACGCATGCACGCATGCACGCACACATGCAAGCACAGAGCGAGCTAGGGCACTGCGGAATCTGCTTGTCTTCAATCTCACACTGATGCTATAGAGCCAAAGAGGAGTGTGAGTGGTGAGTGACTGAGCGACTGACTGAGAGAGAGAGAGAGAGGGGGGGGGGGGGGGCAGAGAGGCAGACAGGGAGAATGTGGTGTGAAGGATTATTTCCCCATAGGATGAGTGCCAAGGTCAAGTTATCAGCAAAATTGCCACAGCTTCCCATATAGTTACAAGCATAGTTGCGTCTACAACGGCCCCGTCATCTCCCTTCTTTCACCCCCCCCCACACACACACACACACACACACACACACACACACACACACACACACACACACTCTCCTTCTGTCTTGGTCTCCATCCTTTAATGCAGCTTGCCAAACACCTCCATCCTCCATTTCACTTTCCCACTCCATCCCTCTTTCTCTATTCGCGCTGTCTTTCTCTCTTTAGCCCTGTTTCATATCCTGTGAGTTATGTGTGCTTTCATCCTACCTAATAACATCATACATCACCCAATCAGAGCAGGGAAGCCGTTCATTACTTGCCCCCACAGACACAAGAGAGAGGTGAGAAGCCGAAAGACAGAGAAAGAGGGAAGGATTGGAGGATATGGGGAAGAGGAGTGAGATGACACTGTGTCATTAAGAGTGACAACTGCATAAAAGCAGTGCATGTAGGCTTACATTTATTAGAAAGCCTGCGCAGTATGGGGGGTAAGCGACAATCCCAAGCTTGACGTCAGGGGCACTAAAAGTGATGTTTCACTTAGTGTGACCCAACTTATATTACACCAACACACCAATGACTCTTAAACTCATATCAGAAGGTTAAAGTCTCTGATATGACTCATAACATTAAAGATTAATATTAGGCTTAATAATAGGCTGAATAATGAAACAGAAGGTCTGGCAAGCGACAGGGATGGGCTGAAGTATGAGCAGTAATGTGAAACAATGAGTTACATTTGAGCAGTAATATGATTACTATCACTATTAGTATACTATACATTTTATAATTACCGTAACTATTAGTATTACTATTAGGTCTACTGTTAGTATTGCTATTACTAATCTCTTGTCCATATACAATAATATCTTTTATTTTACCTTAGTTCAAAATGTTTACTGGTTGGCCCCCGACGTCAGGTGCCAAACAGCAGACAAAATAGTGCATAAACACAACACTGACTTGCCGTGTCCCTCGGCTCAAGGTCACAACATCACATGAATGTATTACATTACGGTGCGCCCATGTATTCTGTCAACACTATGTCTCTCTGTGCCTGGGACGCACATTATGCTATGCTGCTCTGACTGATGTTGCAGTGTGGCATTAGGGACAAACACATTCTACACGTTGCAAGAGACTTGTCACACTGTAACCAGAGTCACTGGGTTATGCTCATCATAATCACAGGACAAAATGGACACATAAACATATGATACACCCACATACAGTTGGACACACACACACACACACACACACACACACACACACACACACACACACACACACACACACACACACACACACACACACACACAGTTTTTTGACACATAGTAACACAGCTGGGGTGAAGCATGACGATTATCTGTGTTAGCAGAGGTCAAAGCCCAAAGACAGGATGGGATTCATGACATATCCAGGTCTATACCAAGTTGTGTGATTCAAATGGGCCATATGCAATTGGAACAGTGTAATGCATGCCCTGATGTTTGTGAAACATGCCTGCCACCAAAGTCCATGTGACCCACTATGATTGAACAAAAGTGATAATGTGTGGTCACGTCACACAAGGTGACACGATAGAAGTTTCATCTCAGGCATGTGTGTGTGTGTGTGTGTGTGTGTGTGTGAGAGGAATTACGCCTAATCTACTGTGTGAGTGAAGCCGTGGATCATGGCTCATAGTTCTGTCTGTACTTTTAGGCCTGTGAGCCATGAGCCACGGCTTGGCTCACACACAGTATAAATTAGGCTTTTAGTCAGGGGAATTAAGTGGTTTGTGCTGATGTCATAATAACTATGCTCAACTTTGCGGTGTGTGACTATGTAACCAATTCTTTGCCAAATTGTGTGCTTATGATTCTTCAGATGTCCTTTGAGTCAACTGGCAACAATTTAGGGGCCATTTTGTTTTATCAAGTCCTCACTTCAGGTTTTTTGGGCCACCCCCCCCCTTATGGGATGTCTTAGGATCAACCAAGGGACATTTGCACCAAATGTTATGCTGTTATGCGATTCGTTAGGTGTCTCGTGAGTCAGCTGCCAACAGTTTAGGCGGCTGTTGTCCTGGTTGTTAGGGGACATAGGAAACATGCTGATCCAGTTCATTAGAGTGTGCATCAAATATAAGAGACAGACAGACTGCATCCCTCCCTGTCTGTTATTTATGTCAGCACACAGGTGTTTGAATTACTGTTTAACAAGCTGGTCACTGGCCAATAGTACTCTGAAAGCATTTGAGTCACTGCTCAAGCAATAGTCTCACTTGGTCAGGTCCAGCGTCTTACGTCATCATTTCCAGTGACGGAGGGTCTGAATCACAAGTCTGGGTTTTGCCAAAGAAAAAGTCAGCTAAGCCTCTGATTGACTAGTCTATTATAACTGCATGTCCTTTTTTTTTTTTTCTTTGACATTATTTTAACACCTTGGCCAATCAGGGGGGAAAAACATAACCATATAAGGAGCTCCCAATTCAGCTACGCCCAAATATGGAGTGTATAATAATTATAGCAATGATATTATCATTTGAAGTTCCTTTGTTACTGCAACCACACTAGATCGAACTGACTTATACCTAACTTAGAATCAAATTCCCCCAAAATTGTCACACCTCTATCCCTCACCTCCTGGGCTTAGTCAAAAACATGCTGCTACAAATCCCTCTGAACTCAGGGGAAAATGTACAGTATTTGCAAGAAAATCTTCACGTACAACGGTAAACAAACTAGAAAATAAATATTAGTACGTTTCATAAGTGCTAGAATGGGATGGTAGTGAATAATGTGTATTCTGTAGTTTAGTGTTTATCTTGCAAGGGTAAAGATTTATGCGGGGGGCAGTGAGTTTGTTTACATCCTATTTCATTTCCTACTTCACTAATGCGCCATAATGGACTAGAGTCCGCTGTGATCAAAGGCATCTGGGGAAAGAATATGGGGTTTAGCCTCAGAAAAACACACAATGTGCACTTATTGTATAATATCCGTTATGTCCCTGGCTCTCAACGTAGGGACCCATTTGTACACTGTGTTAATTTAACACTGAGGATAACACAGAGGACACCCATTTTGATACTTTGATACCCCAATCTATACGGTGAAATCCTCAGCGTTAATTTAACGCTGAGGATTTTACCATGCAGGATGGAGGTCCCAGAGATAAAAAAGGAGAGAAAACGTATCAGATGGGGGCCCGTGGCGTAACACATATCACCTATCCTTGAAATTAAAAAGGTTGAGAACCAGTGAATTATATGATCTCAGTGAATGCAGTTCACACACACACACACACACACACACACACACACACACACACACACACACACACACACACACACACACACACACACACACACACACACACACACACACGGACACTTAAAAATCCCTTGTAGCAATTTAATTGCTCTGCAAACCAAGCAGTGGTAGAGGTTTATCTGTAATCTCTGTGGTGTATACCCAGCTCGACGTTGCTTATCGTTATGCTAATGTATTTGTATCTGGCATGATTTGTTAGTCTTTAGCTCAATGTGAGCTGTTCTGTGCGTTGCCGTTCCCCCTCTAGCCGAGGTCCTCTTGATTAGGTTGGAGGTAATTACTGGGGGGGTTTGCTTGACTGAGCAGCCAAGGGCATTTCTCATATTGCTCTGACTGAAGCCAGACCAAACTACAGGGGTTTTCCTCTGCTTTTATTTTTAAGGACTCCCTGTCTCTCTCCCCTCCCTTCAACATCACTCTCCCTTTCAACTCCTCTCTACCCTCTATTTTCCACCAGTTTGCAAGATTCTTTCTCTGTGTGTGTGTGTGTGTGTGTGTGTGTGTGTGTGTGTGTGTGTGTGTGTGTGTGTGTGTGTGTGTGTGTGTGTGTGTGTGTGTGTGTGTGTGTGTGTGCGCCGCGCATACGTGTGTGTGTGTGCGCGCGCACACGTGTGTGTGCGTGCGCGAGAGAGAAAGCATTCTGTCTCCAGTGTAGTGTTTGATTCCGCTTCTAATAAAATGAGAACAGGGTTCTTTCTCTTTTTTCCTCTCAAAACTGGGCCATACGCTCTGGAGTACTGCTAGTAATTATCAACCTTATGAAAAGCTATAAAGGGGTGGGGGTGGGGGGCTAATCATTAAAGCCAGTTAACAATATTGGGGCATGGCTGAGGAGGAATGAAATAAATATAAACGACGTCCAGAAGTTGTGGGGTAAAAAGGATGGAGGCAAGAGAGAGAGAAAAGGAGAATGAAAGAGATAGAGGAGAGGTCAGGGAAGGAGACAGGAAAGGGTAGGTTGCAAATGAGGATGTATCAGTAAGCATGGAAACTGCAGAACATGAGGAGAGGAGAGGAGAGGAAGTGGCATAAGCATAATTGAGGCTTTGTATGACCTCCTCATTCGCAGATTAAACAACACCTTCTTAATTTCAATTAAGGGCCTCTCTGTCTCAGACAGCTCCACATGATACCCACAGCAGACCACATAGACGAGCCAGAGTTATTACTGCCAATTAACACTGCTGACAAGGACGTGTCAAACACACGCCATGTGAAATAGGACAGCACGCTGGTTCCCTGTCACACATTAAATATTCACACATTTAATATGTGCTCCATTGACATTTGGACAGATACACCACCCGTGACATTTTTGAACAGAGCCATCCTGCAGAGTGTAGGAGATTCATCATGACGCACAGCTTTGTACCGCTTTCCCAAACGTGTTATTGATGTGATGTCTTTGCTTCCTTCCATGCTTATTACTTGGTTTACAGTGACATGGCAATACAAGAAGTAGGACACTAAAGAAGACTTATGCCCAATTCATCCATGCTGTGGGCTTTTTTCAGCCGGGGACACCATCGTACGACTAAGTACAATGAATGCAGTTCAGCGGGGGTGCTACTGTATGCATGCATCTCTCTCTCTCGCGCTCGCTCGCTCACTCACTCACTCACTCACTCACTCACTCACTCACTCACTCACTCACTCACTCACTCACTCACTCACTCACTCACTCACTCACTCACTCACTCACGACTCTCGACTCTCAACTCTCAACTCTCAACTCACTCACTCACTCACTCATTCACGACTCTCAACTCATTCACTCACTCACTCACTCACTCACTCACTCACTCACTCACTCACTCACTCACTCACTCACTCACTCACATACATACACACACACTTTGTATGATCCTGATGAAACAGCACACCCATTGTCTTTCCCATGAACCCTTCAGTTAATGCAGAAATAGGCCTGTGAATCTGTGAAAAGAACAAAGTCTCCTGCATGCCCACTCAGGTCTAGACCCCGACTTCATTGCGTGACGATCACATACTGTAGTAATTAGTAAACAAACAACTAATCTAAGCTGCATGATTAATGATGCACAACTAATCTTCAGAACTTGAACTTGATCTGATTGATGTTGAAACACTTTGAGTCATTACATGCTCCTCAGAGGAAGTGTTTTTCTGCCACTAGCAATGCTGCAGTAGGGATTCGTGAATTGGGATAGTATTGGTGGAGGGATTCTTGTGCACATTTCAATCAAACCCTTATTGAGATAAAGCTTAGGTGACAGAAAATCTATATTAACTAGAAAGGCACACTCAGTAGAGCGCAAATCTCTGATGGGAGGCATGCCTTACCTCCCTCCCTCCATCTGTGTGTGTGTGTGTGTGTGTGTGTGTGTGTGTGTGTGTGTGTGTGTGTGTGTGTGTGTGTGTGTGTGTGTGTGTGTGTGTGTGTGTGTGTGTGTGTGTGTGTGTGTGTGTGTGTGTGTGTGTGTGTGTGTGTGTGTGTGTGTGTGTTATTTACTAATAAAGTAGTAAGAGCATGCAACCAAAGCATGTCAACCAGCAATCTGTCTATGAAATAAGTAACACAAACTAAAGGTGTAGTAAAATAATCATCCAAATGAATAGTTAAAAGGAATTAAATGTAGGCTATGTAACTAAAGTGTACAATGCAAAGACTAACTTTACCTTAATATAGTAGTGCTATAATAGCACAAAATAATGCATGTTTATGAATGTCCCAGATGACAATAAAACACTGGACCATAAAACAAGTGAACTCTCTTTTCACTTGTTTGAAAGTCATGAAACTGTATGAAACTTTTATTTCATGCAGTGATTTTTTGTTAGATTTTTAATAACAAAGAAAGATTGTCATAATATCAACAAAGCAAAGTGGTGGACAACTAGTGCCAGTGTTACACCATAATTGGTGAACTAGTTACACAATTGACCCCACCGGCTGCTGCTTTCATCGTCAAGATTGATCTGCTACAGTGCATGTAAAATTTAAACCAGCCTGTTTACCCAACATACATGAAACAAAAGAAAGTGGTAGGTCACCAATTCAGGCGTAAATAGCAACCAACACAACAATGTAAACTTGTACTTGTAAGGCTGTAATGTGAAATGTGAAATGTAACTTGTCGAGTTGTAACTGGCCCACGTCCTTCATGAGGGGAACTGCTGTAAGAACTTGGCACCATGCCATAAATTGACATAAACATATTTGTAATTACACTGGTCTCTACTGTCTTCATACACAGCTAATTGTCAAGCCTCAGACAAACACACTCAATATCTACGCTTCTGTGCTTAGTTGACAGACAGCTTCAAACAAATACAAACACACATTCAGATGCACACTCACCCATGCACATATTATGTGCACACATTGCCCACAAATGCATACACGTCCACACGCACTTATGCATATGGAAATCATTGTCACAATTGCAAAGCATAAAAATGCACACATGTTGTAATACACAAATAATATACCTATAGAAACACATACATCAGCATAACTGGTAACAAGAAGCAGTGCATGTCAGTTAATTAAATACGAACACTGTACACAGGTGGATAAACTACGGCAACATTGACAAATTACAAATCCGTTCATGGTATGTTGGCACTGAACCTATGAAGTTTCATTCAAATCAGAGCAATCAGAGTAATTTTGTTTTTAGAGGAACAATTACCTTGACCTTTGACATTGACCCTGCGCGGAATTCTGAAACGCATGTTTGACTTTGCAAATTGAAGTACGCAAAATATATTAATTGGAATAAAAGTCAATTATATGAAATAACCTTTTTATTATACAGTACAATTATAGCAGACATTGTATAGAACCAAGGTTCATAATCACATTTTACCCACCTGGGAATAGGCCCGTACACAGGTATTCATATGATCTATTAAATGATCGTGTCACATAGATTTGCACACACCGTGCAACTGTACCATATTGTAAAAATTAAACTTTGAGAGAAGAGCTTACTTTACATTTTTCAAACATCCTTTGTATAGGTCACAGTAACACAGATGAATAGAATTAGCATATGGACATGCATATGCATTTTAAGACCTCTTTGTGGTCCTCGCCCTTTATACTTTGTTTTAGGATGAACAGTGAAAATAGCCAAACTTCAAGCTCACACTGCTATGCGTTGTGATCTTGTAGATCTGCTATTTTCACTATTTCTGTACATTTTGATATTCTTTTTAACCTATATTGACATGCCCAAAATAGGGTATCCAGGTTGAAAGTGGTTAAGAACAGTTATGTCTCTATTCATGTTCTTACCCCAAACCTACTAACCTTACATCTCCAGACTTTCCACCGTGGAGGAAAGCCTGGTATTCGTTCCAAACTGGCCCGTCTGATCCGGTTTAGAAAAAAGGAAAAATCGTGTTCCGGTGGTGGGTTGGCGGCGCATTGTTTTTGATCCCCAAATAATGTGCAATTAGTTTAGTCTCACAAGTTAGAATACCAAACGATTATTATACCAAAAAAAACGAAACAAAACCATATTTAAACTAGGGGAATCATTTTGGAGGTGCACAGCACTGGAGGTTCCGGTCGTGGGTTCCGGCCGCCTGATGACGTAAAGTTATTTCCGCTCCGACCGGATCAGAAACCTGAAAATGATGGTATTGATGCCAGGCTACAAACCTACAAGTCCTCACTCTCTCTATCTCTCACTATCCCCCATTATTATCATTATCTCTGAGGGTGTCCTCTATCTTCACTCTGTCTTTCTCTTGGTAGAGGTTAAAGTCAATCTGTCCTTGTCAGGTTTAATCAAAGTATCCACAGATTCAATTTAGCAGCCATGTGTGCGAGGCTAAGGTGGCATTCTGTCATTTGTTATCTTTAGGGCAAGAGAAAACAAAAGGATTTTCCTAATGCATACTTTCTGCCCTTTGCGCACATGGACACACACAAGGGCACATAGACAGGGTCAGGGTGAAAACATAATCTCTGCCTCCCAGCCTTAAGATAAATCTGAGATAAAGATTGATTAGTGTAGCAATAACGACAGCATCAAGTACAACATGACATCTGAGCAATAACAAGCTATACGATCCATTTCCAGTGATCCAGCTGTTCAACAGAGAGAGAGAGTTGGTTTTCTTCTAACCCCACACTGTTCACGGGTTGTACCCAGCCTTTTGAATTTGATCATTTAATTAAATGTTTGCATCAGTGATACTGAAGCCACCATTAGAAACTTTACAAATCAGGTTTGTTTTGCAGTACAGTAGTATAAATGTTGGCTCAAGGTACCATGGTGAAAAAAGAATGTCAATCAGTGCAGACATCCAGCTAATGCATCAAACATGGATTGTGTCATCAGGCATTGCTTTAAACCGGTATAAGCAATAAAATATCACGCTACTTTAATAGTTTATAGGTCAAATATCTTTCTACAATTACAAGGAAAACATTTAAGTCTGAGGGGAATTCCTATCTTCCTATCTCATCTTCTTCCCCCCGCATGCTATGTCTCAAACAGTCTGATTCACAGTTTGTTTCACTCCCTGTCCACCTTCCCTTTTTATCTGCACACCTATCTCACCCCTCCTCAGTTACTCCATTTTTGATTACTTCTTTATCTATCTCCACCCGCATCTTCCCCATCCACCCCTGGCTTCTGACACACTTTCTTCTTACATCTTTAATATCTTTAAGGCTATCTCTTTTTGCCTCTGCTTACTAGCCCCCCCACCCCCTCTCTCTCCCTCTTTCGGTCTGACCCCTGTCGCTGTCAGTAAAGTTCGGATGAGAAGCTACCTAACACTGCATTGTCTGATCAGGTGTTGTCGAGTAAGCGAGTTTGTGGCCCTGATCTCTTGCGGTCAGCTTAATGCTATCCTCTACTGGATGTCTCCTTGTAACCCTGTCTGCTGCTTGCCAAAAGGGGCCCCAGATTTGTGACCCAACAGTCGATCGGCCCGTGGGATTCTTACTCCTACACCATGCTACAGCCCACTCCATGCCAGAAGATGTCTGGGACTTCACCGTCTCCTGTCAATATGCGAACGGATGAAATACCCTGCAGCAAGTGCCGTCATTTCATTTGATTCAAAATGTTCTGCGGTTACAGAAGCCGTCGAGTGGACACCAGTCTGTAGTGTTATTACCTGTCAAATGTGTGTTTTTATGATTGCATGCCTGTTGTAGTATAATGATAATAATGTGTGGGTGAAGCTGTTCTTTGTTATTAGAGAGCGGTAGTGAATGAGATACACAGAGGCAAGCAAGGGTCACTGTTCAATATCCTACACCTTTCAAGTCAGCTTCCACCTTGAACAATCTAAGAGGGTGATTATTGATTAATCAGTATACATTAATGAGCTGAATTGATCTCAAAAGGGGGAGGCACTGCAGATTACTGATAGAGACAGAGTGCTTTTATCAGGGAAACCAGGCAGCCATCTTAAAAAGGACCACACAGGGGAAGAGGAAGAGGAATGTAGACTGGAAGAGGATGAGGAAGAGGTAGATAATGATGAGGAAGGCTGGCTCAGTTTGACAGGGGCTCTGCAGGCATGCATGCACGCACACACGCACGCTCGCACGCACCCAAACACTCACACAGTTTCAATACATGAGTATTGACTTATCTCTACACATTCTTACAAACACCAAAAGCATGTCATTCAAAGGTCAAAATGAAGGAGGTGTGACTTATTACATCAAACGTTTGTACTCCGCCATCGAGTCTTTAACACAACATCAGAACAGCTGACACAACTTTTAAACAACTATTTTGGAGATCAACACATGTCAAGTTTCATTTAGCCAATAGTTATGTTACCTATAGATACAGTAGGTGAGGAGGTGACTCTAGGGTGGTGTGCTTTGCTTTCATTTCTTCACCATTTTGTGAAAATGCAGTATTGATTGAAAGCATGACACACTGTATGAATATGATGAAGTTCCTATCTGGGATGGTTTTGAAACATTGCGAAGGAATAATCATAATCATAGTCATAACAATAATCAAAATTCTCCTATTATAAATGCGCAAAATCTTTGTCCGTCTGTGTGTGAGTGTGTGCGTGTGTCTGTAGTTCACATATCTCTAGAACCGTCCGAGTGACCAACTTCAATCCGAGACAGAAAATGGCTCAGTTTCGTGGCCGTGAATAGAACATTAGCCCAACAACAAATGGGTAATGCTGAAAATTGTGATGTTTCCGTTTAAAGCTGCAGCCCATAACTTTCATGTCATAGCCGGGATTTGCGCCCTAGTCCTATAAAAAGTATTTTATGTTAAGATATAGCAGAGAGCATGGATGGGAAGGCGAGTTGTTTCCTTTTGAGTTTTATGCAATAACTCTTGTCAACCAGTAATCGTTCTACCTGACCGAGCTAGATCTAAATATCTAAATAGAAGAGCAGGGAGACCACATGGAACCACTGCAGTTGTGTCAGTTGTATTGTATGTATCAACATAGGAGGTAGTCGTGGCCCACAGGAGGAATACTTTTCATTACCTGATGCGGTTTTACCTGTGCAACACTACATGGTTTTTACCTTTCCTTGCGGCACGAACTGGCCTAGTGAACTGCACCTTAAGAATACTGAACACTGCACTGCTGCTATTTATTTATTTTGTTCCAGTTTCTTCGTTTAAGGCCATTACACTTACATAATCTGTTACTGGTATGTGTCCAGCTTCCACTATGATAGGCTCTAGCAACCTGACAGCATCCATGTGGGACTTCTCATTAATAGATTTTTTTAAATAATGTTTCACACACAAACAAAGTTATGGTTTGCTGCTTTAACAATGTCACCTTTGGTAGCAGACAACTCTATCTGAGTAATAGATTGAATTAGCTCAATATTGGTAAGGTTAATCATCATAAAGCAAATACAGTAGCTGTAGAATATTTTAGAATAAAATGATGAAATAAATCAAAGTGTGCCATAATGTTTTAATTTCTCATAATATGCACAAGTAATAAATAAGCAACAACTAAAAGCCCTGTTAGCAGCCCCTAGAGGATGTGTTGCTTCATACATCCAACAGGACCGGTTTGGTTTGAACCGACCTACATTGCCATCCTTAGAGCCACACTCGCACTAGTGAAATTACTAACAAAAAAAAAAGAACATTTTAAATTATTATTATTGTGTGTGTGTTTAACCCTGTGTTGTGGGGGGTTGCATAAATATTGACTGAGGATTAACACATTGTAAATGACAGCAAAAGCGAGTGAAATCAAATAAAGTGCCATAATTGTGATTGAATGTTGTCATTGATATTTATTTTATTTGTATTTATTTATTTTCATTTCAAATGAAAGTAGTGGATCAGAGCTACAGGGTTTGATATCACACTTATTGACCCGACACTTTTGGAACGATACAGCAGAAGTATGGTTTTCCTGAAGATTGAAGGTCTGAGATATCAGGCTTCAAAGTTTGGATTTTCATGCTTTCTTAGCTCAGTGTACATTGAAATTGGACTACCTTGGAAAAAATAATCCATGCGTTGTATTTATATTTATATTTATTTATGACACATTGATAACCCTAACTTGATATTATGCAATATTTCATATTTACACACCAATTTCAGTTACTGTAGGTCTTTTAGGTCGACTTTTGTTCATAGATGTCTTTGAGCTCTCATGTACAAGTGTGTGGCAGCGGGATGACCATCTATGAGCAATATAATGAGCCATCTAATATGAGCCAGGTGAAAGGCAGCTCTTAAAGGTTAGCGTGAACAAGGCCAGAGGACAAGACAACACCAACCCCAAGGTGCTCAGGGTGCACGCGGGCAGCTGCATTCCAGCACCTTTTCAACCTCTCCCTGAGGCCACATTTGGTGCCCCCCCAACAGTGGTTCTCAACCTGTGGGTCGGGACTCCTAGGGAGGTCCCCACATGATTCGGGGGTGGGGGAGGGGGGTGTATCACAGACCCATCACATGACAGTGAAGTGACAATTTAAGGACTTTTAAGACCTTTTTGATACCTAAAAGAATAAATAAGAAAGAATGAAACGAAAAAAGAGTAAAAGATAATCACTGCATCAAAAGTAATCAACAAACTATAGTATAAAAATGGTCAAACGTTGGTCAAATAATATAAGAAAGAGGCAAACATTTTGAAATGCGAGGCGTTGTGAGCTTGTAGATCTGATATTTTCACAATTTATCGTGGAACCGAGTCAAACAACTCCTATTCCAAGTGCATGCTTATCAGGGTGGGGGGGTGCCCTAGAAGGGATGACCCAACGTTCTCAATAACGATACAGGCCAGTTGCTTAAACGTCACACGTCATAAAGATCTTTGAGAGAATAGTGCTGCAGCACCTCAAGCCCTGGTGAGTGAGTCAATTTACTATTTAGGCATAATTTAGCAGACAATTTTATACAGAGCGACTTACAAAGTGCAAGATCAGAGTAAATGGTTACATGGGAGTGCAAAGAAAAACAATGCAGTGCTTCAAAGAAACTTGGATACTAGGATAGTACATGGGGTGCCTGTTTGCATAGTTAGTGCACTAAGCACTACATGAGCCACAAGATCCTGAGTTTGAGTTCACATTGCACACAATTCATTATAACATTTTGTGCAGACTTAATATTTTGGCCTGAGGGTGGTGCTAGAGGAAAGGTCATGGGGGTCACTCAAACGGTTAGGAATAGGTTTCATCCACCGGGAACACATTTCATCCACCGGGAACACAAATGCACGAGAAGTGCATCATACACCGTGTTATGGTATGACTGTCCTCCACCAAGAGCAACGACGCATAATTAACACTCCACACAAAACAAGTGAACGTGTCTATCAGGATTGAACTAGCAAGGCAAGGCACAGGTTCTCTAGCGCTGTTCCTCAGCATAGCTGTCAACCCAAGTGGTGCTGTTAGCTTGTCTAGCCTTCAGGCTGCTACAGACATACAACTTTGCAAAACAGACTCTGCTTGGTAGGCAGTTTAGTTATTCAGGCATATTACTTTGGCTTCCAAGCTTGGGAATCTCCTGGTCCTGCCTAAAAAGCAGCTGGATTACATTGGCGCACACACACACACACACACACACACACACACACACACACACACACACACACACACACACACACACACACACACACACACACACACACACACACACAGTATGATCAAAACATTAAACTGTAATAGCTGTTTTTTCAATAGTTGAATATCTAAAGTTTATTCCTGGAATGATTTGGTTAATTTGTAAGTGTATTCAAAAAGTTGCAAATCTATCTATCTATCTATCTATTGTTTATACTGTATATATACATTTACAAACCACATATCATTTATCGTGAATAAATTCCATGAAATCCAGATCATCATGTCTGGTGACAGAAATCCCCATAGAAAAGGAACGGAAAGTAAAGTCCAGGTTATAAAGTGAGTAAATGGTCCATAGCTGCTACTGACCTGGTCTTTTCTCGTTCCGTTTTCGACCCCCACATAGCCGTACTTTAGATATCAGAACAAGGATCTGTTTCTGACACAGGGACTTGTTGCTTTTAGGACAGGGCTTGCGCTTGTTTGTTACCGGTCGGTTGGCTTGGTCGTCCTTGACAGCACGTTTCTGTCTGATGAGAGAGCTGGCAAGAGCTGCCATCTTCCCCCCCCTCTCACCTTTGGGAGGGGGGTGTCTTCTTTCTCAACAACCCCTCTTCTGGTAGGGTTGTTACTCTCTTCAAGCAAGGTGGGATGAGGGGTTCTGGAGGAGACCCCCCCCGGGGGAGCTGGGGAGGTAAGCGGCTCTACAAATACTAGTTTAGTTTCAAGCTTCCCGAGGCAAGGGGACAATTGTGTAAAATGCGAGTCCACCTACAATCCTATGAAAAACCTCTACTCTGACAAGAAAGGAAAATGTGTCACCAATATCAAAAGATCTCGCAGTTAAAAGTGCTGAGTGCTGTGGTCACATTTTCTGTAAAAAATAATAATTCTGTAACTAACTACTACTAAAAAAAGAACGTATGGACTTTAACCTGCTTCCCGGCTCATCTTGTCCACACATTGAAAATATACCTAACAAAAAAAACGAGTTCACAATACTGCAAAAGTAACAAAATTCCTAAATAGAGAGATTATACTCTTTTACATATAAAAATAACACCTCGTCCAATGAAAAGTGCCATCATCGTGATGCTATGAAACGCATAAAAATGCGAGAGCAGCCAAGCTGGCTGTCACCGTCTGTGTAGTCCACGGAGGTCCAACTTTGCCCCCCATTTAAATGTGCATGCAGGGAACAATAATAAAATGAGATTCTGAGCAGTAATCCAGCAGATTTAGATCCAGAGGTAGTAGAACTGCGCGTGGGACACGGACACACACGCGGCAGACGGTCTTGCAGGAATGAAGACAGGAACAGTGCAGAGGGATGGACAGAGAGATCTCTCCTCTACCTCCGATGGCATGCTCTCTATCCCACAGCCCTCACCAACCCACCCCCTCCCTCCCTCCCTCCCTCCCTCCTTCCCTCCCTCCCTCCTCCCATCCAAAGTCAGCGAGTGAGTGTGAGAATATGTGTGCGCGAATTCCAGCAGCCACCATCAGTAGGGGTGACATTCATGAAAGAGAGAGAGAGAGAGAGAGAAAAGGGATAGAGAGAGAGTGAGAGTGAGGGTAGGGGGAGGGAAGGAGAGGCGGTGATGTGAGGGAATTGAGCTTGACTGGAAACAAGGGGGGGGGGGGGGGTGTACAGGCAGCAGCCACTTCTCCGAATTAACGCTCAGAGAAGCTACAATTTCTGTGTTGTACATTCACCCATCCATCTGACTGCCCTGCTGAAGCAGAGAGATAGCACAACGGGCGAGGGGGGGGGGGGGGGGAGTGAGAGAAGAGAGAAAGTGAGAGAGAGAAGAGTGCTTAAGGTGCAGATTGTGACAGTTCTCTGTCTCTTCAGGAGGAACAGCAAGACTGTTGGGTATTTCGCTGGCACACACACACACACACACACACACACACACACACACACACACACACACACACACACATATACACGCACACACGCACACACACACACACACACACACACACACACACACACACACACACACACACACACACACACACACACACACACACACACACACACACACACACACACCTACCTTTTGTACCATGGTAGAGAATTGAAAATGTTTTATGTAATTGTGTCTGTACCCAGGAGTTTTCACACGTGTACAGTATCATCACTAATGCTGCATTTTATTTTGTTTCTTTATTCTATACATTTTGCTCTGTCAGTCTTTCCTGATGCTCCAGTGTCTAACGTCACAGACACAGGCTACACTAACTCTGACAGAAACATGAGCTACAAAATGAGCCACCCCCACATTGCCCAAGGTTAAAACTAATGTAATAACAAAAACTATATTTGAGAAAAAAAAACATTTTAGTTCTGAAATAAAAAATTTAACGATGCTTTACAAAAACAACTCACGTTTTCTTTGATATCACTTCACACATTTAATCACAGCCCTTCACATAGGTTTTCAGTTCACATGACTACCTCTAGGCTTGATCTGGAGTCCAACCCCTTACAATCGTGACTGTGATATAGCCACGTAATTTGGTGACGCATTTATTTAATAAAAATAGGAATGGAATGCCAGGTTGTCCAGTTCTCAAGTTCAACTCATAGAGATGCAGGAAGAGATAGGTCTATCCAAAGGAAAATTATATAATTTGTCTGAAACAATTACATATCAATCCAGCTTGTTTGTTTTTATTAGTTTCTAAATGGTGTTTGTATTGAACTGACTCTAATGTAAAATTCTCAAGTGCCACGTGTCCAATCTGAGGAATAGTGTCTGTTTCTATGTCATTCAGAAGAGCATTTGTCCAGTCAAACTAACCATATATACTGTACTATGATCAAGATTAGATTGGTTCCAAGTTATTTGCTGCTAAATGAGAGACTTAAATGAACAGATAATTGCTATCATGTCATTCTTTAGCTTGAATCAGTTGTGCAACTGAGCAGAAAAATCCTCTTAGTAATTCTCCTGTCGTACATTGGAGACTCCACCCCGATAAATCAACTTTTCTGAGGGCTGATCAATCCCATTTTATTTGGCATGGCACCTCTTTTACAAGGCAATTGCCAAGGAAACCAGCAGTGGAAGCAACTTGAAAATGCAAGGTCAATTTAAATTATTTCTAACAAGGCCCAGCAAGGTCACTGTCAGTCAGGCCTTGATTGACAGGTGACAGCAGATGTTTGGCTTCCACAGGGGGCGAGAAGGAGACGGTAAAGACAGCAGAGACAATGCTGTTAGCATTGACAAGGAAACAGAATATGTTTTCCCCTTTACAGGATCAGTTTCTCTGCTCTATCTATTTTTCTTAGCCATCCACTCATGTTCCTTACTATAGAATATCAATCTTATGAATGCAGCCTGGTCGCCAGAGAAAGTGTTGTCACTGTACATTTCTGCAAAGCACAAAAAGCGTTGAAACTGGACGTTTTTGAATCCCCAAAAACGTTGCACGTGACTGTATATATAGATGCAGACCTATGTTAATTGGTTTGACTCACTCACTTACAATTTGCTACTTGTCACCCCCCTAAGCTCTCTCCTTGTTTCCTGTCTCTCTCCATTGTACTATCAATAGAGGCAACACTGCAAATTTTCCGACCGAGTTGTTGTTTATTAACTGATGAAAACAAATCAGGACTCTTTGTCGTGAGATTATTACCTTTGCAGAGGCCAGCACTTTATGAAGTACTGTACGATAAGTTGAGTCTCAAAAGCCAAACACATTTTCTTTGTCTGTGTAAAACCAGAAAATGACTATTTTTTTTTTTTTTTTTTAGTTTCGCTGACATCGTTTTTGTTAGATACTTTCGTACGTGAGGCAAGCAGGATTCAGGAGAGAGAGGGGCTGCACAGACCAGATCTTTGCTCTGAAGAACATCCTCGAGCAGTGTGTAGAATGGAACGCCCCACTGCACATCAATTTCATAGACTTTCGGAAAGCCTTTGACAGCCTGCATCGTGACACCCTATGGAAGATTGCAAGAGCATATGGAATTCCATTCCAAAAATGGTCTCGCTGATGGGGTTGTTCTACCGTCACTTTGAATGCAGTGTCATTGTCAATGGAAAACCATCTGAGTGCTTCAACGTAGAGTCTGGTGTGCGGCAGGGGTGCACCATGTCCCCCATTCTCTTCCTGATGGCCATCGACTGGGTGATGAGGAAGACAACGGCCGATAAACCAAGGACTTTTTTCTCCCAACTCGAAGACTTAGACTTTGCTGATGACCTTGCTGTTCTCTCCTCCAAATATATCCATCTGCAGGAGAAAACTGACAGACTTAACCAGTATGCAAAACAAATAGGGTTGAACATCAATGGCTCCAAAACACAAGTGATGTGCATTAATGCCACTCCAGATGCACCAATCATTGTGAATGGGGAAACCCGCGAGTTCACCTACCTGGAAAGTCTTGTCAGCAAGGACAACGCAACAAAAAATGACATCAGAGCAAGACTAGGGAAGGCTCACTGTGTTTTTGCAAGGCTCCATCCTATCTGGAAGTCGAAGCAGTACAGCCTAAAAACGAAGGTCCGACTGTACAACAGTAATGTAAAATCAGTGCTGATGTATGGCTCAGAATGCTGGCGTGTGACACTTGACATGAAAAAGACCAATGCCTTCCACAATGGATGCCTCCGTAAAATCTGCCGCATCTTCTGGCCTGAGAAGATCTCAAATAAAGAGCTGCACAGGATGACCAGGTGCTCCAGTGTTGTGTCAGAAATCAAACAGCGCCGTCTACGATGGCTGGGACATGTGCTCCGAATGGCCCAGGATCGAATCCCAAAGGTTGCAGTGAGATGAACCCCAGCAGGGAAAAGGAGTCAAGGTCGACCCAAAACCACCTGGCGACGAACCGTGACAGCTGAGCTTCAGGAGAACCTTACATGAACCTTGCATGTTGTGCGAGGCACAACATGCAGCACAAGAAAGGTCCCGATGGAGGCAGATCGTTGATGCCAGAGGATTAAGTGAGGACATGAGGTGAAGGATTTACAGTATAAAGATCATTATGTCATCTAAGTCATGTAGGACAAGCCTACTGTAAACCGGCCACAGCCTCGCGTGTGGGGATTTAGGTTAGAACGGTTGAACAAAATGTTTAATTCTGATTTTGGGTCTCTCCCTTTGACCCATTAAAACCGTTTTAGATTTTAGCGTTAGCCATTCAAAAATAGCAGATATACAAGCTCACAGCACGTCAGCGCGCTGCGAGCTTGTACATCTGCTATTCATGAGTGTTTTACATTTTTGAATAATTTTGAATTACGAAATAGTTTGAGAACTACTGATTTTGAAGGCATTTGTAGAATCGGCCTCAGGTCTTAATGGGTTAAAGAGAGTGGCATAGTCATCTTACATGGTTGATCCAAGGTATTGCTAATACTGGTCACCCATACATTAGTATTGCTTAATTTAAATTGGCACTGCATACTTTCCTGTTCTAGCACGGATTTGAACCCAGGTCTCCTGAAATGTTTACCATTGAGCTAATAGAGCCTGCCTGCTTGCTCTGGGGCGAAATTGAATTCTGACCTTCAGGTCAAAATTTGTGTCAAACCAGAAACAGGATCGTGTCAAAGGTTGTGTCCAACCTACAGTAGAGTAGACACAGGATTTAAATGTCTCAATAGAAGAGCACCAAATACAACTACACCAATTGTGTAGGTTATATTGTATTAACATACTCTACCTTACAGGTTGGACAAAATATAATTTTATTTACTAAAAAATTACATAATTAGCTTTAAGTGTTTGTCTATATGGAAGTGCCGCTCTAAAAGGAATGCTGCAGGGTCTTAGCGCCTGATGATATTTTAGAACACAACAATAAGTTGTCAGAAACTGTACTATTTTGTGTCTGTCAGTGAAAGATGATATCAAAAATAACTTTTGCTTAATTGAAAAAGTTACACAGTTATTTTGTAGCTGTCATTGTGTAATGACATGGTGATATAAGACATTATTTCTTGAGAAACAAGTTTTGTTTGATGCACTTTGTAAAAACTGATTAAAGTTGTTGTTACATATAATAACCTTTATTTTTATCACTTTATTTTAAGACAACCAGGATCTGATGATTTTGTGTCGAGATGACACCACAGGCCTATTTCCTCCCAGATAATGGTCATTACTATTATATCCCGTTTTGTTTTGTTTTCCAAAAACTGTACATTTAAGTGTTAAAAACAGTATATCTGTGGACACATCCAACAGCTCATTCAAAAATAGCTGCAAAATAATTGCTTTTTACATTGGATTACACCGAGGATCAAGACATTCCACATTCTCTTGACTTCTTTCACATTTCCTGGTTGTTGAGGTGAATTCGCATTGTACAGATTATGATTGTTACTATTCTCCTGTTTGCCAGAGAAACTTGCAGCTCACAATGGAAAAGAAAAAATACGCAGGCAAGACATCCTCGCACATTTTAACAACAGTCTCTGGTGGTTAATAGGCGAACACATCTGCCCTCTGATTGGCCGTTGCCAATATTGCAGTGGGATACAGTACTAACAGTATACAGTACTAACCAGTTAACACATTTTTCCCTCACTGTCGCTATTTGTTGATAATGTCCATGTGTCCGCTCCATAGAGTTATGATATATCTAGAGGGCGGATTGCCCCACCCCCAGCTATTCATTTCAATGAAATTGCTCAGTGGCGTTTTGAAGCACCCGGAAGAAATATTGGTTCCATATTGGTTCCATGGGTCCATTCCATTGGTTCCATGGGTCGTGACGCGTCGTGAGCAGGCGCACAAACGGCAGATGCACGCGCAAAATGCGGAAGTGTTGCAATATCAGATTTGACCACCAGGCTTGACCGCTTCACTGTTCTACCGTGGTTCTGGGGGCTTGGTCCGCTCACTACACCCCATAGCTTGAAGGGATGATTGATCTGTGATTGGCTAGTTATGTGTTAGGCCAACTGGGAATAGACTGCATTCCATAGCTTGGACAGACAATTTCTCTGCGATTGGCTAGTCTGTTGTGAGGCGAACTAGCTGATCAATTCTGTAACTTCAGTCAGTCAGTCAGCCAGCCAGTCAGTCAGTAACATGTGCAGATCTAAAGGCAAGATCTTTACGGACTGATCTGTCTTTTCCTACACTTCACCCTTCCTAGAGCTGCTTGTCATTCTGTCAGGGGTTACAAACTAAAACCATACAAGATTGGTCTTTGCATGTTTTGTTTGTAGAGGTGAATTAACCGGTATGTTAATTTCCCCAAAGGGCACAACCACGTCAGACAGTCATTCCTATACAGTATAGTTTCCATTGAGGTCCATTTAAGCAGATGTAATGCAGCTGGTCCCCCATTCATTGGCCAGCCAGTCACCTCCAGCAACAACCCAGCAGCAACTGTCAGGGACACCATGCGTTGTTGGCTCAATGTGTGGCCATCGTATACTCCCCCCTTCAGAGCTCTCACTGAAACAGAGAGGTAGTCTGAGGTCACACTGAGCCTGCCGGTTTTATGCTGTACTGTGAAGCGGCCGTTGCTGTCTCTCATCCACTGGAGGGCTTTGTGATCAGTCTTTAAAGTGAATTCCCTCCCTAGGAGGTATACTTGTATGAGTCGAGGGCCCACTTGATTGCCAGAGCTTCTTACTCCACCGTAGAGTAGCGGACCTCTCTTGGCTCCAGCTTGCAGCTGATGAAAACCAGGGGATGTTGGTTCTCTGATGGACCCTGCCGAAGAACAGCTCCAAGTCCAGTCTTTTGCTTTTCTCCTGTTTGCCAGAGAAACTCACAGCTCACAATGGAAAAGTAAGACTAACCACAACCACCTCAGACAGTCAAGCACGGCAGCAGGTGGGCAGCAGGTGGGCGCAGGCGGGAATCTCCTGGGGTGTATTGTGGGTACTGTACACATACTGTAGGTGGTTGTTTGAATTGAGTCCCCCTTGGATACGTGAAGCATGTCTATGAGCACTTAGAACAGCGTTCTAAGTGTTTTTAGCAGAAATTATTGCTAAAAACACTCAATTATTGTCCTGTAAGCCCATTACTCCAAAACCAGAATAGTCCAAAAAAATTCCACCATATTGTGCCCATTATCCGAGCGGTGGTTGGTTGAGACATGGGTTCAATGAGCATAATCAACATGGTCAAGGTTCAAGGTTTCTTTATTGTTACAGTACATCTTGTGTACAAGTACATAAGAGTAAACTTATTTTGTGTTGGTTCCTCATACAGTATAGTAGTAATAAAAAAGTAATAATAATAATTGTAAAAAAAGGAAAACACACACACACACACACACACACACACACACACACACACACACACACACACACACACACACACACACACACACACACACACACACACACACACACTATAATGTAATTACTAATTACTCTAAATGCTCAGTTTGTAGATATAGTGATATGTATTGCCTTTTGCCCATAGTATGTCATAGATTATAGATTGTTTGAGACTGTTCACTGAGAAAAAAAAGCAGTTGTCCTTGTATTAGTAAACATATTAGTGCAGTGACCATACTTCTAGCAGCTGTATTGGGGAGAACAGGATGTCCGCTGGATTTAACATATATTCAACAGCATTTCTTCTGGCAGCATAAAGAAGAGAAGGAACCGTTCGTATATCCTAGGCTCCTAGCACATACGAACATTGAAGCACATTTAAAGTGCTATTTGAACGTTCTTTTCCAGGTCCAAATGATCCGAGCCCCACTGACTTCCATTATACAATCAAAGTTAAATATTTGAAAAAGTATAAAGCATCATTACAAAAAAATCGTGGCGGTATTCACGTGTCGGTTTGCTATTAGCTAGAGACAGACACACAGAATGACCTTCTTATAGACTATAAGCTAGTGTCCTGCATAGCCACGCTATAAAAACATACTGTAACCGGAGGCCTTAATAACATCCAGAAAATAAACTTGAGCCCCGGGCTCATGTTTTTTTTCCCCCACAGCTGTCAGAGCCCTAAACGAGGAAGACAAAAAACTAAAAAACTGAAAAGCTAAACAAAAAAGTAAAACTAAATGAAAACAACAAAAAACTACATTCAAGCTGTAAAAATCCTGAGTCGCTGCTGAAAATATTTCTTGAACAATTGTACACAGACATGTGAAACAGACAAGTGAAATTGATACAGTATAAGCCTTCTGTGCAAATATTTTCCTTATTCTGCACATTTCCCAATGTGAGATTGTATCATACCTGCCATAAGAGGTATTTTACCTGTACTTTTAACTTCACTTTTATCTTATATATATTAACTATAATTGTCTTATTACATTTTTAAATTTGATTTCATTACATTCCTTGTTATCATCATCGTCATCATTATTATTCATATTAGTAGCACTAGTAGTAGTGGTGGTGGTAGTATTAGTATTAATATTAGTTTTAGTATTAGTATTATAGTCTTGTTATCTTGTATTGTGTTAAAACATTCTTTACGGAACATGTCCCACCAAAATGTCACTGCATGTACCTATACAGTACGAGTGGGTGACAAATAAACTCCTCTTGATCTTGATTCTTGCTTTCTTGCCATACTGTACCTTAAAGACATGGTCCAACCCTCCCTTCCCGCTCACTTAGATCAGCTATAGCACAGGAATGCTGTCCGAGCCCTCCCTAAAACACCCTGGACGACGCTCCACACGTCCTAGACTCTTCTTCCTCCTGGCTCCCAAATTGTGGAATAAACTCCCCATTGCAGTCAGAACTGCAGATTGTTTTCAGCCGTAGTCTGAAGATCACCTCCTCAGACTCCACCTCATCCCTCATCATTTAATACATTAGATTCCTTTTTTCTTGACCACAGATGTTAAGAATGCAGATAGCATGTTGTTTAGACATATGTAGACATATGCTATAATGTGGCAGTGTGTCCACGTAGGAATCGGAAGGTTCCCGGTTCGATTCCCAGCCCCCCCCTCGTGTTAGTGTTGAAGGGTCCTTGAGCAAGACACGAAACCCCTAACTGCTCCCGATGAGGAGGTTGGTGCCTTGCATGGTTACCTCTGCCGTCAGTGTGTGAATGGGTGAATGCACATTGTAAAGCGATTTGGATAAAGGCACTATATGAATGCACCATGTATCATTATTTGAAATGATAAACATCCTTAAAATGTTCTTTGAACATTAGATCAGAACTTGCAGGCAATGTTGGCCAATGTTGCCATTCCCTGCTAGCTGAATTAGCGACCTACATTCTTTAAGTAGGTTGCACAACACTGTCAATATGAGCGGAGTGGTCACTTCCAACGCATCACGTTCTTCTGGCTGATATGGAAGTCGTGGAGGCGGCACCAGGCGCCGGGGGTCTCCATCATTCTGGTGACATCTGTGCACTTTCTACGGTAGTTCAGTCTGCGGTCCGAGATTGAGTCCATCAGTGGTGCGCTGGATAACCATCCTATCTCCTGACTTGTTGTCGTGGGACCTCCTCCTAATCCTACTCTGTGGGTGTACTTCTGACTAGGCTCTATGTGACCCCCTTTAGGGGCACCAGTGTATTTGGGGGCTCCAGTGTATTTGGGGGCTCCAGTGAATTTAGGGTCCTCCTTCCCTGAGGCCTTACTTGACAGGGGCTCTTTAATCTCACATAATTTCCTCCTTAATTCATCAGTGAAATTTCTGTGGATTGCCAACCATTTTCGCTCTTTCCTGATCTCCTCCTTAAAAACTTGAGTTTCAAGGACAGTAACTAGGGACCTTGGTTTTGCTGTACCAAAAGACATTTTAGTTAGTATACTCTGTTCAAAAAGTAAGATCTCTCATACCCTCTCATTACTCACCTAGTTAATCTGCAGTGAGTCCTATAAAGGATATTTAAGGATATTTATGTCCATCACGGTGTGACATCACCAGCCGAGCCCAAATATGGTTTTGCAATGGTGATCATTTTTATATTAGTTAATACCCAACTTGTATCGTTTCCGACTTCCGTGGTCACTGAGGCCAGGCCAGTGGCCACCGGTCTAGTACTGTATATAAAGTTGTCTGTATGTCATTCTGGACAAGATATGGCCATATATGAATATCCCCAGACTCTCCCACGTTGGTGTGTCCTAGCTTGCATTCTGTACAGACAACATAGACTGGCCTCCAAGTACTTTGACTGGTTACGCAATAACCCTGGTAATGCAGGCCAGGGTACCCCAGCTGTCTATCTAATTTTACTTAAGGAGGCTACTAGCCATCTATAACAGGGTGTGTGTGTGTGTGTGTGTGTGTGTGTGTGTGTGTGTGTGTGTGTGTGTGTGTGTGTGTGTGTGTGTGTGTGTGTGTGTGTGTGTGTGTGTGTGTGTGTGTGTGTGTGTGTGTGTGTTTCATTATTAATAATGTTAATATTCATCATAATAATAATTAGTATAATAATAATAATGTATTATTATTATTATTAACAATATTTATAATAATAATAATAATTATTAATATTATCCCCTTATAATTCCCTTTAACTCATTGACTGCCATTGACGACTACACTCACGATGATGATGATGATGATGATGAAGAGCACAGCCAAAGATCATGTGATCACAACAAAATGGAGCTGGTTTCGTTTAGTATTATAGCATTTATAAAAATCAAATTTTCTCTGCTTTTTGTTGCTTTTTGGTGAAAACAAGCTACGTTCAACAGCCAATAACTATGGACTGGATTATGGCATTGATTAAACTGAATTTCATGCTGTGACGTAACTCCCCCTTTTAAAAGACGACAGAGTCTTATTTACTCCAATAATGGTATTTTATTAAACTCGATAACAGGTCAACTCGTCTTAGTCTCTGTAAGCCACAGGTCCAACTCTCCATTTTAAAACCAAAACACATGCATCAAAGCAAAAAGCCATTACTGTCCATAACCTACCGACAGTATGTGGGACTGTCAGTTATATATTTATTTATTTATATCCCACGATTTTGTAACCCTTTTTTTTCACCTGGTGACAATTTTCTAAGTGATCCTGGGCGCTACACTCCCCCCACCAGCCTAGGGCCGAGCTCATGCCTCCTTCAATGCATGAGAGCCAAGGTCACTTGTCACCTGACAGGGGGGAGTTTCCCCGGTAGGATGTAGCGCGTGGAAGGAACACGTTATTCCAACCAGTTCCCTTCCCCTCCATCATGGGAGGGGAAGGGCGGTATAGTGTCCTTGATTACTGTTTTTGTGAGGGTATTAACTACCCTAGGAGACACGGGGAGAACATGTTAGATATTATTTACTTTATGTATTTAGATATTAGAAATTATTTACAAAATAATTTACTGGGCCAGATATTATTGCTGGTGGGTCAGTGCTGGCCCACGGGCCGCAGATTGCCTACCACTGCAATACAGTATATGACACTCCCACCCCGCAGCCTGGCAGTCAAAAGCGATTTTTATAATAATGAATAATATAACAATGATACCCAATGATCATTATTTATGAGGAAATAGGACTGTGGCACTGCCACTTTAACTTAGAGAGAATGTTTAGCTGTGTCACATGTCCATTAATCTCTCAAGACTCTTCTGCATTTATTTTTCCTTTTCTTTTTTTTACCGAATGGGATCCCAAATTGCATGTCCATATGAGACAGTTTTGTTTTGGTCTGATTACTACAGACCAAGCTGATCTGTGCTATCCAATTTCCAGTCTCTTTTTTTTCTTTCTTCCTCTCTCATGTCTCCAAGAATGAATGAGTACAGAAATATGAGAGATTAATATGACCTATAATCCTGTGGATTAGGAGAGGATTTTAATGCTGGGAGGCAAAGAATGACTTCTGATTTCAGAATTAATCTCCCCAGAACAGATTCTCATCATCCCTCCAAAATGTTCTCCGTAAACACAAACAGAACAGAAGGCAAAGAAGCCCTGAGGACACATCTGTGTGCATGCGCACGGGCTTGTGTGTGTATATGCGTTGCATATGCATGTATTCACCCATGCATGTTGCATGTGTATGTGGTGGAACTCAGGAGGAAGAAATACAGAAATAGTATGTACATTATATTGTGCTGCTACAGAAATGAGGTCACATTAGTGTGTTAGATAGCTGTAAATCAATGGATCTATCTATCTTTCTGAGATAGATAGAACTGAATTACACCGTTAAGTGTTGTAGGTGACAGTCCAAGACAACTTGGACAAGGGCGTCCTAGTGGTTTTGATGTCAAAGCTGTCTACTGGAGCGCACGCACACACACACACACACACACACACACACACACACACACACACACACACACACACACACACACACACACACACACACACACACACACACACACACACACACACACACTGAGTTGTGCTAGTTATATTGTATTAACATACTCTACCACACAGATTGGTTAAAATAATGTTTGATTCATTAGAATAAGTTCTATATTGCAGCTTAACAGGTGATATCAAGAATTTAATTATCTACTATTTAGGTCCCCTACCAGCCATTGGTATGCAACCTGCGGCTAGGCACTCTGCACCCAAAACTGTGGCATAATCCGTTCACCAAACCCTGTCCCCTTAATTCCCATAGAGGACAGCCAACCCCATGTTCACCCCTAGCGCTCATCTGTCACCCTGTTAAGCCTCAACAGAAGCCCTGGTACTGCCTGCAATTAAAATATTAACATGATACTCTAATCTCACTATTAGAAACATAGACATACTCACAGATGCACCCCCCCTACAAACACACACACACACACACACACACACACACACACACACACACACACACACACACACACACACACACACACACACACACACACACAGCACATGTGGGTGCTAGCTTACTACTACTGTAGAGGAGACTACTGCAGTGTGAGGCAGGAGGAGTGAAGCCTTCATTACTTTGTTGCACGACGGTTTGTTGTGGCCCACTTTGTCACCTCGCTGTTCTATATGTGACAATGATGTGACTGGATGGGTCAGCCACCTCCATGCTCACGTGGTCCATGGCGAGGACGAGTGGAAGCTAAACAGAGCAGTCATTTCCTTTAGCAGAACACCACTGTAGCAGGAAAGCCCTGTGAGTAAGCCTATCCCCTTCAAAGTTCTGATTGGTGCAGTAATGCCTTAAAATAAGTTGGCTTTACTATGGTTTTAGTTGGAACGGATGGGCCTGTGCCATCACAAAACCTCACTCAAATCATAAAAGAGTCTGTTTTACTTTTAATGCATTTAAAATACTAAAAACAAGCAAAAACGTAACAATTTAGTCATGAGAAGTTCGAAGGTTTTCGTGTGACTGAAGAGATTCTTTCCATGCATGCATGGAAGCATGTACTGCAATATGAAATGCAGAATAACAATCTTTCTGGCTTTCACTTTTCAAAACATTGCACTGAGGATTTGCCTTCTCTGTGAAATGGACCATGAGCTTCTACTTCTACTACAACATGGTTAAATAAAGATTAAAATCATTGCACCAACAATGATAAGAACCCTATGATTTACTACGCTCTATAACCTAAACTGATAACAAGATAGATTTGAACATTTGATAAAGGGAGATGAAGAAGAGGATGATTCATGCTTCATAGCTCATTCCAGAGTGAGCATACTGACTCATGCTGCCAATATACATGCAATATCAGCCAATTCATATCCTACTGTGGATCCACTGAGCCTCTGGCTCTTTGGAGAAGATATGACAGTTGACTTTGGACTAGAATTTCCTCTCGAAATCCTCATGGTCTGATGATATCATTTTCACTGAGTAGCTGCTGAAAGAATGGCTGAAAGTGAAGTGATCTTTAGACATATAGACTCACCCCACAGACCTGACACACAAGTAGCATACTGTTGCTGTCAGGCAGAAATATTGTATATCCAAAAATAGCATATTTGCAAGCTCACAACGCGTGAGGTTAGAACAGCTTATAGATTGGCTATTGAAGAATAGATGAAGAATAGATATTGATGAAGGGCATTCATTTAAGAAAACAAAAAACATATGAAAGTATGAAGTTATTAAATATGTTGAAGTTATTTGTCATATCTGCCTGTGCAATTATGTTTACAAAGCCTAAAATGCAAACAGAAATGTAATTTGTGTTCATGTTCTAATGTTCAATGGAAAAAACACAATTAAATCGTAATCGCGATTATTTGTGTGACCATGACTTTTCAAGTAAAATGTCATTATCGTGATAGCCCTAAGCAGCAGCCCTATTGCACACTGATCCCTGGGAGCAATATATGCATTGGGGAAGTGGCCATGGTACTAAAGTTAATAACAGCACTGCCTCTGTTAAATGTGGGGCAGCGTGATGTGCTGCTGCTATCGGAACACCTGACCACCTCTCAGTCCTTCCAGTGGTGGGAAGATGAAGGGAAACGGAGGGACGCTTACAGGGGAAAGCACATGTTGTCAGGCCTACCTGTCAATGCATCCCCCCCCCGTTTTTCTCTCAGAAAATGGGCAAGATAGAAGACTTATCTAGGTCCTGTTTAAATTGTGGCCAGGTGCTCTTTTATGGTGGGTTTTGAATGAGTATAGGGAGTCGCACCATTTGATGGCTGGTGGTAGGGCGTTCCACATTTTGGTGGCAGAATAGTAGAATGCATTTATCCCCGTGATTGTGCTGAATTTGGGAGTACGATATCAGTTGAGCTCCCTCTGGTGTTGTGCCTGTGGGCGTTTCTCTCTCTAGTGAAGTACAGTAGTTTGACAGATACATGGGCACTGATCCCCTGAGTATCTTGAAGACAAGGCCCATTGCAAGTTGCTGTACTCAGTAGTAGCTGTGAAGTAGCAAATGAAAGTAACCTTTCATTTGAGCTACAACTTGCATCAAAATTGTGCAGTACCGTACTTCCATGCTTAATAGATGCCATGATTCAAAGCTACTTATATCTCTGTAAAGCGCATTTGCAGCAAATCAAGTGTCACTAGAAAAGGGATATCACGAAAGGAATTGATATTCAAGTCGTTTAGTACAGTAACCTTGTAATCTAATGTTTGATCATCCTTGGGGATCTATAAATCCCGTCTCCATTAACAAATTCAAATACTGCTAGACTACTGTGATTGAATGTCGCACAAACAGCATAAACATGTTATGAAGCTGAGAGAGTTGCATTGCAATCCCACCGGGACCATTTCTGTGCCTCGGTTCAGTGCTCATTCTTATTCAGAAATGCATTGTCAGTCAGTGCAATTATGACTGTAACCTTGTTTGTACATCATGAAACAGCTGCCGTTGTTTATGCTCACATCAGGGCTGGCCGATATGACTTCAAATCAATATTATTATTATATTGATTGATTATATATATTATTGTAATATTATTATTTCAAACTTTCGCCTTGATTAATGAACAGAATAAATTAAAAAAGTGAAAATAGCAGGATCTACAAGCTCACAACGCAAAGCACTGTGAGCACGAGTGATACTACATCGTACAACAGTGTCGCAACCCAAGCGTGAGCTTGTAGATTGGCTATTTTGGGTGCCCGATACTGTAACACGACATATACACATACATTTGGTATAACCGAGTCATTTGTCACACCACATCAGGAGCTCTCTTTCTCTCTCTCTCTCTCTCTCTCTCTCTCTCTCTCTCTCTCTCTCTGTGTGTGTCTGTCTGTCTTTCTGCGTGTGTCTGTCTGTCTGTCTGTCAGACAGACAGACAGACAGACAGACATCACGCTCTCTCAGGCACGCACTTTCACACTCCAATGATCTATCAGTAAAGATGCTGTTGGTTTAGCGCAAAATATCTGATATAACTGACATTTTGATTCAATTGTGCGCATGGAGAGGCTTTCAAAGCATAAAATGAAAGTCAATTGGCTGTAATTCTTGGCTGACATAAGAAAGGTCAATAAATATTGGTATGTACATTTGCCAGAAACAGTGCAATACTGCTGAGCAGAAACTGCAGAAGTGCAGTGAGAGGGGCTCTAATGTGCCTCTATTTCTGTTTCTTGCCTTTAGATAACAATGTAGAGCGAGGACAATGTATTGTAAGAGATTGTGATATTCGCCTGCCAGAGCTGCTTAGACAGAAATACTGAAAATGGAGCAGAAATATAAAAGTAGGAGGAACTGGTAAAGAAGGGGAGCAAAGAAAAGAAGAGGCAGTGGGAAGAATGGGGGGATGGGGGGGGGGGGGGGGGGGGGGGGGGAGGGAGAGAGGAGAGAGAGAGAGAGAGAGAGAGAGAGAGAGAGAGAGAGAGAGAGAGAGAGAGAGAGAGAGAGAGAGAGAGAGAGAGAGAGAGAGAGAGAGAGAGAGAGAGAGAGAGAGAGAGAGAGAGAGAGAGAGAGAGAGAGAGAGAGAGAGAGAGAGAGAGAGAGAGAGAGAGAGAGAGAGAGAAACTATTAGAGAGAGTGGAAAAGACTGATTACTTGTTACCCCCTTGACTCTTAATCCAGTTCTCAATAGTCGACTTCACCCAAGCAATTTCACTTCAAAGGTTTTGAGCCATGGCCAATTACGTTGCATCCAAGAGTTCCTTCTGGAACTGAAAAAAGTATAATCAAAGAGAATGCTAATTAATATTAAGTCAGAAGCAGAAAATACATCTCTCAGCTGTGTCAGTGTTCATCGGAACAGGACTGAATGTGTGCTATTCTCACAAACATACAGTCTCACTCTGTCAAGAACTTGAACAGCAGAATAGACAGAACCTTTCCCTAAAAGATGAACCAGTATGAAACTGCTCTGACTTAACAATGAAGCTTTCATTCCCCAGTGCATTTAAATGTATCCCTTTAACTGCACTGGGCTTTCTTCCTTTCTTTCTTTCTTTCTTTCTTTCTTTTCTCTTTTTGTTTGCATTGTATAAAATACAGTGGCCATGACTAGCTGCCAGATCAGTGCATACATACTCACATTATAAATACACAAAATAATAATGTGACTGGAGTTTGACACGCACATGCTCGCACACACGCACGTATGTGCACGTGCACAAACGCACGCGCCCACACACATAGGAAATACCCAGTGAACGGCATCTTTTTTTCTTTCTTTTTTGTCCTCCACTCGTATGATCTCCCCCGAAAACCCCAGCAGGTCTCTCCTTCTGTTTCGCCCCAGAAACTATTAATACTTTCACTGTGTTAATGGAGATTAATGGACATGGACAACAAGCAGTGCCGTAGCAAAAGGGAAACAGCGTGAGGGAAGGTAGGGGGCAGAATGAGAGTTGGTAGAAACAAGGGCAGAGTGAACGACGGATGGATGGCATTAGGGAGAGAAGAAAACAGTAACTTCTGAGGTGAAAAACACCTTGATGTGTCTATAAAAAAAGCCTCCCCCCGAGCAAGGTGTCCTCCTAATAATTACACGTTACTGTCCCTGCTCTGTGTTGAGGTGTTATGTCACACAGGATAGGACAGGATAGCGCAGTGCAAAAAGAGCACAGCAGCCTTTTAGGTATGTTTACATGCAAAGTCATGTGATTATGAGAATGTTCATAATTGGGGTAAACATACTATGGTTAACCCAGCTAGATATTGATACTTATTTGGGGCGAAAACATAATCTGGCCACCTGCACTTCGGCCTGGCGGAGATAATGAGGCTTGGATGTTTCAGACAATTTCTGCAAACATATCTGACACGTGTCAAATGAGAAAGCTGCTATACTAGACTGTAAACAGGCAGACTGCTGCAGGGTATCTCTACCCTAATGTAATGTCTGTCAATTTGAAACAGTATTTGAGTGAAGCAGCGTCTGGGATAGTGTGACCACAGGGCAGCTTCGGGGAGGGAGAACAGGAGGAGGACAGGAGGAGGATGGTGGTGCTGCTGCTGTGCTTACATAACTGGAGCTGTGGTAGACACGGTCATCCAAGCCTGTCCACGACAGTGTGTTTTCAGAATGTCTGTATGGGATGTGATGCGTCAGTGAGTGAGAGAGTGAGAGAGTGAGAGAGAGAGTGAGAGAGTGAGAGTGAGAGAGTGAGTGAGTGTGTTGGGCTGGGGTGTATAACAGAGAACATTCCAGGAAACTCTGGAGACATAATCTTCTTATCCATAGCAGATTTATTGGTCCAGTGTGGCATGCACAGCATATGCGATATGAGTGTGTGTGTGTGTGTGTGTGTGTGTGTGTGTGTGTGTGTGTGTGTGTGTGTGCATGCGTGCGTGCGTGTGTGTTCGGTGTTATGTCATGTGTTTGTATATAAGTTTGTTTGCCCTGGTTCGTATCAATCCCAAACTCCTCCCCTCTTTCCCTAAATCTCTTCCGAGCTTTCATGTGTTTGAGCCCCACCCCCACCCCGCTACATCCTCAACACCATACTGTACTGTACCAACTTTATCCCCACGCACCTCTAATGTCACTTTTTCGTCTATCGTTGGCACTCCTCTTCTCTCTTCGCTCTCTGTGATCGGAAGAGGACCCTCTGTGTCAAAATTCTAGAACGGGGGACCTTTCACATGAACTCGCTGAGACTGCTGGTGTTCCTCTGCCCCCTGGGCCAGGGTGAGGTTTTTCTTTTTTTCTCTGGCTTTGCGGCGGAAGGGCGTGGGCGCAGGGGCTGAGGACCAGATTCTGCTGATTGCGGGAAATCATACCCTCCAATTGTACCTGCAATTCCAAGAGACACAAGCCTTAGGGAGAGAATAGGATAAGGAAGTGTGAGACAAAGATAAGAGAGAGATAGGGAGAGAAGCATTGAGGGAAGAAGAGAAGAAAGTTGGGTATAGGGGGCATAAGAAGAGTTGTAACACTAGAAGAAGGCTGGATTAAAGCCAGCAGGGGAAGACAGAAGACACTCCCATCCCAGTGTTAGTATGTGTACTGTACACACACACACACACACACACACACACACACACACACACACACACACACACACACACACACACACACACACACACACACACACACACACACACACACACACACACACACACACACACACACTCCCACCACATACACACACAGACACAATCTATATACACACACATGTGACACAAACGCAGGCCCGTATAGACACACTCAAGCAACATTTACCACCACCTCCCTCCTGAACACCTCACTGTATCACCATATCCCTCTGCCGTCCTTTACTGTATCCTCCCATCTTCTCCCCCCCCAAGCCTGGTTTTCCTCTCCTCTCCTGATAGTCTTACTCATGCACCGTGACTATCTTCCACAAACAGAGCTGCTATAGGATTAGAGGAGGAGGAGGAGGAGGAGGAGAGAGGGGGGAGGGTACGCCTCTAATGCAGGCAGCCAGTACACCCTGCTGGTCACAGACACAACCAACACACAGGTCTGTGTCCTCGGATGGAAACACAGCAGGTTGCGGTCAGCAGTTAAGTTGGTCATTGTGATGCAGGCGTGCAGCTACTGTGTGGTTCTGTGATTTACCCAGGGTTTGATTTGCCTCCCCATGGTCATTCATTTTCATAACCAGTGTTTTATCCCTGCTTCTGGTCAGACTGAATTAAATACAGTATATTCCTTTTGGAAGATGTGTGAAATATGTTTGATAATTTAACAATTAAAAAAGTATGTAAACCATATTAACCCTGGTGTCTCTATTTTGGGGGGATACATTTGTTTTGGTCCGTTTTCAGTTTCAGTTGTTGTTTTTCATAAATAGCAATTCCATTCCCTCCTGACTGCTAGTAGGCAGTAAACAATAGTGAATGTGCCCCTCACGCCCCTCAGGCCACCTGTGCGTCCCGGCTACATATTGCACGTGATAGCCTACACCTGCTCTCTTTGATCTTCTCATTACTGTACCTGGCTTGGATCGCGGGTAAATATTGCTCCGGAGAATCCGTGCATTGGTTCTCTTCTGTGGTTTTGCATAGGTAAATCAATACGTGTTGTTTGGTTTGTTGACATCCTGCTTGTGACTATTGTCGAGAGTGCAATTTATTGCCCTCTATCCCTGTACTGTTTTCCGAGCGTCCTGTTTTGTGCTGGCTCACTCACCAGCTCCACATGCTGTGTTTCACAGAGTGTTCTGTTAGTAATTCCTCCACATGCTGGGTGTCGGTCGCGTGCTGCGGGTTGCCCACAGAACTCACCTGATTTACCTGGCTATAATAGATTGTTTGATTAAAGTTACTTGAGGTTCCCGACGCATTCTGTGACTGCACAGTTCTCGCTAGGATTTCCTGTTTATACACTTAGTTTGTCTTTTGAGCTGACAGCACGTTAACTTAGTCTGTTGGCTACACAGTTTGCGCCCTGGCCTAATAAGCTAACAGCAAGCTACCGTGGCCTGACTTGATTAGCTACGCTGTGATTGCTGACGCGTTCTGTGGACTGTGATCATACAGTTCTTGCTGATATTACTTGGCTACACAAATAATTGATTGAGTGGGCTGACAGTAGGCTGGTTAGCCTGACTGCTAAGCTATGGAGTGTTTGTCCTGCATTCTGATTCTGATTCTGATGTTCACCTTCAGATCGAGGACTTGTGTATCGGTCATCTCAGGGAAGCTCTGACTGACCCATGTATGAACTGCAGCATCCTACCATTCTCTGAGAGAGGCTAGGCTGCGTGAGGTGGCGAACCTCCTGTTCAGAGGAGACCTTCTACCCTCTGGGGTCCCTTCCGGTGGGTGGGAGAAGGGAAAGTCGCAGCGAGCGCTGTCACCCTTCATGGAAAAGGACGGCGGCAACTGAAACTGCTCCATATCGCCATGAAATGGAGGATTTGCAGGCTGAAATAGAACGCCTTAATGCAATGGTCTCACTTGAGGGTGGTATAGATGCACCTGCTCGCCGAGGCAAGGATACAAGGACCCTGGCCTCCATGCGCAATGCAGAAGAACTCGGACTGGGTCACATGCCTCCTGTGGACATGAATGTAGACAGGCCCTACGGAAGTTTCCTGTTGTGCCAGACCAGTTGTTTGGGCCATAGGCAGACAGAGCATTGGAGTGCAGGCAGCAGTCATGCCAGGCGTCAACAGGGTAGAGGCATGGCACTGCCCATTCGCCACTTTAAGCCACATTGCACGTGGGACCTGCGACTCTCAGGCTACTTGAATCCTCAGTTGCAGCCCTGGCAACGTGACCAGTCGGCTGCTGGCAGCTGGCAACATCAGCCCAGAGGTGAGCGGCAGCCACCTCGCCAGCCCCAGTCTGGGCGATGGCATAACAAGCACACCCCCCTGCCCCCAAATAACCATCCAGGCCTGAGGGTCCTGGGCAGATATTGACAGCAGCACCTGTCCTGAACTATTTGGCAGCCCATGCCAATGCTTTATCATCATGGTGCAGCGACAGGGGTTTAGACACAGGGACCTATTCAGGACCATACTGGCTAAACCCACTTAAGTGCGTAAGGGGCGTTCCCGTGCAAAAGTTGCTATTTTGCGACACCTGCCTTATCCGTAAAACACCTCCACTACCCGTTACATTATACCTAGGTGTGGTTGGGCGTTACAATGATAAAACCAATCACCGTGCCAGATGCCATTGCCTTTAAGAGAAGACTGCGCAAGCCATTATCCCCAATGCAATCTTACGCTCTCCTCTCTCCCTCTCTGCAGTGTTGTCAGGTCTTCTTATTATAAGCCACGTTGGGCTTGGTTTTCTGCAATCTGGGAACCCATCGCCAAATAAAAAGGAAAAACAGCGCCCCCAGCGTCTTTCACTTTTGCATTTGACTCTGGGGCGGGGGGGGGGGTGATTAACTAGACCTATGCTGACTGGAAACCGGGGTATGAACCATAGACTGTAAAAAAGGAATGGAGAAAGCCACTCCCCTGCTTTCTACAGAACGAAAATGAAGCCGATAGTTCAGGAACGTGCATTCCTCCATCGTTAATATATACAGTTGGCCACGCCGGAACTCAAACGCTATTGGTTGAGACCAGACACGTGACCAGCGAACCGGAAAACAACCCCCAAAAATGCTATTGGTTGGGTAGCTTGTCAATCAAGAGCAGGGCGGGGAATGAATGCTATTGGTTGTGTAGGTTGTCAATCAAATCATCCCGCCCCTCCTGGAGCATAGCCTACTTTATCGTCAATTTTAGAATAAATGGGACCATAATTTAGCAAAACGCATATCATGATGATTGAAAGGAGACTTTAAACTAGCGACTGGAAGCATATAGAATGTATGACAATTTTTATTACGGTAAGAAAATCTAGTCTAAAGTTTGTCAAAAACCCATTCACTTGCGTTAAAATAAATTCTTTCTGACACTGCAGGTCGGCGCAGGGTAAAACAGTGCCTCACTCTGGCCATTCATAAGCTTCCGTGTTGGCCTCATCGTAAATATCCAAGCCTTGCCCCTTGGTATGAACATGCCCTCAGCCCTCCACTTCCAGTGGTGCGCCTATGTTTTCATTCCCACTAACAATATTTCTCCACGGAACACTAACACCATTTCTCCCAAAGAACATAGATCGTTTTGGTTATAAGCCTGCTTGTTTCTGTTAGTAACTTTCCGTGGTTTTGTCGGCTCTGAGGACGCTGGGTTTGTTTTCAGTAGGAAGCGAGCGCACAGATGTAAATCCCGCCCACTACATTTGATTGGGTAAAGCGCAGCCTGTTTCCTGATCTGAAGGCACGGCCACTTGTAAACTGGGTAAAGCAGTGGCAATTATAGGGCCCACGTCTCTTGCCCTCTAATTGACGGCGGCCGTGCGGCCTCCACTTTGAAGGTGCACGCGGCTGCTTTATTTGTCAACATAGCCATATTGATGGCAGGCCAGTTGGTGTGCATTACTGGGTGACACAGTTTCTGCGCGGTGCCAAGAGATCACGCCCCCCCCCCCCCCCCCAGGGTGAGGCGCACTGCAGCATGGGACCTGCCTCTTGCCCTGCAGGCATTGAGCGAGGCTCCCTTTGAGCCTATGGCGGGGTCGTCCTTGAGTTCTTTATCTATAAAGACTGCTTTTCTGTTAGCAGTTACGACAGCTAAGTGTGTGAGTGAGCTCCACACTCTTTCTACTAGTCCTGCATGCCTTTGTTGGAAGACGGACGGCTCTGGGGTCACACTTTGGCTGCATGTTTCATTCCTGCCTAAAGTTTTGCCCCCCAGTTATACTAATCAGGCAAAAGAGTTGCTGGCATTCCACCCTCCCCCGTCTACAAGGTGGAGGAGAGGGTCCACTTACTGTGTCCAGTCTGTGTGCGTTGCGACTGTACATTCAGGCAACACAGGATTTTCGGCGCTCAAAGCAGCCGTTCGTCTGCTACGGCAGAAAGAATTATGGATTTGCACTGTCTAAACAGTGGCTATCCCATTGGATTGTTGAGACATATTCACTATTGTTTACTGCCTGCTGGCATTCATCCAGGAATTCACAGAACCATTGTTACATTTGTAACTATGGTTCTGGAAGGTAACTATTGTCACCTTCCTAAAATAACAGTCGACGTAATTTTTGCCTAAATCATCTCTTCATGACACTGGCCACCTCTGGTAAAATTGCCTATATCCTTATTGAAAAGATCATGCTGTTCCTACCCCAGTAGTATAATGGCCTATGTCAAGAGTGTGACCTAGGCCATTTTATATTGCGTAAGTCAAAGACAATACGACTTAGGGAATTTTATTTTGCCCAAGTCACAATACAATGTGACTTAGGCAAAATAATATGTGATTTAACTCCAGAAATAATTAAGCCTAAGTCAGGTTTACAATTGCCTAAGTCACAACGTAAATTGGCCTACAGTAAGTAATTTAATCCTCAATATGTTACATCATTGGAAGACAGAGTTATTTGTATGTCAATAGTCATATTCAAAACCTTTTGTGTGAAATGATTAAGAAATATCATATAGTCTGTATGTGGTTCTGTTTTTTCTGTTTTCTAAAAAACCTGAAAAAAATAATTTGCCATTATTTTAGCAAGGTCACGTTCGCGTCGCTATGAGACACGAGAGCTTGTAGATCTGCTATTTTTGTTATTTGTCGTATGACAAATTTGTTAAACAACAAATGGATGGAGCACTGGATTCATCTGTCCTTTACCTGGTATGCAGGCTTTATTTATGATCCCAGCCATCTTAGGGGAGGCACACTGGAGTTTTAGGGAGGCACAGAACACAAAAACAAGAGTGATACTGAGCGTGACAGTGTGGTGGTAATGAGGAACCAAGCACATACTCACAGACAAAGAATGTTTAGCCTACTATTGGCGTTCCTCCCCATAGTTTAGGAAGAGAAAGCAGACAGGAACCGAACAGGATACAAGAAACGGGTACAGTACACAACAGATAAAATATGTAACTAAACTGACCGGCAGAATAAATACACTGGGGGCTGTGTTCCAAATCGCTCACTCGTTACTCACTACATAGCAAAATCTGTACGATAAAATCCTGCTAAAGATTTCATTGACTTGCTCAAGGACACTTTGACATAAAGCTAGGGATCGAACTGGGAACCTTGGTTCCCAGATGGCCACTCTGCCTCCTGAGACCCCAAAAGTGTTTTACTTTTGTATTTTTCCTCAAGTAAAATGTTTTACTTTTACTTGTAACAGAGAATGTTTACACTGGTTTTGCTACTTTTACTTAAGTAAAAAAAAATCACAGCCAGTGTGAAGTAAGTTTTGCCTTTGATGAGCTTCATATGTTCCCTTATTACTGACTCCCTACGGCCTTATGCTACCTTACTACTAGACTGAGAGAACGAGAGCAGTCCATGGTCTCGAAGGGCGGATCCAAACCCAGGCGCCCGGAGCAGCCGCGTCCTCCGATTGCTTCACCAATCTATGTCCCCGCCTCCCCCCCCCCGGGTCTGTGCACGGAGCAGGCTGACGTCACCAAATGTAGAGCGACACCCCTCTGCACTCTGGTTGGTTAGGAGTTAACAAGGTCCTAAGACCATCGTTCCTGCACCGTTCGCCCAGACTTTTTTCTTTTGAAACAAAAAAAAGGCTGGGATTCCGAGGCTACCTTACTACTGACTCCCTCAGGGGCGTCAATTGGGTATGGCAGGCTATTGCAGCTGCCATACCCTGGCTCCAGGGGAGAAAAAAAAAAGAGTACTTTTTTTGACAATAAATCGGGAAAATCAGGCAAAAATAAGAATTAAATAACATAACCCTAACCTAACCCGAATCCTAACCCTAAAACCGAAATAAAGTAACCAAAAACTGGAAAAAAACGAACTCAACCCGCCCAGAACCGCACAAAAATTTCGCGCGCGCGCAGCACGCTGCCATACCCTAGCTTTTGCTGAACTGACGCCACTGGACTCCCTACTGCCTAATGCTCCCTTATTACTGACTCCCTACTGCCTTATGCTCCCTTATTACTGACTCCCTACTGCCTTATGCTCCCTTATTACTGACTCCCTACTGCCTTATGCTCCCTTATTACTGACTCCCTACTGCCTTATGCTCCCTTATTACTGACTCCCTATTGCTTTATGCAGCCTTATTACTGACTCCCTACTGCCTTTCTGCAGCCTTATTACTGACTCCTTACTGCCTTATGCAGCCTTATTACTGACTCTACTTCCGTATGCCCCCTCATTACTGACTCTCGACTGCCTTATGCTGCCTTATTACTGCCTCCCTACTGCCTTATGTAGCCTTTTTACTGACTGCATTATGCCCCCTCATTACTGACTCCGTACTGCCTTATGCTTCCTTATTACTGCCTCCCTACTGCCTTATGTAGCCTTTTTACTGACTGCATTATGCCCCTCATTACTGACTCCCTACTGCCTTATGCTTCCTTTTTACTGTCTCCCTACTGCCTTATGTAGCCTTTTTACTGACTGCATTATGCCCCCTCATTACTGACTCCCTACTGCCTAATGCTCCCTTATTACTGACTCCCTACTGCCTTATGCTCCCTTATTACTGACTCCCTACTGCCTTATGCTCCCTTATTACTGACTCCCTACTGCCTTATGCTCCCTTATTACTGACTCCCTACTGCCTTATGCTCCCTTATTACTGACTCCCTATTGCTTTATGCAGCCTTATTACTGACTCCCTACTGCCTTTCTGCAGCCTTATTACTGACTCCTTACTGCCTTATGCAGCCTTATTACTGACTCTACTTCCGTATGCCCCCTCATTACTGACTCTCGACTGCCTTATGCTGCCTTATTACTGCCTCCCTACTGCCTTATGTAGCCTTTTTACTGACTGCATTATGCCCCCTCATTACTGACTCCGTACTGCCTTATGCTTCCTTATTACTGCCTCCCTACTGCCTTATGTAGCCTTTTTACTGACTGCATTATGCCCCTCATTACTGACTCCCTACTGCCTTATGCTTCCTTTTTACTGTCTCCCTACTGCCTTATGTAGCCTTTTTACTGACTGCATTATGCCCCCTCATTACTGACTCCCTACTGCCTTATGCTTCCTTTTTACTGTCTCCCTACTGCCCTATGGAGCCTTTTTACTGACTGCATTATGCCCCCTCTTTACTGACTCCGTACTGCCTTATGCTTCCTTATTACTGTCTCCCTACTGCGTTATGTAGCCTTTTTACTGACTGCATTATGCCCCCTCATTACTGACTCGACTGCCTTATGCTTCCTTATTACTGTCTCCCTACTGCCTAATGCTGCCTTATTACTGACTCCCTACTGCCTTCTTCTTCTTTTGGTTAATTCCCATCAGAGGTCGCCACAGCGGATCATCTGTTTCCATCTGCTTCTGTTCTTGACATCTTCCTCGGTCACTCCAGCCACCTGCATGTCCTCTCTGGAGGTTCTACCTTGGCCTACTGAAAGTGTGTGTGTTATGCCGATCGGCCCATGCTGTGTCCAAGATTAGCTACAGACAGACAGACAGACTCACAGAATCACCATGCAGGTCTAAAATGTAATCCCCGCCCCCAGCCATTCCGGCCTGGTGGAGATAATCAAGTGTACAATTCATACAAATTAAATGTATAATAAAGTAATTAACATAACATAGGTCAGGTGTTTTCAGGTCAGGATACCAATTTTATCTAATCAGGAGAGAGAACTCATACAGGATACAGTCAGGATAAACAAATGAGCGGAAAAATTTGCAGGAAAAAATGTAACTGGACCACTATAAATGCTGATAAATGGGTTTTCACTCCTGATTAGATTGGCAACCCACCTGAATAAAATCTAATTTATTAAAGAGCTGGAGAGACAGGGAGACCCCTGTTACTGAACAAACACTGAATAGCAATGATTACAGAATGTAGAGCTTAACTATTTAACAAAAAAATACATTATTTATTTATTTAACCTTTATTTAACCAGTAAGAGCACATTGAGACAATTAATTTGGGTGTCTAAACTTCCCATTCAGTGAAGTCCACCTGGCTTATGCTTTTTTGCTCGTCCATTGTCATGTCTCTCTACAACATGAGACAGGTTCTTACGCACAAGGCACAGCAGCATGACTTCTGTAGCAATGATTAAGATGTCTTATACACCTCATTTGTCTGGAGTAGAAAGCATCCGTCCTTTTCATAAATCCTGAGCTATCAGAGCTATAATTTTGTTCATATTTTTTTTTAATCTGAATGCTCCCCTGGAGTGGACAGTTCCCTCTTTCCTGTCAAGTAACTAACTGCAGTTTTGAGTTTAGCTGCTTAAAAGTCCAAAGGCTTATACATTTACAAACGCTTCCATCATCAAACAATTAAGGTAGTGAGATAGCTCAACTGATTATTCTACAGGCTGCTGAAGTGAGGTAAATCAAATTTCCATTGTCTACAGCTCTGTTACATGGGTAAAGAGCGCCCTCTGTCAGTTCTACGTAGCACTGCCACCATCTCAGTGTGCCTTGGATCCTCAAATAGGTCCTTCTTGGTTGTTCCTAAAACACAGCCTCCTTACCTGGGGCCATCAGGCTGCGTACTTAGGCTTTGGAACGCCCTGGCCTACCTGAAGGTCTTCTTTTAAGTCACTTCTCAAAAGCTACTTTTATGTTGAAGCCTTTTCATAGCATTTATTTTATTGGCACTTTTATCAGTGATAATCTCTCTGTACGCCTTGTTTATTTCAGTTTTTAATTGTTTTAATTCATGTTACCAGACGGGCACCGGCCTACTCAGGAACGATGCTAGTTGGGCAAGATGCAAATAGGGAATGCATGCCCCACCCTATTATGCAATGCCTGTTATTATACCCGTTGTAACTGTCTGTCTGTGTCACTTTTGTGCCCATATACTGTACTGTATGGAGATCTCTGTATCTTTCTGTCTGCCTGTGTCCCTTTTATGCCCATATATGGAGAACTCTATATGTGGCTGTCCTTGTCCCTTTTATGCCCATATGTGGAGATCCCTGAAGTTATCAATATATGCCAATATATAGTAATGCTCATATATGGGCATATCGGGGCATCGGCAGTTCTGTCCTTGTGCAGTGGTAAATGACTATGAAGAATGTCTGAGGAGTGCAGACTGACTGAAGTAATGCGGACTGACTATGTCAGGATTTGACATTCCTCGCACCTGAATCAATTGGCTCATTTGGGCCACGGCTAGAGGCTTTCTGTTGGTTCTGAACAACCGCCTATCCGGACGGTTCTCGAAATACGTGAATTACGGACGTAGCCTACGTACAGAGATTCTGTGCATTTATTGCTTTGTAAGATTTGAAGCTATTTGTTTCAGCCTAATTTATGTTATATGTATAGCCTGATTTGTTTTGTGTCTTTATTGTAGCGAGGTCTATATTGCCATGTCTGCTTATTATATGCGACTTTGGGCTTGTTTTTCTGTAAAGTGGCTTGTAAATATTGGTAGTTGCAGGTTGCTTATTTTGGGCTTGCTTCCATGTTGTTTAAACCATTGATTCGAGACCCCTGTACAAGATTTGTTTTGAAAAAAGCAGATCTACAAGCCCACAAGGTGTTGCATCGAGAGGCGTTGTGAGCGTGTAGATCTGCTATTAACGAACATAGCTAATCTACAACTGAGTTTGTAGATATGTTGATTTCACTATTTTTTTAAATTCTGAATTTGAATTATTTTAATGAATGTATTTATTCATGTACAATTCTGGGGGGAAAATGGCCTATGACATGTCCAAAACAGACATATCTTCTGAGAGAGGTCCAAATGTGACGACAATCCCATCAGGCACCTGCAACCCTCTAGGGTAGGGAAACAGCAGATTGCATGTTAATTCATTGACATTTGTTAGTTCAGGTAAGCTTTATTGGCATAGTCCCAGTGGTTATGCATTCATTTAGGAGCAGAGAGGAAACGGGTGAACAGCAGCAGACTGCTGGCAGCATAAATAGATCATAAAATATTTAAAAAACAGTATAGTGACTGCTGAGCCTTTTTCTTCACATGCATGGTGTGTGGTGTGTGTCGCACTTGAGCTCCTTCTCCAAGTGTACTCTGAGGAACTTGAACTTGCTGACCCTTTCCACTAGCAGCTCCATCGATGAAGATAGGCGCGTGCTCTCTCCTCAGCCTCCTGAAGTCCACGATCAGCTCCTTGTTCTTGTTGACGTTGAGGCGAGGCTGGTCTGGAACCAGAGTGCCAGTAAACTGATCTCATCTCTGTAGGCAGACTCATCATTGTTGACAATCTGGCCTATCACTGTTATGTCATCCGCATGCTTGATGATGTTGGAGCTGTACATGGCTGTGCAGTCATGCGTGTACAGGGAGTAAAGGAAGGAGAGGGCTCAGCACGCATCCCTGGGGTGCTCCAGTGCGGAGGGTCAGAGGGTCAGGTGTGATGTTGCCCATTCTTAGTCTGGTAAAGCCCCTCCCTCGGGAAAATCTAATTTCCATTTGATTTCAGGAGTGAGTCTGGCCTGAAGGCTTATCTGGGCGTTTCTTGCCCGTTCACCAAATGGACTCACCTATCAGCGTCCTTAGCCTGGTAAAGCCCCTCCTCGCTCATCGTTCTGTGATTGACAGCAAAAGTTGGCCAATCAGGTGTCGAGTTCGAGTGAACCCGAATGGATCCGAGTGCAGCTGAACAAAATGGAACGGCAGCCATTGTTTTCTGTGCGTTGTTTTTACTTTCGGTTTTAAAATTTTAAAACGCTCTCAAACTTATTTTCTGAGGCACGGAATTTACTTTTAAGATATCGTTTGGATAGAATTTAGTTGTTTAACTTCATAGATGTGGTCAATTAATCATGACAGAGCCTATTTAGAAATAAAAATTCAGAGAACCGGCAGGGGCGGGCAGTGACACGCATGTATCCGAATAAGGCAACCTATTTTGGGCATGGCCGTCTCGAAAGTCCCGTTGCGTCACATTAGTCTGGTCACAAAATGCACTGCTGATTGGCTGAAGGGGAACACTGCTGATTGGCTGAAGGGGTTGTCAGTCAACGGTATTACTCCCGCCCGACTCCAGCCCACAGCCAAAAACACACACAGGTTCGTGGAATGTCACTGATTTCTTCGCGATAGGCACGATGGTGGACATTTTTAAGCCTGTGTGGACCACAGCCTGCGAGAGGGAGAGGTTGAAAACATCTGCAAAAACTCCCGCCTGGTCTGCACAATGCACATGCCTTTAGATGTTGACTCGCTTGAAGGCTGTGCAGTGTGCACACTTCGGCCTCCAAGATGGGCTGGCCTCCCCGGCTGGTTGATGGTTCTCAGTCGCTGCTGGATTGGTGAAGCTTTGCATCTCTTTTGTGCAGCTACATTATCCTATTAGTAGTAATGTCACACATGACTGACATCATGAGCATAGACTATCCTATCCAAATGGAAGCCACACCGTTATTAGACCCTGCCTTGTTTCAGTTGAATAGTGTCCTTTGAAGGAGAGATCACATGTCGAATCTTGATTACATGTTTTTGCAGTCAAAAACATGCCATGTCATTTCTGTTGTTAAAGTCGTTAGACAAATTTGCCTTTACTGTACTGTATGTGCTCATGTTTTTAGCGGCGCTAGCCGCTCTATACCTTTAGGTATAGAGCGGATATTAGCCCTCTATACCTGGCTTTTGCGTCAACGTTCTGATTGGTCAGACACGTCAACAAAGTGATTGGTCAAGCTTCACGTGACACGTGGCTATAAACACATTTAAACACTTATTGATGACAAAATGTATCAAAGGCGCCCTTACCTTCACACAGGTGTGATTTTTATATTGTTGTCCTGCTCGGAACTCTACTTTCATCATGTGTGATGGTAGTGAGGTAAGAGATCACTTAAGGGGATAGAGAATAAAAAATCACACCCTGTGTGAAGGTAGCGGCACCTTTGATACATTTTGTCATCGATATGTGTTTATAATGTGTTTATAGCCACGTGTCACGTGAAGCTTGACCAATCACTTTGTTGACGGGTCTGACCAATCAGAGCGTTGACGGGTCTGACCAATCAGAGCGTTGACGGGTCTGACCAATCAGAGCGTTGACGGGTCTGACCAATCAGAGCGTTGACGGTGAACACGGACAAAGTCACCTGACTTTGTCCGTGTTCACTGTCAACGCTCTGATTGGTAGAGCAGGATCCGCTCTATAGCGCCGCTAAAAACTGAATGAAAGACAGTTTGAGCATGGGAGTGTTACAGTGTTTTTCACTGCACTGGTGTTAAATCCTTTAACATGATAGACACACTTTAACATGATAGACACAGCTATGGGTGAGGGAGTTGTGAGGCATAATTTCAATCCAATTTCTATCTCCAGTCAAATCTCTTACAGTTAAATGTTTTTCCTTCTGCTAGCCTCTATTCCTACTCCCATGGAAATTTCCCATATGTTTCCGATTAGACAAGTACAACTGTATAAGCATGTTTGAAAATCATGAATTGTATGACATTTGTGAACAGAACAGACCCATAGTAGTCAGTGTAGGGTCAAGAGTTTTCCAAGAGTGAAGACAAATATTGTTTGATGGTACAAATCTCTTTAGTAAACTTTGTTGTACCATAAGTGTGACAGCAACACATTAATTACTGCATTGTTACAATCTAATCCGATCACACTATTGATTAAAGGATAATGTTACAGTTGAATCATAAAATTTCCATCAGTTGATGTTGATTAGTTTGACGTATCAGATTCAGAGGTCACGTAGAATGTAGTTATTTGTTGAAAATTATGTCAAATAAACAAGGGATGAAACAGGAATATGTACTGTATGTGTAGTACCTCTGCTTTGTCACAGAATGGGGCACTTTCCTAACATTCGTGTGGTCTCATTAGTATAGTACAGTATGTCTGAAATTAAGACAAGCTATTGTGTAATGTGTATGCACTCAAAAGTATGTCGAAAAATATCATGCTGAATGATACAGTGTGTATGTAGCATGTTTTATAGATGCATCAGATGCATCACTTGTCTATCCACCTCAAAGTAGCCAGAGCTTCCCCATCCTGCTGCATAAGACTTTGATACAATATTTGAATGCCTTGAGAAGCAGTAACAACTTCCATCCAGCAGGGAATGCTGTTCTGCTGCTACACCTGTTCACTGTGTGTGTGTGTGTGTGTGTGTGTGTGTGTGTGTGTGTGTGTGTGTGTGTGTGTGTGTGTGTGTGTGTGTGTGTGTGTGTGTGTGTGTGTGTGTGTGTGTGTGTGTGTGTGTGTGTGTGTGTGTGTGTGTGTGTGTGTGTGTGTGTGTGTGTGTGTGTGCGTGCGTGCGTGCGTGCGTGCGTGCGCGCGCGCGCGCGTGTGTGTGTGTTCCTTCTAACCTACAGTACTCTATTGTGTCCTCTATGTATAAAAGTGGCTCTGAACTGAAACCTAATCACTGGTGTTCAGTTCCAGCATAATCCTTGATCCTCTGTCATAGAAGTGTTTGTCTTTTTACTGGTTTATATTCAGTTTTCAGATTATTTCCTCATAAAGGCTATTGTTTTTATTGTCTTTGTATTTTCTCCACAAATGCCTGTATTGTATCATGTACTTTCTTTCCTCTGAATTTTTTTCTGTTTGACTGAAAATGCCAAAAAACGTAAAAATAAATATGCACTCCGGTTGACATTTTGCCAGAGCTGAGGACTGTACATCTAAATATGTAAGAGGCCATCCAAAGGCATGTGAACAGCAGGGTGTTGACTTTTTTGCATTACTGTGTCTTCATTCTTTTCTGATTTTCTTACTTACTTAATTTGGAAAGGGTATTTCAGCATGACATCATTACATTAGTCCTTTTCCCTTGTCTATTTAAATGTAGCAGTGTCCGGCTCTGTAGTTTACCAAGAAGTCTCATATTGTGATTAAACATCTCTTTTACAAGAGACACTGGCCAAGGAAAGTAGCCTTGGGAACCAACGTTTCAAGGGCCATGTGGCCTATAGGTCAATCTACTGTTTCCGTAGCTTGAGGTAGCTTGATGTACAAGTACACCCAGGCAGTGGACATGACACTTGTATGTCACAGTGACTTACCCCCAATCCAACCCTTAATACCGAATGCCAAGCAGGGAGGCATTAGGTACCATTTTTATAGTCTTTGATATGACTCAGCAGGGGATTGAACCCCAACCCCAACCATTCTCCGAGCTGGTACTTGGCCAAGGTAGCAACCATATCAAATCACAGCATATTAAAATTCAGTATATAAGTACTACACAATACTCAAACATCCACAATAAAATGTGCACAGTAATTCAAAAACAGTGGCCTCACAAAAAGGAACCACACGCTTCCATCGCCATATCCTTTATGATGTCCTTAAATTAATCAATGGATATAAATGTGTATAGTTTTAAATGTAGATTATTCCACACCCAAGGTGCATAGCTGGAAAGTGCCATTTCCCCCAGATCTGTCGTTGTGTTGTTGATTTGTTTTTATGTTAATATACAATCCAAACTAATGTGCTTTAGTTCACTATGAAAGACTTCTGTCTGACTGATACAGCCATTCAGTCCAGTCCAGGTGCCAAGTTAGGTACAATGCCAACCTTTATTCACATTTCAGTACAAAAAGTTAACAAAGTGTAAGGTATTGCGTACTGGACTAACTAACTTCCAGCAAGTGTGTGTTTATTTAATTCATTCATTCATTTCAGAGGAGAGCTGCCTGTAAACATTAAAATTGGCCCACCATGTTTGATAAAATTATGCACAAGTCACAGTCATTTACAGTTACTTTTTAATCGCTTTCATTCTCCCTTGACAGCTGTTAAGAAGTATTCAGACCGAAGTAAAAGGACATACAGTACAACTGCCAAAATAGTTCTTCATTGTAGCTGGGGACTTTAACCTATCAAACCTAATTATAGGCTACAGGTCATACTGCTGGAACACTCCAGTCTTGACCACATTATGGATGCATAAATGGCCTCACCTGCCCCCACCTGGAACAGTCCAACCACCTGTCTTTCTTTCTGACACCGGCCTACTGACCTCTCATCAACAACGCTAAATCTTTAGGTCAGTGAAGGCTAGGACAGATTGGGCTGCCTCACAAGTCCAGGACTGCTTTGAGTGCACTTATTGCATGGAACCCATTTGCGAGACAGGCAACACAAGACTCACACATAGACATTGAGGTATTGCGACACAGTCCTAATTCTATACTGTACAAACAGCTGTTTGGGCAATTTCACTGCAACCAACACTACCTTAAGAGACCATTAATGAACAATGAGGTCTGAAATCTGCTTACAGCACACAAAGCTGATAGCACTGATACTTATTAGATGAGCTTAACATCTTTCTTTACTCGTTTTGACAGAGACAACAGGGAGTTAGCAGTGAAAACCTTACTGCCTGATGACTACCAGGTGCTCACACAGTGCACATGACGTGAGGCGTGTCTTATGCAGTATCTGTGTACAGATTCTGTACACACAATGCAGTAAGGCCCAATAGTGATGCTGGTCATGTACTTAGGCTACTGTAATGTCTGTGCTGATCAACTGGCAGAGGTCTTCACCAGGCTGAAGAAAGTGCCAGGTGCTGAAAAACCTCTCCCCGTGCACCATAGAGGGCATACTGATGCATTGCATTCCAGTGTGCAGTGGTTGTCAAGACTGCCCACATTATAGGAATTCAACTACCAGACACAGAGGACATCTATAGCACCCCACTGACTGTACACAGAAAGCTACCAGCATCACCAGAGAACCCACTCAACCAGCCATTGCCTGTTTTCCATCCTATAAGCGGTTCAGGATTATGCATGCCCAGCAGCCCATACCTCCAGAGTGAGGAGGAACAGCTTCTTCCCCAGAGCTAACACCCCCCCCCCCCCCCCCCCCCACACACACACACACACCAAATTGTTTACTTCATTTGTGCACTCAGAGTTAAATTGGGATTGAGGATTTCAATGTTCATCATCTGGGGCCATAAAAAGTCCCAGTGATTTGAGGGCATATCGTTGCCATCGGCCAGAAACCTTGTATCTCCATATTTCAACTTTTTTTCCCCCATAAATGTATGCCCTACTTTGTTGTACAAGAGTGTCGTGCAAAAGTATTAACATTGGCGATCTTAAAGCCCACATCGTGACGCGCTGTGAGCTTGTAGATCTGCTATTTTCGCTACGACAATATGCATAAGACAGAGGGGGGTTTGAGTATTCAGAAAAGCGCTATATAAATTGTATATAATAATGTATTATTATTACGGATCCGCTATGATTTTATGAGCATGTATTATTTTGTAACGGTCAGTCATGCCATTAATACTGCACACTTGTGCCCCACTTATCTTGTCACCTAATCTCTGAGCACAACTGTGATGAAGGTCATTGACTGAAAGCTGAGCCCAATAAATGTTCTTTTTTGCAGCTGACGGAAGTGTGCTGACAGCTTCTCTCCTTTCCTAAATATGTAAGAAATAAAAATCCTAATCCAAAACAATGTACTTGACTACAGTCTACAGTAGACTGTAGCTATCACATACTGCACAACCTCAGTTCTGAAGCAATTACATGAACCTGAAAAAGATCTATATATAAACACCCCGTTTTGGTGTAGAGAACTCTCAGGTCTAATTTGGACAGCTTCTGAGTAGCTGTTTGTTGTTGTATTTAATAATAGAGACTCAGGAAGCAGATGATAGCCTACATACATCTGCAGCCAGTGGCACAATCCTCTGTAAGCAATCTCTGCTCTCACCTAGGATGAGTGGTCTGGTCACCCAGCCACAGGGTCACCTACACCTTTCCATTTAATTTACCATGACACCTGGAACACACTGTCAAAAACGGTCTGCCTCAAACATGAATGTACATTTAAAGCAAGCAGTCCTCTTGCCTTTCTCTGTATAACAGCTTTAACATATGCTATTTGTTGATACATGCCCAAACACAAACCGCAAAAAAATAAAAAGATAACATTTTCTGACGTCATCGTGATGTAGATTCGCAGATGATGTAGGCTGGAAATTAGACCTGTCTCATGCGGTGTAGATTTAAATACATCCGTGAGATTAAGCATAGCCGAGAGAGAGAGGGAGAGAGAGGGAGAGAGACTCAGAGAGAGAGACTCAGAGAGAGAGAGAGAGAGAGAGAGAGAGAGAGAGAGAGAGAGAGAGAGAGAGAGAGAGAGAGACTCAGAGAGAGAGAGGGAGAGAGAGACTCTTTTGAGGCTGTTGGCTGACCCGGTGTGTGTAGGCAATGTTGGATGCTGTCAGGGCATCAGTACTCACACAATCATAATACTGCAATTATTTGCGATGTGTCATGTTGCAAAACGAGGCCACGATGAAACGGAAGACCCCTGCGTACGTTTTACTGACATTTTGTTTTAGGCTGTAGCTGATAAGAGCAATAGAATAGCAACGAACTATAACAGGAAAACGAACGTCCGCGCTCAGAAACAGACAGCAGGTGTTGTTGGTGTAGCTCTATATATTACTTTAACCACTTAAACCCCAGTATCGGTATTGTGGGGAAAGCTTTCGCTGAAAAATAGCAGATCAACAAGCTCACAACGCGACGCGTTGTGAGCTTGTTTCAGCGAAAGCTTTCCCCTCACTCCTCACAGAAAACTGAAAATACACTAGTATTGAGCCCTGGGGGACTCCAGTCACCCATATGGGGTGTAAGTGGTTAAAAAGCCGTTTGACGGTGTGTTGAGAGGTAGGCAGCACAGCACGGATTATTACCACCATGGACAAATGGAGAAATGAGGACAGACCGTTGCGCTGAGTTCTGAAGCAATGTAATTGAGTTCTAGCGACGACAGCGCGTTTGTTTTAGTTTGCTTTATTATTTTCTTGTTCTCCGCTCATCTCTCAAGATTTACATTGTTTGTAGGGAAGGTTTACCTATATCTGTCGATAAGAAAAAGAGCAGGGTGTTGTCAGAGAGGAATGAGAGGAGGAGGGGGGCATTATGAGGTGTTCTTTTTTTGGAAACGGGGGAGACAGACGGACACGGAGAAGGTGTATTGATGTGCGGAAGCTGGCGACGCGCTACTTTGATGAGAAATAATTGTGATAACGGACGAAATGGCGTAGTAAAAATACACCAAGAGAGAGAAAATAGGCCATAGAATAACAAGCGTTTTATGGACGAACCGTCATCATTCTGTCACTCGCATCGCATCGAATCGTTTAGGTAAGTAAAAGTCATATGTTCCGCTTTTAGAAACGTGATATATCCATTATGCCACTGTGTTTTATGTGTGCGCAATCTGGGCTCGATGTTCTACCATGATTTTGTGTCTCTGTAGCCTACACGAATACACGCATATCGACTCTGACGCACTGTCACAGTTGGAGAATGAGATGTCAGTCGGCAAACCTTCATGCCAATTTGTTGCTATATCACGTTTTCTCTGTTTCTGTGGGATGGATGGCGGTGCAGGTTTGAGTGGCCTCGCCTGTTGATAAGCTATATGCCAGTTTAATGTTTGCTGATGACAGGGTATGCTGTTACATCTAGTGAACAATCGTGTAATACGTGATCTCGATCATTTTATTTATTTATTTTTTGAATGAATCAAGATCATACGCACTCGATTTGATTTGAAGCAGGACATGATGATGGCCACTGTCAAACAGCCCGGACTGTCTAATCGGCCGTTGAGCTCAACTGTGGCCCAATTTGTCCATCATTAGTACTCTGGTCTATGGAGACCCCCCCCCCTCCCCCCTTCTTCTTTTTTTTTTTTTACTTTGCTGTTAAGGCCTAAAATGTCTATCCTTCTGCCAATATAGGCCTGCACTGTTCCAAGGCTAAATTATGACAAACATGATAGGCCCACAAGTCTGCATGCAAAGAACTCACTCACTCACTCACTCACGACACACACACACACACACACACACACACACACACACACACACACACACACACACACACACACACACACACACACACACACACAGTTTTAGCATGCGTGTGCACGTTGACATACGAGCATCCTGCTGTCACATGTGCGCGTGCACAAGCACATGCACGCAAGTAGCATTATTATGCACCGTGAAGATGCAGGTAGGATTGTGAATTGTGATTAAAGGCAGCCTCTTGATGATCCAGCAGCAGAGCTCGATTAATATTCAGTGCTGGTTGGCCAGTGCTCGGTTGACGACAGACAACAGGACCTCTGTTCTGATGGGCCATGCATGAGCTTGTACCCTGATCGAGTCCTCTTTAAGGTGATAATACAGAAGTCCCCAGCCAAATTATGTGTTTCACTTCAATTATCTCTATAAAGTTTAGCATTTCAAAAATATTTTTGTATTATTTTGCACCAATGCATTTTTCACAAGTGTGAAAAGCCAGAAGGTGGTTTTGAGGACTTTTGCTGATATTGTTATAGCACATACAGTATGCATGTCCCCTGGGAACTACAGTGTCATTCTCTTATTATTTACCTGTATGTAGCAATGTCACATCATATAGTGCATTCAACATGAACCGTTCATGCTCACCTAAATACCCACATCACATTGGACATTACATGTAGTTTTCTTTTTTGTGTGTGAATCAATAGGACCCCATCCTTAAGCCTCTAATTTACCAAGAAGTACCAGCAAGCAGCTGAACTTTTAAAATGCCTACTACCACTTATTCCTTTAGTTTGTTTTCTCATTCTTGAGAAGACACCTTGCTTGCTACCACCTCCCACATTTGCCAAAAGTCTCTCCTACATAAGGGAAGGATGATGCTGTGAAACCATGGTGAGAAGAGAAAAAAAGGAGTGAGAAAATCAGAGGGTTGCCTAACTGCCTTGGAATGTTTTCTCAGAAATATTGGAAGAGACTGTAAGAGGCAATAGTGAGAAGAATGCTGGTGTGTGTTTTACCAGAAATTGGAAAAGTAGAAAAAGATGATGGAATAATTTCAGAGCTACATACATCTAGATACGTGGTGACATCAGACATTGACTTTTGGCTTCTTGGGAAGTCTTTAATCTGGTTCTTTAGTCATGCTCAGTTTTGAAATAGCCTAATAGTGGAAGATAGCCTATGTGTTTAATATATCATCTTAATTTATTGGTGAAGCATCCCTTAAAGCTGCACTCCTTGGGGGCTAGGCAACATCGCTGATGCTGCAGCAATGGATAGGATGAAATATCCCCATTTAGAAAATAATAAATAAATAGCTTCAGGGCTTATTATATTACATTGATCCATAGAGGCTTAATTTGAGAAGGTGTTTCTGATTTAGCAGAATAGTGGCTACTGTAAGTGACATTACTTTAGAATCAAGTTGTCAGCTACAGTATACTGTCTTATAAATGTAGGCAAGCTCTTTGAATTCAGTCATTATGAGTAGTAATTGTAGCATTTGGCTTACGGTGAAATTGAAATGCATGGAATGTTGATGACAAAAATAATTACCTTAACACAGCTAACTGTTTAACACAAAGATTTAACAATAGCCCATATAGTGAGAATGTCTCAAATGAGATGAATTTCCTATGGGCTGTACATGGCTTTCCTCAGTAATTCATTAATCACTGTTTCATCACTGTTGGTAAGCTGGTCTTGTCAAATCTCCAACCCAATGGGGATACCAGGCTATATGTGAGCTATACTGTATTGGTTCATCTACATTATCTATAATGTAGACCGTACATTGCTACTGCCAAGCGTCTCATGATGTGACTTTAAACGACCTAATCAATGTTTTGCTTGACAAAGGTAGCAAGTAAAACAACCAGGATGCAGGCCTCTGTGTTGGTCAATGTCTGTTTTAACCACTATATACTTTATTGACCGGGGTCCCACAAGGCTCTATCTATCCTTTTCCCACTCCTTTTTCACTCTGCAACACATCTCTTAATCAAATAGCTGATCAATGTGTTCAAACGCAACGTATTTTGAGCTTGTAGATCTGCTATTATTACCAAATGTTTGCCTGCAGTATTATGACATGCCCATGCAGAAAAGGGATGCTAGGGTTCAAGTGGTTCTGAGTTATAAGTTAATGGTGGCACAACTTGCGCTCAGCTTTTCTTGTCTGCCTTGTCTAGGAAACTATCTCCTATCCTTTGGCCAGGATAGCCTATGACTATGTGTATATTCTTCATTGACCGGAGTCTATTCTGTAACTATAACGCGTTGTGAGCTTGTAGATCTGCTATTCTCGCCCCAGAATAGGGACACTAGGGTTCATGTGGTGATACTCAATCTAACATCTGATTCAGTCTATTGGATGGCCAGCCACTGAAGGATTGGATTAGAAGGGGGGAAAAGTCATCAGAAGCAGAGGTTGGGCGGAGCCTGACTCACACTCAAGATGTTAGCTTTAAAGACACTGTAAAGAAAATGTAATGATTTGTTTCTAAACACATGATACATGTTATGTTTGTATAAAGCCATGATGGTAGAAAACATGTCATTTTTCTGGAACATATGTTTTACTGAATTGTGGAGTAAGACCATTTTTTTCCACCATATCAGAGTTATGATCTTTTTGGCTCTGGGCTGGGTTGACACACCATGGTCTTACTGTAACCTATGCCAATCATAAGTACAGTGCTGTCATTCAACCATGATTTCAGGCAATAACTCTGTAATGTGATTTGGCAGCCATCTTTGTTTTCAAACTTAATTTCAGCCCCATTTTCATACTCTGTTGTACTACAGTGTCACATGGCAAAATAGGCAAAATATCTACAAGGTCACATGTCACGTGTGAGCTTGTATATCGGCTATTTTCCGTCACGCAACACTGACTGTCACATGATGAGGTATAAACAAGGCATCAGCAATTGTTGTGGTAAACGCACACAACACACATGTCAACTAGAGAGGTGGTGTTCAAAACAGATAGACATCAGTCATGGCGTTACAAAAAATACACACTGTATTGTATCTATTATGAACATAAATCATCTAACTTAAGACTATTGACACAACACTAATCGCTATAAGGCCATACTTCCTACTTCCTTATTGTTGAAACTGAGGGTGACATTACAATTGTGTGTGAAATGTGAGTGAAATGTAAGCCTGGGTGTAATCCCCAGTTTATAACTCCATATATAACTCAGAGTGTAGTCTTGCATATTCCAGATGATCAGATATCTCTGCCTACAGGTACAGTGCATTCGGTGACAAGTAAATACTTTTTTTTAAAAGAATATTTTTGGGGGAATTTCTATGCCTTTATTGATGCAGTGCAGTAGGTAGACAGGAAACGGGGAGAGAGATGGGGAGTGACACGCAGCAAAGGCCGTCGGGATCGGGACTCAAACCTGCGACGCGCTGTCAGGGTACACTGAGCCTAGGTGTCCGGACCGCTACACCAGCGGTCCGGGCCGTGACATCTAAATTCAATGAATGAACTAAAAGTGTGTGGAAACAATTTGGAAATTAAAAAGATAACTGCATTGCAGAACCAATGCAAAGACTTTAGAGCTGCCCTTCATATCGAGACTGTGTCAGGATTGGTTTTCAAAGCGGAGGGCCTAGGTTTGTTAATTGTTAGTTCTCCAGCGTTCAAGCACATATTTATATTTCCCCAGACGTAGTAGGCGGAGATCTCTGATCTTCTGGTTACGTGAGACTGCAGAGAGTGTACAAATGTAACAAAATAGACACTTGATGGCTGTCCACACCAAGCACTATAACTAAATATACTATATTGTTCACCACTGTCGTTATTATTGTTGTGGTGTGGATTTTGCCATCCACTGATTTTATGTTTTATTTTTATAGTTATGGTTATATTTATTGTGCTTAGTGGGGATGTCCCATTACAGGTCAATGTTTCCCCCTCATTTGTATACTCGCAAAGTTAAATTAACTGAAGATTTTACAGTGTAGAGTAAGTAATTAAATGTTATTTACTGTATAAAGAACCTTTCAAAACAGCTACAGGGTGCTGTACAATGAGCAAACCGGCCTAGTGGTAAATATAGCATTAAAGTTACAACAAACTCTGTATTTGTAAATGAATACCCATTAACTGGGAATCCCATACAGCCTCAAATGATGTGATCACAAGACAAAACAGTCAAGAGTTTCATAGCTAGAAATTAAATAGCTGCAAAAATCCTTACAACTTTAATCCCACAATTTCAGTTTCTACTCAAGCCAGTTACTGTCAAGTTTTTCTCTCCACTTTCAGATGTCTTCATGTTGCAGGCGTATCAAACTTCAAAACCATCATGAGCTACATTAGAATTGCTAATATAATTGCATAAGCAAGCTGAATATAATTTGTTTACCCACATTAACTGAGAAGATTATTCTAAAGTAGAGATGATATTTTACACCTTTTGTCGAAAATAAAGAACAAGAAACCACATTAGGAAGTTATTTCTAGCTTGCTGATAACAGTTATCAGCCCAAGGGTTGATAAGGCTTCTCATCCTCTCTCCTTTTATCATTCCTGTCACCCAGGGAATATAAAGGCTTGGTATATGATTACAAATAAAATATATATATTTATTTAAATTTGGAATACATTACACCATTTACATTACTTCTCATTTGTAGTTTCAAGCACCTTTGGCAGACAGAATTATTCATTAGACATCACAAGCATTTATTTCACATAGGTGTCAGCATCTTGCAAGGGATTGGCATTGGATTCACTGCTCATAATGTGGAAAATTGTGACAGGCTAGAAAATCATGAACATTGATTTGTCTAGTTGTCACAGTCAGCATCATAACAGTATAGTTCTAGAGCCCGACCGATGCCAGATGTTTGAGTCCGTTACCGATTTTCTTAGACCACCGATTACTGATGTTTTGACCGATATATTGTCAGACAAGAAAAAGTGCCCCCCAGAGCACAGGTCTCCGCCAGGTCAGGTAGGTTATTGGGGCCTCCTGGTGCCACTATTATAGGCCAATGTGAAACGGGTGCCATTTCTTCGTCAGCCTTTCACGGCAATCGGACGCTGTGTTCATGGTTTGAGGCATTTTGTGTGCAAAAATTGGCCTGCTGGTAGTGCAACAGGCCAATGTGAAAAGGGTGGCATTTCTTCCTTGGGAATGTGCGTCCATGATTTGAGGCATTTTGTTCAAAACGGACCAATCCTGCAAACTTTGGAAGCCAATGTTAGCCAATCAGGAAGGAATATAAAAAATCGGACAGATCCATCTTGAACACATGACTATAGAGATACTGTGTACCGATTTGTGTGTGATGTTTGGATAAAATCTGAAGGAGTAATTTATAAAAAATGTTTTACAAAAGTCGGCTTCCTGGTGTGTTATAAAAGGCAGATGTGAAAAATGCAAGGAGGAGGTTTTTCCTTGGCATCTAGGGAGTGTGCGTACAAAGTTTTACACAGATCGGTCCAGTTATAGGCAAAAACGTGAATCGGCCTATTATTATTATTATTATTATTAGCGCCACCATGAGGAAAATGAAAATATTCAAGTGGCATTTCCTCTATGGCCTAATGGCAATGTGCGTGCAAAGTTTCACGGTAATTGTACGCTGTGTTCATGATTTGAGGCATTTTGTTCAAAACAGAGCACTCCTGCAAACTTTGGAAGCCAATCTTAGCCAATCAGGATGGAATATGAAAAATCTGACAGACACGTTTGGTTTAATTACTATAGAGATACTGTGTACCGATGTGCGTGATGTTTGGACAAAATCTGTATGAGTAATATAAAAAACAATTGTGCAAAAATCGGCCTCCTGGTGGCGCTATAACAGGCCAATTAAAAAAATTTGGGGCAGAGATTTTGCTCTGGCATCCAGGGAGTGTGTGTGCACAGGTTCGCTGCGATCGGGCCAACGGTGTCGGAGATTAGCTGCTCACAGGACCGATTGGCATGAAACTGCACACACACTCCCTGAGGCCAGAGCAGAAACTCTGTCCCAAGTTCTTCACATCGGCCTGTTATAGCGCCACGAGGAGGCCGATTTTTGCAAAACAATTCTTTTGATATTACTTATACAGATTTTGTCCAAACATCACGCAAATAGCTACACACTATCTCTATAGTCATGTGATCAAGACGGATCTGTCTGATATGTCATATTCCATCCTGCTTGGCTAAGATTGGCTTTCTATGCCTTTATTGATGCAGTGCAGTAGGTAGACAGGAAACGGGGAGAGAGATGGGGAGTGACACGCAGCAAAGGCCGTCGGGATCGGGACTCAAACCTGCGACGCGCTGTCAGGGTACACTGAGCCTAGGTGTCCGGACCGCTACACCAGCGGTCCGGGCCGTGACATCTAAATTCAATGAATGAACTAAAAGTGTGTGGAAACAATTTGGAAATTAAAAAGATAACTGCATTGCAGAACCAATGCAAAGACTTTAGAGCTGCCCTTCATATCGAGACTGTGTCAGGATTGGTTTTCAAAGCGGAGGGCCTAGGTTTGTTAATTGTTAGTTCTCCAGCGTTCAAGCACATATTTATATTTCCCCAGACGTAGTAGGCGGAGATCTCTGATCTTCTGGTTACGTGAGACTGCAGAGTAATTGTACGCTGTGTTCATGATTTGAGGCATTTTGTTCAAAACAGAGCACTCCTGCAAACTTTGGAAGCCAATCTTAGCCAATCAGGATGGAATATGAAAAATCTGACAGACACGTTTGGTTTAATTACTATAGAGATACTGTGTACCGATGTGCGTGATGTTTGGACAAAATCTGTATGAGTAATATAAAAAACAATTGTGCAAAAATCGGCCTCCTGGTGGCGCTATAACAGGCCAATTAAAAAAATTTGGGGCAGAGATTTTGCTCTGGCATCCAGGGAGTGTGTGTGCACAGGTTCGCTGCGATCGGGCCAACGGTGTCGGAGATTAGCTGCTCACAGGACCGATTGGCATGAAACTGCACACACACTCCCTGAGGCCAGAGCAGAAACTCTGTCCCAAGTTCTTCACATCGGCCTGTTATAGCGCCACGAGGAGGCCGATTTTTGCAAAACAATTCTTTTGATATTACTTATACAGATTTTGTCCAAACATCACGGTGTTGGCCCGAGATTGGCTTACAAAGTTTGCAGGACTGCCCCGTTTTGTACAATTCTCAAGTTTCAATTGGCGTGAAACTTGCACGCACATCCCCACTAGGGCAAGAAAGAAATGGCCCTACATTTTTCAAATCGGCCTATAACAGGCAGATTTCTGTGAGCAGCTAATCTCCAGCACCGATCGGCATGAACCTTTGCACGCACACTTCCTGGAGGCCAAGGAACCTCTGCCAGTCAAAAAAGCCGCAAAAAAATCGATATATCGGTGAGGGTGATACATCGATCGGGCTCTAGTTCCAATGACTAGTCATTATTTGTGAGCTATTAAATAGTTCACAAAGAATTACTAGTCAAAGGTGTAGGCTATACGTTTGCCTACATTTTCTCCACTTATCAAATTATATTAGCAGGAACTGCTGTACACTCTCTTTGTTACTTTATTTAGGTGTTTCTCATGGGCTTGTAAAATGGTGCCAGTATGGTCCTCTACACAGCATCACCATCCATTTGTAACTCTGAGAGTTAAATGAACCCTCAGGATTTTTACAGTGCATCACATACATACAGTACTGCTCATCCAAGTGTGCGCCACATAAAGCAATCTTATTAACATGGTCAAAGTAGCCAGCCCATCTTGCAAGGTCTTCTTTCTTCCTACTGAACTTGACAATGCTCTCAAGGCAAGATTTTAAATTTCAGCAGCAGCTTGTGAGTTCCCAGCTTGGAAAGCCCAGCATATTCAGCTTTATGTAGCCTATTTACCCAAATGACAGATGCACTTGACTAACCTTTCTGTGTGAAATATTTAAAGGACCATGTCACCCATTGTCAACCTATCGTTATATACTGGCAAAAGGTCCTCACTAATGCTCATTATAAGATGGCACCGTTTCTGTCTACTCACTCAATAGGTCTGTCTCAATTCAGGGGTTGCAGCCTCCAAGTGCACACCCTAGGTAGGGTGGGTAGGGCACTGCCCCCTGGAGGGCGCATAGGGCATACACTCTGCCTGTGAAATGGGACAGCACTTCGCCGAGTCGAGTCGAGTGAACCCGGAAAAAGCCGAGCGTCCACCACTGTTGTTTTTCCGACCTTTTTTTTTTTACTTCTAAAAAGCTTTAAAACTTCTTTTTTGTGGTACGGAATTTACTTGTAAGATATTTTAGGATAGCATTAAGTTGACTAAACTTAATATATGTGGTCAATTAATCATGAAACTATTTAAAATAATAATTTAGAGAACCGTCACGTCGGGTCCTGGGGCGAACAGTGAAACTCATGTAGCCTTTGAAAGCAGCTTGTTTTCGGCCTGACTCTTCCAAATGTCCCGTTGCTCCCACGGTTGTCTGCGGAACGAACTTGATGGGATTGACAGACCCACTTACAACTGTAGCCCATTGGTTCTCAAAGTGGGGTCCGGGGACCCCCAGGGGTCCTTGCGGGGGTTCCAGGGGGTCTTCCACAAAACGATTTAATTAATATAGCGACGTCACAATAATTGTAACCATAATTTTAACCACTTTAACCATATTTTATACTTTGGCTATTCAAAAATAGCAGATATACAAGCTCATAGCTTGAGCTTGCAGATCTGCTATTTTTTAGATCTGCTATTGTTTGAATTTGTGCAAATCTTTGAATATATTATTTGTTAAGCAAACATTTGTCACTAAAATCTTTGCTTCTGGGGGTCACTTGAACAAAATATTTTGAGATGGGGGTCCGCGGCCAAATACATATCATTTTGGGGGTCCTTGACATGAAAATGTTTGAGAACCACTGCTCTAGCCTATTTGTACATAGGCCATGTTATTTATCGTGGTTGATTCCACGCTCTTTATTGTTATAATATTCATTCAATTAATTATGTTCTGGTTTTGTCATAACGGTATGATGTCCGACGTAACCTATACTGTGTGACTTTGATGGGTTAGTTCATTGATGGGTTCAAAAATAGCAGATGTACAAGCTCATAGCTTGAGCTTGTAGATCTATTTTTGAATTTGTGCAAATTTTTGAATATATATTTTGTTAAGCAAACATTTGTCACTAAAATCTTTGCTTCTGGGGGTCACTGGAACAAAATATCTGGAGATGGGGGTCCGCGGCCAAATACATATCATTTTGGGGATCCTTGACATGAAAAGGATTGTTTTACATTCTTTTGCCCAACAAAAAATTCAATCAGTCAGTCAATCAATCAAACCACTGCTCTAGCATATTTGTTCATAAGGCCATTCTATTATCGTGGTTGATTCCTCGCTCTTTATTGTTATAATATTCATTAAATTAATTATGTTCTGGTTTTGTCATAACGGTCTGATGTCCGACTAGCTCCAATCGGAACCTCACCCTCCGCTGTATAGCTCCGAGATGAGGTTCCTCGTTTATCTCTGCCGTTTGGTTGAAAAATCTCCGCACATTTTCCACTTTACATGTTTCTTACCTCTTTCTGCACATAGTATCCAAAAAGTAAAGGTTTTCTGAAATGCTCACAGATGTTTGACATTTTAAAGTACCATAAAATCTATCCAACGAGTTGAAAAAGGCACTTAATTCGCCTCTCTCCTCCGCCGGTTACATGTTTTTAAGACATTGCGCAAGAGTTGCGCCCATAGAGATAACATTACTGATTCCCCTACTGGTCAAATGTTGAATTGCATCTTCTAATGCATAATATTATTGAACCGGCTGAGGAGAGAAGCGATTTAAACACTTTTTTCAACTCGTTGGATGGATTTTATGGTACGTTAAAATTTCAAACATCTGTGTGAGCATTTCAGAATACCTTTACTTTTTGGATACGATGTGCAGAAAGGGGTAAGAAACATGTCAGATACGCTGTTTTGAACAGTTTTTGAAGGTATACACTACTAATACTGCAATATAAAAATACTCTGTTACAAGTAAAAGTCCAGAATTAAACATTTACTTGAGTAAAAGTACAAAAGTATTGGCATCAAAATGTACTTAAAGTACCAAAAGTAAAAGTACTATTTGAAAATAGCCGATCTACAAGCTTGTGAGCTTGTGATCAGCTATTTTCAAACAGTCTAAAATAGTGTTAAAGTGGTTAATGTGTGTTTCATTATATCATAATGTATCTGCAAAGTATACTAGTAACTAAAGTTTTAAAATAAATGTTGATAGAGCTGTTTTTCCTCATCACCCACACAAAGTACCAGACACTTTCATAACGGCAACATAGGAAAGAAGACTCTAATACAGGCAGCCATGAAGATGATGAAGATGAGGATGGTAGATGATGATGGTGTGACAGCTCTGACCGGTCAGTGGTCAGTGGTCACTGCGTGGCACTGAAAAGAATGGTTATCGTAGAGAAGAACACCGAGATGTATTGTTCTGAAAACAGTCCGAGATTAACCTCCTAGTGTTATGGTTAACATACCAGGCTGAACCCATCAGAGCAAAACAAAGTTAGTGGGACTCTAAGGAGAGAGTGTTATCTCAAACAGAGCCAGCTCAGCGGCCTTGCACAGAAGTAGAATAGGAGAAATAGAAGCATATTATATCAGAGATGACATTTTAAGCAGGTTTCTGACACTTGACAAATTATTATCAACAAGATTAACTCTATCAAATGTAGTGGAGTAAAAGTACAATATTTGCCTCCGAGATGTAGTGGAGTAGAAGTGAAAGTATTGGAAATTGGAAATACTCAAGTAAAGTACAAATACCTCAAAATGTTACTTAAGTAAACATGTTAATTATTCCAGCTACATGATATGATCATATTAGTCCAACACAATTCAAACAGTGCAAATTGATTTTATTTCAAATGCAGGGAAACATTACAGTAAAGTGCCTTCAGTGAAACTCTAATTAAAAACACATTTCATATAAACACTTTCTAATGATGAGGGTACACAGTCTTTTTCTGGGCTAAACAGGGAGTCCCTGTCAGTGTTGTTAGACCTTCTCAACCAGGAACAGTGAAACGGATGGGGTGCAACATATGAAGACCCTGGTGTTTGTCCTCGAGGTAGCAAGTAGAGCATCATCTGGGGTGGTCCACTGTCCACCGCATCGTTCATCAGGTGGGTTTGCAAGGCTGACCCAATAGACGGCTGCCATGTCACTGTGGATGGTTTTAGAAAGAGGCAAGAATAGCAAACCTATTACAAACGTTTCCTAAGGTAAACATACAAAACATTTTTAAGTAAATGGGAATCAGTAGATATATACATTTGTTCTACTTGCCTGTACTTAATAGTCATGGTCCATGGGCACCTCCTCCAGGCCAGACACCTCCGCAGTCAGCTGCTCCCGCCACAGATCGCCACTGACTGCCTCAGACACCCTCTCCCCCTCATCCTCTCCCTCATCCTCTGGGGTCACAAATTAATATCACCAGCATCCATGCAGATGTTGTGGAGAACTGCACATGCTGTTATGACCTGAAATTATATGAATGGGGGGGGGGGGGGTACATTATTATTATTATGAATTCAGGGGTCGACATTATAAATGGCCCAGTGGCCCGGATGTACTTTTTAAACCGTCAGGGCCAGCAGAATGCAACAAGCACTTGCCCGGTGGGGCCAGTGAAAATAATGCCTTGAAAATAAAATCAAAACATTAACATCTAATAATTTCACATAATTTCCCTGTACTACTGTGTTCTGTTAACATATCTGTAAACTCGAGCAGGGCAGGCTCACAGAAGAGCCTTTCCCCGTCATCCTTGGACCCCCTCGTTCATTTTCAAAATGTTTTTAAAACCACCAGTATTCGGTCAAACACCAGGTAAAAACAAATACAGAAAGAAAGTTGCCAGAGTGAAAAGCAGAATGAGACGAAAAAGAGGGAGAGAAAGTTTCAACCACAATGGTGAGACTAGAATTGGCTTACATAAGATAAGTTAAAAGCGAGCAATGTAAACAGTGCATCCACTGTGCAGCCAACTGTGTCAGCCTACATGGAGGGGGAGAGAGATCTCCCCCTCTGGATAATAAACCGCCTACTGACAGTAATGACAGTTAACCTAAAAGCTAGCGTTAGCTATTCATTCATGTTTTTGAATGGCTGTGGGTGTTGCTTGAAATCGCAGATCTGAAAGCTCACAACACGTCACATTTGTGACATACTGTGAGCTTGTAGGTCGTCTGTTTCACAGTTGAACTGCAGCAGATCATTATCATACAGTGTTGCCATGTAAGATTATTATAAGCGACTTTGGGCTTCTTTTTTTGTTTACTGCTTGTAAATATTGGGCCTTCTTGGGCCTGTTTCTAAAGTGTAGTTGTATTTTTGGGCTTGCTTCCACATTTTTTTTATTATTATTTAAACCAGCAGTGGTTCTCAAATATTTTCATGTCATGGACCCCTTAGCTCTGGACTGGTCCATACTAGTGTTAGAAGGAGTTCTCCAACTCCTTCTAACGACCAGAGCTAATGGACCCCAAAGATGCATCGGCTATTTTCAAATAGGTATATAGGTTTAAAGTGCTCATGTGGTCTATAGCCGCTTTTCAGAGACCCGGTTGCTTATTTCTCTCACAAAAGCTGGCAACACTGATCATACACTTCAGGGTCTAAATCAGTGGTTCTCAACCTGCATGCTTTTTGGGGGGTCCCCAGATGACAGTAAAGTGACAGTTTTAAGACTTTTAAGACCTTTAAAAAAAAAAAGAGGAAAATAAACTATACTATTAAAAAAATAGCTGATCTACAAGCTTGTAGATCTGCTATTTTCACAATATTTATCTGTGGAACCGAGTAAAAAAAATGTTATGCCTCTACTCCTACAATTCCAAGAGCCTGTTCAAATATGATCATTTAGTACATTTTTAATTCCGGACTTTTAATTGTAACAAAGTACTTGTACATTGCAGTATTGATACTTTTACTTAAGTAAAACGTTTGAGTACTTTTCCCACCACACACACACACACACACACACACACACACACACACACACACACGGTACTTACATTTGAAATTAAATTCCGGGGCACTGGGGGCTGGGGCCAGTATCAATGGGGTCTTCCTCCACTGTTGAATGCAATAAAAACATTACTCAAAAAGGGCTCTTACGCTACTAACGACCACAGTTAATCGACAGCTGAATTTGACCATTAACAAAATTTAAAACAAATACTAGTCGGACTCGTGACATACAACCCACTACATTTCATGTTTAAACACAACAATTACACCAGCCGTATAATATCAGTAATGTTTAACCACTGACTATCTCGGGGGGGGGGGGGCATTTGAAAAGGACTACCCCGAAAACAGCTGGCTGTGTTCGGGTAGAAGAAGCACCGCTGGCCGCGGTTTAACGTTAAAGTAGGCTCGTTCACGATACATTTACCACATATATGAAGTTTAAACAACTACATACTATCCTAAAACATATTAAAAGTACATTCCGTGACACAACAACACTTTTAAAAGGTTTTAAAACTTACAGCTTTGGTCCACCATTAAGGCTGGTTCAGGCTGGCTCCAAGTTCGTTCCACGGACAACCGTGGGAGCAGCGGCATGTTTGGAAGAGTCAGGCCGAAAACAGGTTGCATTAGACGGCTACGTGAGTTTCACTGGCCGCCCCAGGACCCGACGGGACGGTTCTCTGAATTGTTATTTTTAAATAGTATCACCACATATATGAAGTTTAAACAACTTAATGCTATCCTAAAACATCTTAAAAGTAAATTCCGTGGCACAAAAAAGAAGTTAGAGAGAGTTTTAGAAGTTTAGATGGACGAGAATTTATAGCGGTGAAAAAGATGGCGGCCGCTCAGAAAATTTTCCAGTCAGCTCAGTTCGCGTTGCATTGTGGGACTCGGCTGTTCACCGAAGTGCTTGAAGCGTACATCGCGTGTACGCTTGGAAAAGGGGGAAAGTAGGGCACATTCGAAGGGTGGATTTGAAGGGGTCTTCGAAATGGGACAGCACTTGGCGCGCCACTGTGACGTCATCGCCCTTAAAATCCGCACTTGAAGGCTGCAACCCCTGAATTGAGACAGACCTTATGTCTCAGAGGAGGGCTGTTGACACTTCAAAACCTGCCTACCAGTGACATCATCGGTAGGCAGGTTTGGCTATTTCAAACAACATTTTAAACTTTGGAATAATGGGTTCTATTTCGCATGCTAACTTTCCAGAGAGAGGGAGGCTGTACTTTCTATTTGCTTGGAATCCCCATCATTGATGTCAATGGTAGGCAGGTTTCTGAGCGACTAATAGCCCACCAATGAGACAGAGTGAGTAGCTGGAAATTGTGCCGAGCATTAGTGAGGACCAATTATATGAAGAATGGGTAAAGTGCTCCTTTAACTGCGCAACATTCATGGATGGGTGACAGAAAGCGATGTCGAGCTCTGGTTTTACCTTGGACTGTATACCGTACGTACCGTGCCATGATATGAGTCCAAATATTATGAATCTTTTCTTTTTTTCTTTCTTTTTCTTTTGCTTCTATGCTCTGTGTTCGATGAACAGGAGCGATTTCATTCACTTGTCTTATACGGGGACTAGTGATGCGCGGGTCGGGTTTTTTCATGACCCGCCCCGCCCCGCGACGGAACCCAACCCGCCTCAACCCGCCCCGCGAACCCATATATAAATCTACGGCTCAACCCGCCCCGCGACCCGCGATTTTTTTTTTATTCTGTAAAATCATGGTTAGAAAATAATCCCCAAGTGTATTCAAACTGTTTTATTGTTAATATTCTTATTCTTATTAGGAATAAAGACAAAACAAGAGCATGTTATTATTTTTATTTTTTTTGCGTGTGAGAGCGCGTGACCCGCTCACCCGCAGCCCGCATAATTTTCTCCGAAATTCTGACTCGACCCACCCGCGCCGCGGGTTGACCCGCGGGTTACGGGTCAACCCGCGCATCACTAACGGGGACACAAGTCTCAACACTTTTAGCACATAAATGAAGGTGGACAAAGTGGATTGTGCAACTATGTATGTAAAGAAAAGAATAATATATTTGGGGAAATGAAATGGCTGTATTCTTGTTACCTTTGACTAGAGTGTAAAACAAAGTCCATAGGTCACCAATATTCGTGTAGCATGAGGACAAAATAGGCAGAAATAAATTAGCAAGACTTGCTTTAAACAAAACAATATATCATCAAAATCCACATTGCATTCATGTGCTAAAAAATATTTTCTTTTTCTCAATGCAGTGGGTGTGAATGGAATCACACAAAGAAAGATATTTGGATTTTGGACTTATTGTTTATCATGGCCAGGTAGCTATGAAACCTTCACCATGAGTTCAACATTGCTTGAAATGCTTTGAGTAGAGATGGAGGGTTTAGTTTCCCCTGCCACAGCTTTTACTTAATGAGACACAGTTAACTCCAGCTAGCCAACTACTTAACTGACAGAAGGACCTCCCATTAACCTCCCATAAGGTGCTACATTTACTTTTTCTTTTGGAAAGACAAATTAATGTCTGTGGCCAAATGTAGTGCTGTGATTTTCCAAATATATTCTGTATGCATTTTGTCTCATCTATTATGTACTTTTCCCCCTTTTTTTTGTAAAAGAAATGCATGGCTGCCTGAAGGTATTCATCTGGACTCCCAAACAACAATGACAGCTCCCACTTCCTTATTAACCTCAATATGTTTCAAACTGCTCCAGGTTAAAAAAGACAGTTAGTTTGCGTGTGTGCAATTATTTCCAAAGTGTAAACCACCTGACCATTGGTCTGCAATATGGTGCCATTGATTAATGTCAGAGCGGAATAATGCAAGATCTGTATGCTTACACATACCGTGGATTTTATAAACGGCTAAAGCCTGAGTTACACTTAGGGTGCCTTCACACCTGGACGTTTTAGTGCGATTAAAACAAACCTTGGAGCGTATTGTCGGAAAGTGTGGTTTGTTTGTGCTGGTGTGAATGCTCATTCGAACTCTGGTGCGGACCAAACAAACAAACCCTGGTCCGCCAAAAAACGGGGGTTTCTGTTCGCTTCCAAGTGTACCAGAGCTCGGTTCACTGTAGGTGTGAATACAATCCGAACCAAAAATAGCTAGTGAACCAAAATACACTCGATAATAAAGATTAGTAGTACACACATGTTAATTCAGTGTATTATTCTATAACATATGATAACTTCCGACCAAATCATTAACTTATTATGACATAATAACCAAATAGGAATAATTTAAACATAATTATTTGCAGTTGTCAAATGCATGACTGCTTGCAAAAAGATCGCCTTTGTGAGTGCGTAAAAAACAGGCTTATAATATCACTGGCCCACCATTCATCTGACTACTTTTACAAATGTGTATTTCTTAGTGGGGATATGGGGTATTTGATGAGAATTGTAGGAACAGGGCCGTGCATCATTTTGCTCATCGTTGCAATATATTATTGTTGTTATTATTATTATCATCACATAGCCTATAAACAATACATTTTTGTGTCCAGCGGCCCAAATACATGTCATGGTCCACTGACAGTGCATTCGCGATAATAACAAAAAGGCTGTAGTATTTACATAACAAATAAATATGCATATTCCCCTATTCGATAACTGTTGCGTCGCACGCCAAAAATAGCAATAACAAGCTCACAACACGTCTGTCCGCGAACCCTGAAGTTACCTCATTAACTCTTTGCCTGCCAACGACGAGATTTCTCTTCAAATTTCTCTTCATTTCTCCCTCTGCCAAGGCTCAGCCTGCCGCCAATGAGAAAGACGAGATGTTGTGTTTTCAGTGGTTTTCCACCAGTTGGCGCTGTTATCTACCATATGAATGATGCCTTCACTGCCCGATGGCGACAGACCTGGCATTGACGTCATTTATAAGAATATTGTAAAATAATATTTATTTGGACCAATGGACTTCCATAAGTTTCCCTAGAAATTCTGTCCAAACAACGAGTTTTAACTGTGACATTTGGTGCGCTTGACAAAGTGCAGTGTTCGCACCAAGTCTACCGAACCACAGGTGTGAATCTGCCCTTCGTTTCGGTGCAAGACATCCGCTCACAACTACTGTAAGTATAACTCAGGCATAAGAGGCGTAGGAAGCAGGACGCGGAGTGCTGGCGACTCAGCCTTTCTACAATCAGGGTAAACCATGGCCTTGCATGGCTTATTGCTTTTCTATTACGATTACCAAATATGGCAACATGAAAATCATAGGTATATCGCAATTAAAACAGTGTCTGCCTTGTTTTAAAGTGATTTGTAAAATATTTCACATACTGTCGTGTAGGATGAAAAGGAGCTCTCATCTTTCCTTGTCATAGATAGGAAAAACAAACACATCCATCAATGTAACGTAGCGGTGAATATGTGTAAACAAATATTGCGCAGGGATCCAGATACATGCGGTCCTAGTTCTGTGTTAATCGAGTATTTTACAATAGGGCTCATCCAATCAGAATCAAGTCCAATCAGAATCAAGTCAGTCACATATAATGCATCGAGACATATGGCTGATGTTGCCATAGTGATATGGCATTCTGCCCTGCATTTGGAGCACCATGAGAGTGCATGATTTTGCACGTAAGAGCAAAGAGTGACTGCTGACTCATACCGTACATGGTAAGATCCTCATGCACTGTTAATATACAGTTACATTTACATTCAGGAGTTTACAGTGTACTGACGGTCTTTCAAATGATGCAGTCTTTCTGCTGGTTCATACCAGAGAGAGCAGTATCCTTCTTCCAGCCACCCCCCCACCCCTGGTCTTTTTCCTTATTTCCCCCCATCCTTTTTTCAAGCAATATATATCTTCACTGATTTTGACTAAAAGTCTTGCTTCAAATGAATTTGAACGTCCATACCTATCATCATGTGATATTTTTAGCTTGTTACTTAATCTGCGGTTTACAGTAGTGTTTCTACATGTACTGTATGTATGTACATCTATGAACTTTAACCACTTTTTCAACCTGATCTCCCTATTTTGGGTATATATGCTGTTATAGGCAAACATTGCCAAATGTTCAAAATTTTGTGTGTGTATTTGAAAAATATCACCTTGCTTCTTTTTACACCATATACATTTCATATTAGAGAATTTGTAATGATTTCTATGCAATGTTAATAAATGAAGGCCCAGAAGGTACAAGGTACATTCTTTTTCCACAGAGGTGACTGTGAATTGAAAAATGTAGTATATGAATAAAGAACAAACAACAGGAGAAAAAGGTAATTTGTTATGCCCAAGTATCCCTGGTAGATTTACGAAATGAAAATGTTTTGCATTACTGTAAGTGTGAGTGTTTGAAAGGGGAAATAGGGATTTGTATTGCTGAAGAAGAACACAAACCACAGGTTATTCCAGCATTTCTGTAAACTGTTTAAATATTAATTTGTTTGGATAAACGCATCACAGCTGGACTACATTACTGCAGTAGTTCAGGGACTATGTTTCAACAGTGAGGCAGAAAGGCCAAACCAGTGAAAGCACACCAACCAGATGGATAACATATTTGTTTAACAATTAGCCTTGTTTAAGCAAGATAGTGATAACATAAAATATTTGTGTGTGTGGTCTAAGATAACTTTCAGTATCTAATAGGGGTGTGGGAAAAAATCGATTCGAATACGAATCGCGATTCTCATGTTGGACGATTCAGAATTGATTTTTATTATTATTATTTTTTTTTTTCATTTTGTGTAATGACATTTTTAAGAAGTGGCAAGTTCTGGGCTGAATCGGAGAAGAAAACGTTTTTGAATCAGAAACAAACGTTTTTTCTTAAAATTGAGAATCTTTTGTTTTGAAAAAATCGGAATCGTGACCTCAAGAATCGGAATCAAATCTAATCGTGAGATAGCAGACGATTCACAGCCCTAGTATCCAATCTGTCAAATGCAGGAGTATTAACATCCGCCTGTCTGTATTTGTATAGACGTTGACCAGAATCACAACTGTAACAATAAATGTTAACGGGCTATAATTGTCATGTCACTGCATCACCGCAGAATCGCGCACTGCTGCGTCGCGTCTCAGAATCAATTCTTTTCCACACCTTTACCGTCTCTCTCTCTCGGGTGCACCCCACGCTGACTCAGCCCTGGGTAGGCAACCCAGTCTGGCGGAGATCTGTACTTTTGTAGTTTTTCATTTTCCAGATCATCTTGAGGTATAGGCCATTGCATTAATTATTCATTAAGTGAGTTGGCTCACCTCACATAATGAAAACTTGTCGTCTATTTAAAGCATACAAGCCTCCCTGAAGGTGTACATCTGGACGTTCAAACTATGATGCATACTGTAACAAAGCAAGCATGTATCACAAGCTGCTTTATAGGGCTGCATGTCTGCTTCATCGCTGATACACTGAATATAACAAAACACATTTGCATAATTAAAGGAACTAGACCATACCCGGTGAAGTGCGCAGTCGAAAGTAGTTGCAAACGTGGGGTTATTGCACGTCCTGTCGCGCGTCCCGTCGCATGCGCAGTTTGATCTCCCGTTATTTTTTGAAACGCTAATAAACAGCTGAGATTTGATGAAATTGAGAAACGGGCTTCGCAGTTGCGTTCAGATGGTAATGGTCAATGGCTGTGTGCAAATTCAGAGCAATTGCTCCAGCCACTGAGGAGAACCGAACCGGGCAGCTTCACCATGACACCACTACAGACAGAGGTTTGTCAAATTATAGGAGGATTATTATTGGTGCTCAGACAGTTTGTATATGTCTTTGGATAAGCTATTGAATGGATAATTGTAATGGCTGAAGTAATCTAAAGTGGCAAATTGATTGTTTGTTTGAAATCAACACCATCCTGTACCCTTGAGACAAAAGATTATCATTAGGCTAGGCAGCTGCCTCTAGTCTACTCATAACTCTTCTGGGATAATCACTCCTTGTTCCCTTCTCTTCATCGTTGATGTCATGTCTTATTTTTCAGGGTGTCTCCCCTTTATAGCCAGGACCACCAAACTGCTCAATCTTGCCTAATTTCTGTCACCCTTCATCCATTCTTGCTCCTAACACCCTGCGTATGCACTACATTAGTCTTTATGCCTCATTAAATCTAGATATCATTCTTGATATCGCTGTATCACTCAACTGTATGTTCCTGCTTCTGATACCCACCTTGTCACTCCATCTTAAATCTGACACGGCTCCCGCAGTACAGTCCCTACCTACTGTACGGTATGCTGCTACAATAGTGTTTACTTTAATGTTGCTGTTGATGCCCTATTCCCTCACGCACTGCAAAGTTCTGAACTAACAAGCGCTGTGCATTATGATACTCTCTAGTGTTGACTGTGTATGTTTAGTGCACTTGACAGCCTGGATTTCTGTGCATTTGTGTGCTTACATAAGAATGAAGCAGATGCTGCAGACAGGTTTCTCTCAGACATTGCAAAGTTACTGAGCTGCTCTCTCATGGGGATGCAAGCAGATCCTAGCGAGCACCAAGTTGAAAGTGTACTACTCTTCACAAGAACCAAGGGAACCAAGGGAAATACATACTATACAGTGAAATCCTCTGAGAGAGTGAAACTGGACCCAAATAGACCCATACACTCTTGGGATTAAATTAATGCATCTAAATCATTTTATTTTCTTGCAATGAATTATTGAATTTCACAAACCAATTAAAGGGTACACATCATTTACTGGAGTCATAGGTCAGGAGAGGAGGTGGAGCAGACTCACTATCACATCCGTCAATCATATTTTAGCATAATAAAGTTGTAGCAGTTTTACTGCTTGTTTTGTTTTGATCTCTTTGCTCTAATTAATTACCCATTCTCTCTGTCATTATCTTGTGGAAAACAATGACAAATGCCACAGCATTACCATAGAGCTGTCTGTATGTATCTCGGTTAGCATCAGCAATACAACATTTGAGATGTGTCACACAGACTTAGCGTCAATCCACATTTGCAACCCTCTTTTGTGATTTCTCTTAAAATTTCCCAAATTCCCAAGCTTAAAGGGATATGTCACTTTCAAACATGTTTGGGGTAATTTAAACGCCTACTCAGGATTTTGTGAGCACCCCAGACAGTTTTTAAGTTGCTTTATTCAGTATTTAGATATTTGATATTCATTTTATCAGACACGCCCCCTTCCTATACAACTTCAATCTCCATTTTAACCATGTTAGATTCATTGAAAACAGCCGTCCTTAGTTCTGGTGACTCATACTGCCCAGCTATTTTTTTTTTAATTATTTTCATGTTTTGAAAAAACAAATACAATAAGAATCGAAAAAGCATGGCCCTCTCATGTATTAGGAGGGCAGTATGCGTCACCAGAACCAAGGACGGATGTTTTCGTTACAATGGGTTTGTATTGTATAAAAACTGTCTGGGGTGCTCACAAAAGCCTGAGTAGACGTTAAAATGACCCCAAACATGTTTGAAAGTGAAATATCCCTTTAACTTTCCTTGCGAGCTTTTTTTCTGTTGTTTTTGGACACTTTGTAACCAAAGCGATTTACATAGATTGCGCATTATATTCACCCATATTCACACACCGATGGCGGCGGGAACTATGCAAGGCACCAACCTGCTCATCGGGAGCATTTCAGGGGTTCAGCGTCTTGCTCAAGGACATTTCGACAATAACTCTAGGGGAGCCTGGGATCGAACTGGGAACCTTGCGGTTGCCATCCAGCCGCTCTACCGGCCACTCAACCCCTGAGCCACTGCCACTGCCCTAATCCAACCGGCGAATATTGCCATCCTTAGATCCACCACTAGCGGGGCTAAAAGCTATTTGTGTGAGGGCAGACATTTCATCTGTAGTGGTAACATTTTGTGCAGAAAAGTTCACCATGTCAGGGCTTTGAGTAATGGGAGAGCAAGATGAGCTGCAACTTGACGTGAGGGAACTCACTTAACTGAAAATGTCTTTCCTGTGTCCACCTGATTCTCTCTCTCCACCTCTCCATCTCTCTCTCTCTCTCTCTCTCTCTCTCTCTCTCTCTCTCTCTCTCTCTCTCTCTCTCTCTCTCTAACTGAAATAGCCCACTTACAGTATCTCCTTGCATCACCCTGTTGACCTCACAGTTTTCTCTTGTCCTCTTCTGCCCTCACATCTCTAAAAAATTGCTCTGTATCCTCCTAACGAATATCATCCCGGTTTTACCAGGTGTAAATCAACGTACAACTTACAGCTATATGGACACGCTTACTTGAACTCGCTAGATAATGCCATTAGTTCCCATTAGCATTGCTAGAACATGCTAACAAGCTTTCTCTGAAAATTCCTCTAACTTTCCCTAGTTATGTCCATGAAATAGATTATTTGTTACCATTCTAATGTTGTTGTTGTCCAAGCAGTGTGTCCTCGGTTAAAATTCCAAGCAGGCTAATTGGCGTCCTTTGATTGCAATGACGGAATTAAACTGCCCGAGCCAGAATTGTTGGGGCAGTAATGTGTTACTAGTAACTAGTACTAACGTTACTAGTAACGCAGTTATAACAAATTACTTTGACGTTTCAGTAATAATATTACAGTTACCCTTTCCCAAAAAGTGATTTGTTCCAATTTTCACACACGCATGCATGCATGTCATGTGATATTATGCGTGTTGGCAGGATGTCCAGTTACTGGCAACAACGCAGTCAGTTCAGGACGCCAGTATAACTTTCCTCACAGCTAATAAGGAGTTACAGCGTTGCCTTATTTTAAAGTCCTTAAAATGAATTAATCTGTTTGATCTCTGGGCCAACCAGATTAATTTGCGTCTCCCCTCCAGACTTCCCTATCCTGAGCCACATTTGCCACGTCCACCTGGGGGATCCCGAGACGTTCCAAGGCCAGTGTGGAGATATCATTCCCCCATCTGGTCCTTGGTCTGCCAGGGGGTGTCCTCCCAGTGGGACGTGCAGCAAGGACCTCCCTAGGGAGACGCTCGGGAGGCATCCGTACTAGATGCCCGAGCCACCTAAGCTGGCTCCTTTCCAAGTGAAGGAGCAAGCGGTTCTACTCTCGTGGATGACTGAACTTCTCACCCAACAGTATCTCTTAGGAAGAGGCCGACCACCTGTCTGAGAAAGCTCATTTCAGCCGCTTGTATCCACGATCTTATTCATTCGGTCGCGAGTCTCGCGACCCACACTTCATGACCATAGGTGAGAGTAGGAACGGATCTCCTGCTCCGTCCTCCCCTCCAGGGACGTGCACAGATAGACTCTAGGTGGTGCTAGAGCACTTGCCCTTTGCCCTCTTGACCAGAAGTGCCCTTTTGAAAAAAAGGGCACTTTTTCAGTTTACAGCAGGGGTCTTCAACAGGGGGTCCGGGACCTCTAGGGGGTCCTCAGAGTTACTACAGGGGGTCCGCCAAATCTTTATGTGATATGATTTTTCTTTTTACCATAACCACTCGAAACCTAGCATCCCTTTTCTGAGGAGAACTTTAGCCAAAAATAGCAGATCTACAAGCCCACAACGCCTCGCGCTGCGAGGCGTTGTGGGCTTGTAGATCGGCTATTTTTGGCAAAGAGGTATAGGTGTAGAGGGAAAAAATAGCAGACCAAGTCAACAAAAAAAGTATAATTTACTTGAGCACCTGCCCCTCAAAATGTCTGTGCACGCCACTGCTCCCCTCACTCGTGAACAAGACCCCAATCTACTTAAACTCCTGGGGCAAAGTCTCGTTCCCTACCCGGAGAGCACAATCCATCGGTTTCCTGCTGACAACCATGGCTTCAGATTTGGAGATGCTGATCCTCATCCCAGCCACCGCATCGATCCAGTGAGAGCTGGAGGTCTCGGACATCACTATGCGATGAATACAATATTTGTCGATATAAATACAGATGATGTTTGACATGAAAGAGTAATAACCCTTTGGCTGTAGGGCCAACCCTGGTGGTGCCTGCTGCTTGGGTTGTGTCGGGGAGGTGGCGGGTGAACGGAATAGAGAGCATGGGTGAGACAGGGAAAGAGGAGGAGTCCTTTTAACCGAATTAAGACTGGGAAAGCGTCTATGTCATTTTAGATTACTTTGGCTATTCAAAAATAGCAGATATAATAGCAGATTGTAGATCTGCAATGTTTTGAAAAATCGTGAACATTTGTGCAATTTGGCTGATTCTACAAATGTCTTCTAAATCCTAACAGTTTAAAAAAAAACTTGTGTTGCTATATCAGTGGTTCTCAAACGTTTTCATGTCAAGGACCCCCAAAATGATATGTATTTGGCCACGGAACCCCATCTCAAAATATTTTGTTCCAGGGACCCCCAGAAGCAAAGATGTGTGTTAAAAATGTTTGCTTTAAAAATATATACAATATATTCAAAGATTTGCAAAAAATGTCACGATTTTTCAAAAATAGCAGATCTACAAGCTCATATTGAGGCACTCGGTGTCGCGCTATGAGCTTGTATATCTGCTATTTTTTTATAGACGAAGTATAAAATAATGGTTTATGTGGTTACACAGATCCGTTCCTGGTTTTAATGGGTTAAAGGGACATGTCAATGAGCTCAACTCATCTGATTGGAACAGGGCCAAATGAGGTGATTGAATTGATAGGTGCAGGAATGACAGCTTGCTCAATCTCTCAGTTGAACTGTCGTTTTAAAACTCCTATTACAAATTTAATCAAATGGACCCATTCCGTGGCTAAGGCACGTATCACATACTGTGGGCTGTGATGCCTGACGAGTCCTGGGTTCGGTTCTTTGCTGCATGTCACTCCCTCAAGCTCTCTCTCTCTGTTTGGTGTCTCTCTACACTGTGGACTATCAATAAAGGCAAGAAAAGTCTGAAAAAATAACTAAATTATGGACTCGTTCCATTTGTTCACACTTCAGAGTTAAATCAACACCGAGGATTTTACAGTTAGGCCTACAGGAAAAAAACTGCTAGTGGTGCACTACACTGCAAAGTCAGAATATTCAGAGAGAAAGGGTGCACTTACTAATTGTGCGGGGTGTAACAGGTAAAGGCCAACAAAATGTGGGCACCAAGGAAGAGTGGGCACCTCTCTGTTAAATTGGCAGTTATTTTCCAAAATGGAAAATGTTTTTAAGTAAAGTAAATAATACATGATTAGAACATGCTTGAACATTCGACAATTAAGGTCTAATATTCTACAATTGCTACAAATTGCTACAAAACCTGTATATCCACTAGTCATTTTGGAGCATAAACAAGAAGTTGAAGGATATATTTAAGTCTGATAATGATGTACTGTGCATGTTCACATCATGTATACTTACTTAACATTACATTACATACTTTTGAAATATTTTATATTTTAACATTTTGGACAAAATAGCCAATTTTACATCGAGGTGCCCAGATGTCCTATAGTGCCCACCTATCCTGTATCCACTGTTGGCAGGGTAATGAGCCCAACACTATAAGACAGTTCAAAACAACAATGGTGCAATTCATGTTATAGAATTTCTATTTCTATTGAAGCTGTTTTGAAAAGACTCCCATTAATCATGAAGAATTTTGTGACTGGCTACACAAAGAGAATATACAGTATGTTTGGTAAACAGCAGATGTTCTCAGTAGCGACTGACATTGCGACAACTTTGCTCATTAGCTATGCCAACAATGAATATGGTGTGTAAATCAATCTTTTTTCCTCTTATTTGTTACACTTTTCAAATCAAGCTGTCCTAAAAACATAATTTTGACAAAAGGATTATATTGGATTACTTCCCTCAATCAAAATTCAAGTCTCTGTAAAAACAAACTCACTAGGCTACTGGTCGGCAGTAGTGAGTCTTTTTCAGTGAGCTGAGCATGCCAGACCAACCTTAATAATAGCTTGAATTTATATAGCGCCTTTCATAAACCCAAGGACGCTTTACATCAAGAACAATGAACAACCAACAGACAAACAAACAAACAAACAACTATATGCCATAAGCCTGAGAGAATAGGTGTCTTTTCAAGGCAGCCTTAAAGGAGCCTTGTGGTCCTTTAAACATTTGTCCTTTACTTTGTTCATGACATTTTTTGATGTGTCTGTTAATTTGTTTGTTCAACACAGTGCTGATAACTTCTGCTTGAACAATCACTTTTTGTTAAAAATGTATGTCACAATGGCACATACTGGATGGATCTATATGTCACTTGAAAAGGAAAAGGGTCAGTGTACTGTACTGATCGATCGCTATAGGGTAAGGTCACATTAGTTAATTATACTTGGAAGAATGTTTGGGACACACAATTTAAAGGCCATCAAATTAATTTTTATGACAAAAATAGATGAATGAGAGGCCAATGAGTACAGTATAGGGTTTACCTTTTAGTAAGTGGTGAACCCTGTTTATTTTAGTAGACAAATAAACAATAATGTATTCAACATATATCAATAGCAATTATTGTGTGGACATATTATTCACACCAGTTGATTTAATTATAATGCATTCTACAACTCAGGATTGCCAAGCTGAAAAAAATAAGTTTACAATTCTATATTATCACACATAATAACTAGCCTGGCATAATGACCAGTTTGTCAGAGACAGATTTGAGCTAAAAGCACAGCTAATAAATGGCTTTGTATCTATAATTACCAATGCAAAGTATGTATTTGTATGTGTGTTGGATGTAGCCTGTGTCTTGATAAGGCAATTTGGCAGATTAAGGGAATTTAGAGTCTTGGACTGGTCAGCGGGTGTGAAAGAATATTCACTATGGGCGACATGGGGGCCTTTTGTCAAATCTTTCCAACTGCTTGCTGTTTTATGATCGTCCCCTCTGACTCATTAATAACCTGTGGTGCCATTTAAATAGATGCCCCTTAATTGACTTTTTTATTTGTTGATTTGTTAACTTGGGTATTTCATTCTCTCTTATGCCTTGTTGTGGTGAATCCTCAGACCAATGTGGTTACAAAATGTTTTTGTTTTAACTGGTGAGATTCTCTCTCTCTCCCTCTTGCTAGCTCGCACACCTCACTGTCCCTCAGGTCAAACATGCCCACAATCTAGGCTCTAATAAATAGTACATCTCCCATTAATTATCCAAACACTCCCACATGAGTTGAGGCATTTTGTTCAAAACGGAGCACTCTTGCAAACTTTGGAAGCCAATCTTAGCCAAGTAGGATGGAAGATGAAAAATCTGAAAGACCCGTTTAGTTTACTATAGAGATACTGAGATTTGCGGGATGTTTTTTTTTGTTGTGAAAATCGGCTTCCTGGTGGCACTATAACAGGCCCATATGAACAATGTGGGCCAGAGGTTCTGATCTGGCATCCAGTGTGTGTGCACAGTTTAGCTGCGAGCAAGCCAAGGGTGCTGGAGATTAGCTGTTCACAGACAGACACATGGACACACGCGGACGGACGGACGGACAGAAAGGGTGCAAAACATAGTCTCGGCCATGCCTTGGGGGCCTTGCAGAGACAATAATATCAAGTAGGCTGCTGGACAGCTCTCAGGTGTGAATTTGTGTTACTCTATGAGCATGAGGCTACCAGGATAAATACCACAGCACTTACTGAACCTTTTAAAGCCAAATGACAAAGCTTTCGTGCATCTGTGTGTGTGCGTGCGTGCGTGCGTGTTCCTTATTGTGCGTGACAATAAGGAACAAAAAAGAAGCCCACCTTAATCTTTATATTAATGTACGCATGTATTTGAGAGAGAGGGAGAGAAGTGAGAGGGGGGGGGTTATCCAGTCCTAATATTCTTTGATTAATGCAGCATTGAGATATATACAGGGTTCGTGGTTCATTTATATTTCAACAAGCATTTATCCTTGACCTGTTGCATTCCGTAGCTTTAGTTTGTTGTCACTTTGCTTCAGATATGACTCATCTGACATAGCTATAGACATTGTATCTGTTTGTGTGTATGGTTGTTAGCAAGACAGCTTGAACAGATGGCACAATTGAGAGACGTAGATGGGACAAAAGATGCTGCTGCGGGTATGGGTTTGCATCCCAGGTCCATTTGTTTTAATTTGATACATCATATCCCCCAGGATCTTATAGACTGTGTTGCCCCATAAACATCAATTTCCTATGAATGCTACCTTGCTTAGCCATTTAGCTTCTAAACCCAGTGAGCTGAAAGTAGAATGAGGCTCTCCATCTGAGTCTACATAGGATAGCTGCCAAGATCAATCTGAGCTCCCTTCCAGGACTTGCTTTCCCTCTTGCCCACCAGTTGAGGCCAATTTACTCTGCCCAGTGTGCCCAGGGATTCCAGCACTAGCAGAGGCCCTCCTTAGAGTGCCTCAGTCATTGCTTTGCTCCGCTTGACAATGGCTAGGCTTCTAAAAGAGCCTCTCTTTGTCATATAAACAACACAGCTCTTTGAGAACATGCTTCCCCTGGTGATTCCACTACTGGAGAGAGCGCGTCAGCAGGCTCCAAAATAGCAGTCATATCCGATCATGCAAATTATGGGGAGAAAAAAGAAGCTAACACTGCAATTTTCTGCTTCCCTTCCACGCTTCAAATGTTCATCACATCCACAGTGAAACAAGAGTCATCCCTTAATCTCACAAGATGAAAATCTGATCCCTGGTAAAAAATCATAATTAAACGAAAAGAAAGAAAAAGGGTGGGAACAAGAAAAAGAAAAAGAGAAAAAAAGAAAGTATGAGAAGCTTTCAGTCAACACAACAACAAAGTCAATTCTACAGCCACTGTTTTGCAGCACCAAAGGAAGGCATACACCTGTTTCCAATGCGAGGCTCTTGAGTCTTCGACAAATATCTTAACACTTTGAACATTAAGATTCATCATTTATTTTGTCCAGGCAGCCCTGGCCAAGATGGCAGCAATTACAGCGTTGCAAGCCACATACTGTATAATTAGCGAACATACAGTAGAAATTCCCATAATCATTCATAATATGCATAAAGGTCAGACAAGGAAACAGAATATACCTAATAAAGCATAGCAATTCAAATTGAATCTACCATCAAACCCTTCTAAAAAAATAATAATAATTGTGTCGGGATCAGCTCATCTAGCTGCAGATCTGTCTACAAGTGGTTTCTGTGCTACAGGGGCAGTTTTCCTGTTTGCCAAGTTGAGTATGAACCTTTGATCACAAATAATCATTTGTTTTGTGTGAAATATACACAAAAAGGTAAGAAGGAAAACCCTAAATATGTGCCAATGAGTGAGTATGCACTAGTCCAGTGATAATCTGGCGGCCCGCGGGCCAAATTCGGCCCGTGGGGAGTTTTCTTGTGGCCCTGAAACACATTCCATATATATATATTTTTAATAATCTTGGATAGTTGATTGTACAGGATAACCAAAACTCATTAATGGTTCATAATTAAGGGGCCATTGTGTGCTATGTACAACATGATTTCCATTGTTATGTGCTATAGGTCCTATAGGACGATAATGGACATATGTCCATTTTGGTGACATACTGTACTCTGTACTGCTTCATTCTGCATTTATGCATTTTAATGTTTGAGACGATAATATATCTGCCAGACCTTTATGCTGCACAGGCTTTGATTTTGGATTTGAGGAAATAGGAAGTAGGTATTTAAATGTGTCCTCTGCACTGGACCCTGGCATGGAAGTGTCTTTTTTAGAAGACTAGTGGAGCCAAGCTGGCATGGTGAAAGTGTTTTGTGCTTGTATGGAAAGGTTTTAGCTGTTGTTTAGGTTTGCTTACATGGCTGATAAGGGCACAGGCTCTTATGACGTGTTTCATGAGCAATCTGTTGAGAGTCACAGCATCATGACATTCAGCCCGAGACGCTTTTGAGTGATTAAATGAAACATACGACTGTGTAAAAGCTAATGGATGTACGTGGAGAATTATTTATTTGATGTGATAGTCAAAATCCATCCAAAACTCAGTCAGAAATAGCTACAAATCGATGGAGATGGCGTGTTAAAGGACCACTTCACCGATTTTCAGCCTATCTTCATATAATTGGTCCTCACTATGCTCATTATAACCATTATATAACCATATAACCAACGAGAGAGAGAGAGAGAGATCCATAGCTCAGTGTTGGACAGAGGGCTGACAGAAAATGGAGCTCTGTGTAGTGCATATCTCCGGCAGGCTGGCTGGGTTACCCAAGGCTGTGTAAGGCATTGCAGTTGCCATCAAGCCACTGTCGTGACAGTGGCTCGGTAGAGCGGCTGCCTTGGAATCCAAAGATTCCAGGTTCGATTCCTGACTACACGTCGAAGTGTCCTTGAGCAAGACACTGAACCCCTAACTGCTTCCCGATGAGCTGGTTGGTGCCTTGCATGCTTTCCTCTGCCATCGGTGTGAATGTGAAGTACATTGTAAAGCGCTTTGGAGAAAAGCGCTATATAAAATGCAGTCCATTTACCATCAAGGCCCGAGGAAGCTGTGGAGGGAAATGGCATCTTTAAGACGTCTCTACAAACATCCCTTCACTCTCTGAGTGTGTTTAATAGCTTTTTTCAAGTTCAGATCATTCAACTCCTCTTTCCATGCGTGTCGCATAGAAAAAAGTTCAAGGATGTTCAGCTAGGGGGGCGTGTGTGTGAGATGAGCACAACTGTGAGGGTTTTGCGGGACTTGCTCGCCCGCCTCTCACTAAAAATGAATTACAGACGATGCCTGAAAAGACCTGAATGCAGCAAGCTGCTTAAAAAGCCTCCCATATGAAACCCTTTACCATTTTCATCTGTACCTTATGTCAGACTCAAAACAGTAATGACATTCGTTAATTGAATTATCAGTGATTTTCTGACCATGCTTAGGATGTTAGTAAAACTGTAGAAAAGTAAGCGTTTGATATCCGGTCTATGGACTTCAAAATAACTTACTGTATGTAGTTTTTGGAAGAATGTTTAATTTTCAGTGCTGCTACACCTAAAGAGTTATATTTTATGGTTAAAACAAAAGGTCAATCATTGCTGTTTGCTTAATAACGGAGAGTAATAACTGTGAACCTATAGTCATACTGTTTATCGTATAGCTATTGAGTATGAAGAAGTATGACATTTTGTCCATATTGTGCAGCCCTAGCATTCTTGTGCACATGTGCTTGTCACCTAAACTAAGTTTTGTCCTGGGGGAAACCCTGGGGTGCAATGGTGAGTGAGAGCTTTGCAACCTGTGATAAACCTCAGAGCACAGTGGTACACAGTATCCAGCCACGCAGCCACTGTAAGCATTTGCCAGAGGCATGTACTGTATACTGCATATCACCATAGACACATGCAAAAGGAGTAATGTAACCTCAACCTATTTCTAAAATAAAAACCTATAGCTTAAGCTGCTTTACTAACTGTACTAAATCAATGTGAGAGATTCCAAAGTTAAACGATCATCTACAGTATTAAAATGCCTAGATACTTATGGTGACACTAATTCAATGTGACTGCCCTGCAAGGTTATAATGTTAGGAAGAGAATCTAAAGTCTTCCTATCATTAGACACCAACATCAGTTTAGTTTTTGTAGTATTCAACACAAGTTTCAAATCAAACAACCATGATTTGATGACATAGTACTGTATATATGAGTACATTAGTAAATATTTGTAGTTCTACCTCCTGGCAAAGGTCACAATATTAGGATGATGGACTACTAGATGTTCAGCCAATAGATTAAGACTAGGGATGGGAATGATACTGTATATTGATTCTTATGGTACTGATTGATGATGTAATATACGAGGGAGGGTGCACTCACAGATAAAGTTAGTTTTATTCGTTTTTTGACATGTGACACCATCGTACTAACAATTATAAGTTAGGCTTTACAGTAAAGTTGTGAATGCAGCAGTGCGCTGTCTACAGTTCAGATTATTTGTCATTGAATAAATGTTCTTACTCTAAGAGATGTTTCTGTTTTGTGTGTTTTGTGTTTTGTGTGCGTGCGTGCATGCTTGCGTGCGTGTGTCCATCCGTCCGTCCGTTCGTTGCGTTAACAGCATACTGGTTTTAAATATCTAACGTGAGGTATCATGTGTTTTGTCCACATGAGTGTAGCATTGAAAATAGCAGATCTACAAGTTCACAATGCGTCATGTTGTGAGCTTGTTATAGCCTTCTATATTCGATGTGCGACACCATTGTGTGATGGAGTATAAATGAAGCATAACCTGAACCTTGGCGGGGGCGGGGTGATAGCATCCTCTAGGGAAAAATGTGCAATGCTATCGCCCATGGGCAAACCCCTGTCTGGAACCAGTGAAGGAGCTGAACTTTTTGATTGATTTGAATACTTTATTTGATGAAAATGTAAACGGCTCGGATGTACAGTACAGTAACATACTTGGGCTAAAAGGATAACACAAAAAAGTCCTGGGGACTTGTTTCCATTGTGGTCCTATGTATTGCATTAATCAACAGCGCAACAAGGAAGCCAATCATGCCAGCCGTACTTCAGACTGGCTCTCGAGAAGGCTTTCATGCAGATGGCCTGCAGATGGAACATCCAATGGTCCGAGGTGAACCGGGGCCCCGCACTTGGAAGAGATACCACATGGCACGCTCAACCGAGTGACCCAGGTTCTTATGAATGCCTGAGCATAAGTGGAGCCTCCAATTAACAAGAACAAGGTACTGCGGAGGACGGGCCGTCTCCCCATTGGCTTAAACGGGGAAGTGTCCCCATTGGCTTAAAGGAGTGAAGGATAGCCAGGACAGCCAATGATGAATAGGTGTCGAATAGGTGTCGTGGATGATGATGTGCCTGTCTCTTTGTAGAGCAGCGCTTGCAGCAGCTGCTAAAAACAAGACTAGGAAAACCTAGTTAAGCCAGACCCTGCTACATGCCAGAGGGGATATGTGGTGGTGCATTCCCCACCCGTTTATGCAATATCCATGTTACTTGTTGTTCATACTCCATACTGTTTGCCTGTTATTAGATTCACAAAATAATGGGCTGGGCCTATTTCTTACAATATTACAACATCCAATCACCCCCAAATTGGAATTACATGTTGAGTCCAAAAGTGCTTTCACTTCTGCCCATAGGGGGCGCCACAAATGAGGTCTAAACCTCACGACTGAGACCCTGGGTAGGCCACCCGACCTTGAAGGAGCACACTTTTCTAGTTGTTGCTGTTTTTACGTGTATCCACGCTATTTTCATACTGCATAATAATGGTACTGTTCACCATAGTGCGTAGGTATTGAATCCACAGGAGTAACAGCAAGTAACAAACAACATCTGTAAAGCAGAAAGAGTCCATCACCTTTGGAGGCATGCAGTATGTACAGTACAATGAATAAAGTTGTCTGGCAGGAGGCTAAATCACTTCTGACGCATCACCTCAAATAAGCTTTAAATTGGTTAAATCTGTCTCTGAGGCAGAGTAGTCCTCAGCTCTGGAGGCAGATGTTCCATAATGTTGGCCAACAGAAAGCTAAACCTTTACTGATTAATCAACAGTAAGGATCCACTACAAACAGTATGACAAACAACATCTGCCTATGAGGTAGAAACACTCCTAATCAGCTTTGGGGGAATATGTGCCATAAAGTTGTCTGTCTAATGTCTATAATCACGTATGACCACTGCACTACTGTTGAAATCACTGACTGTAGGTGAAATAGATGCATGCCATTTTGATTGGCTGAGCCGCAAAAGTGTGTTTTTGCGCTGATCTGCCTATACGTCAACACTCAGGGAAAAAATTCAGCTGTGCCCTTGCAACCGTGAGATTTGCACGGTCGAGGTGATGTGCACAGGCGTGTACTGTCGTGAAGATGGGGCGGTTTGGTGCTGTCATGAAACTGGAACTGAGTGGTGGTAGCAAGTGAGGTGGACAGCGTTATCATGGAACAACCACTGAGTGTACAGGAGAAGGAGTTAAAGTACTTCTGAATGGATGAGACAGCAGTTCTTTACATGCATCAATAGGCCCATGCTACACATAAAATCAGCACTGAACAGGGGTTTAGTCACCGTGGCCAAAATGAGTCCCAGGTGAAACATTTTGTCCCGTTGAAACATTAGGTTCATCCGATGTATGCCTCAGGTCTTTTGTAGCTGCCATTGGTGGCTTGATACCAGGACCTCCTTTCCCTAAACCAGGGGTCTTCAACGTTTTCAGGCCAAGGACCCCTTAGCTGAGAGAGAGATGAAGCAGGGACCCCCTCCTCTATATTGTATAAAATTGTGTTTCAGATTAAACCTTTTTTGTTTATTTGGTCTGCTCTTTTTTCCCTCTACACCTATACCTCTTTAGCCAAAAATAGCAGATCCACAAGCTCACAACAGCGCGAGGCGTTGTGAGCTTGTAGATCTGCTATTTTTGGCAAAAGTTCTCCTCAGAAAAGGGATGCTTGGGTTCAAGTGGTTAATGTAAAAAAATAAATCATATCACACAATGATTTGGCGGACCCCCTGTTGTAACTCTGAGGACCCCCTAGGGGTCCCGGACCCCCTGTTGAAGACCCCTGCCCTAAACAGACATCAAGTGGATGTGGTCCATTTCCTTTTTATTTTAGATTAGTTTTAGGCTTTTCTGCCTCTATTGATAGTTATTAGTGAAGATAGACAGGAAGAGGGAGAGAGACGGGGGAGACACAAGCAGCAAAGGCCGTCGGGACCAGGACTCAAACCCGCAACGCGCTGTCAGGCTATCAGAGCCTAGGTGCCCGGACCGCTAGGCCAGCGGTCCAGGCCGATATGGTCCATTTCTGAAGCCTCACTCCAGGCAAACTGGAAAGTAATTGCTGATCGCACTCTGACTCAGTTAACCAGAACGTCTGCAAGAGACAAGTATTTGATGTAATGTATTTGTCACAATGTTTGGGATCAGTAAGCAAACTCACCTTGATCCTGGTGCAGGTGTGCCTTGAAGCAACTAGAAAAAAGTGTCCTTTGGGAGTTTGGCCCCTTCCTTCACTACGTGAAAGGACCCCAGATACGCCCTGGCCTCCTCCCAACTGTCCCCATCACCTTTGAGCGTAATCTACAGTACATAGATTACAGTACAAAACGTAGTCAGTAATGTAGTTTTGTTTTTGAAAAGCAGAAGTTATTAGAGAATATGTTATGATTGTGTTATTTAACTATAATAACTTTTCAAACATTGTGTTTGAATGAATGAGTTGTAGACAGAGCAGGTCCTTTATAAACAATCATGTCAGTTATTCCCTCATCTCCCACAATAAGAATAACTACATAATATAATTTAACTACATAGTCCAACCGACGTACGACGGAACATCGTGTGTGATTGCTCTGACACTCAATGTGCTTGTAATATTGTTGTGTTTTCGCAATCTGTCAGCAATGTACCATTTTGAAGAAAGGTACATCCTGTCTGTATTGTCTGTCATTATTGTTTCTCACCAGCATCACGGCCAGAAAAAAAACAGTCTACTTGTAGACATATAACTACAGTATATTAAAGCTGCAAAACATGGCACCACATGGCAGTTCATAGTGGGGAGAGAGAGCACACACTTAGTCCACTGTCCGTCGCCAGAAATGACGAAATGTCCGAGACAAATTATGTCAAAGCACGTCGGACATTGATGAAAACAAACAGAAGCGATGTATTGATATATAGGCTGATAGACTGAAGACTGAAGCAGTCCAGTCAGTGGAGTGGGCCTCTATACTTGTTCCCCTCCTTTTTTCTCTCTACACCAAAGCTCTTCAAGCAATTCCAAAATGCACTATACCAGGGGTCTTCAACGTTTTCAGGACCCCCTAGCTGAGAGAGAGATGAAGCAGGGACCCCCTCTATATTGTATAAAATTGTGTTTCAGATTTTTCCCCCTCTTTTTTCCCTCTACACCTCTATACCTCTTTGCCAAAAATAGCCGATCTACAAGCTCACAACGCCTCGCAGTGCGAGGCGTTGAGAGCTTGTAGATCTGCTATTTTTGGCTAATGTTCCCCTCAGAATAGGGATGCTAGGGTTCAAGTGGTTACTGTAAAAAAAAATCCTCTCACACAAAGATTCGGCGGACCCCCTATAGTAGCTCTGAGGACCCCCTACGGGTCCCGGACCCCCTGTTGAAGACCCCTGCACTATACTGTATCTGTGGTGGTGGTTGTGGGGGGTTTGTACATCTGTTTTTGCCAAATGTGTTTGGCAAAAACACATTTGGCATGATCAAAATAGATACACTAGGATTCATAGGATGTGGCTAAAAATACTGATGATACAAGAACCACAATTTGACAGGTGAAGAAAGATTTTACTGAAATTGCCATAATAAGAGATACTGTAACAACAAGAGCAGTATTAAATGTGACCAATCACAAATCTGATCACATTTAGGGGCAATCAACAAACACAAATCATTAATGTAAAAATCTCTTTACTTGGGATTGTTAATGTATTTTATAGGGCATAATTATGATATTCTGCTTTATAGCTGGTTGGTGAACTAAAATATTTTATTCATAAATATATATGCTTTTATATTTTTATCCATGCACCCTGACCTGAAAAAACAAAGCAAGTAAACAAGTAAATGGAAGCAATGGGAAAAGCTGATAAGAGCATAACATTTCTACACCCAGGTAATACCTAGCATACACTGCTCTAGATATGGTGCAAACAGCGGGACTGTTGGTGGTTTCAGCTACCATGATGAATTATACACCGGTGCCTGTCTGTGTTAACATTCCCCTTATTTTCTATTCCATCATATGTCAATCAGAGAGTATTTAGGACAAGGTGTTCAAGTATCCACTGGTTTTGCATATGGTTTTGCATACTTGGGTTTGTCGTCTATTATTCTCTCAACACTCAAGCATTAGTGAGTTGCACGCATGCACGCTCGCTCACTCGTACGCACGCACGTCCGCACGCACGCACGCACGCACGCACGCACACAGTGTTAGATGCTGTAAAGGAGAGTGCCCTGAGTCGAAGTACACATGACTCAGTTCTCAATCTTTATCATTTAATGTGGTACTGTTTGTCCAAGCATCTGTTAATGTCAACCACCCATGAGTTGAAAAGGGATTAATCATGTACCTTGACACTTAGAGTGGGTTAGGGTTGGTTGTTTTATATAATGTCAGGTGAAGCTGCTTGATGTACAGCGGTGATGTCTTTCAGCCAGCAGGGCAGTTTTTAGGGATTATGTTCACTGTAAGTGGGGGAATGGTCATAGCGAACCATGAACACTGCAGAATGGATCTGTTTGTGAAAAGAGCACACTCAAAGATTTCTTCTTGTTTGTGTCTGCTGCCAGTGCAAAAACTACATGCACGATTTCAGCTGTCAAACTGCTCTGCTCTGCTAGTCAACATCTGTGGATGAAAAGCAGCTTAGCACACCAGAAACAGAAGGCTGTATTTCAATGAACTTGTGTCTGCTATCTACCAGAGAAATGCGACCTCATTCAGGGATGGAGCGAGGCGTCTTCCTCATGCTTTTAATAAAACCCAGTGCTCTAAATGAAAGTATACACTCGCATGTTTATTATGCCTTGACTCAGAATGGGGAGAAAATGCATTCGGTTATGAATCAATATTTTTGGACAATTTTAATATCGCCATAATGACTCACAACCCCATATAGTCTGCATATTGAGGAAAACAAGAAAAAAGATTTGTTTTATTATGTTACAAGCGGGCAAAATGATGCTGATTCACATTTCACACTTTACTTGTGGTGTTAAATATGTGAGTATGCGCAAATGAAACTGTTAAGGAAGAAGCTACAATAAAGAATCACCAGGACTCGTCAGTGACGTCACCATCATGCAGAAGGGCTTCAGACTTCAGACAGACAGGACCATTGAACCATGAAATGCCTCAATTGGTGATGTCAATGTCCTACTCATGCCAACTTCATTCTGGGGAAAAGCTACCCTCTTTGATACATTACTGTATCATATGAAGATTTGTGCAGCACCCGCCCAGTTTCACTCAAGCAGGTTTTACAATATAAAAGGTGAAGCAAGGCTTCATTTGACAACTGCTGTATTTGAACTCTGGCAACGTATTAAAGTAATGCAATCAATATGCCTCTAGCTCATCACACAGTTAAACAGAGGAAGCTTGAGCTAGATGCCTGTTCCATTTAGATTAATCAGAGAATAGATACATAACCCTAAATATAACCCAAGAGCAGTGGATTTTGTGTGTTGGTGCACTTGGTATGCAAATTATTTGGTTGAAATTATTTGGTTAAGATTTTTGCTCCACATTTTGGCCACTAGCTAGGGCACCCAGAGCCATTGAGATTGAAAGAGTTGTGCCATCTCTGTTCTCCATCGCCGGCTCAACGAAATATAGACCTATTGGTTTTTATAGATATTTATATTGCACTAATCGGCATTAATTTTCAGCTGAATATGTATACCCCTGAAGGATTCAGTGTGTACTACCGTATTTTGCCAACACACTGTAATTAATTGTTTTTCTCTTTCTTTGAGGCTGCTTGTACATATTTTGCCATGTTTTTGCCATCATACCGGTAATGGGCATGCGTGTATTCAAGCCTTTATCACACCTAAATGGCTCCATCTCCCTGTCAGAATGGTATTGACCCAGTCCATTCAGTGAGTGAGCGTGGGATTTGTTTATCGGCTTCCATTTCTGTTGTATTCTCTGTCATGTAATGTTATGTTGTGTAATGTTGTTTTCCCTGAGCTGCAAATATCTGCAGTATGAACTCGATGAAGAAACACATTACAGTTATCCTCTCTACAACATATTGTCTCTGTTAGGAATGCAAATCAGGACATTTTTGCTGTTAGGGAGAGTAATAAGGACAAGAATCCATTTTTATGTTTTTCGGGGGAGCCATGAATTCTGAAATAAATCGAGAACTTTGTAAGAACTCATTTTGTATGCCTAAAATACAGACTACAATTATGCCAATCTGGCTGTTTCATTTATAAAGCCTGAAACATGCTCCACGCAAGTGCGGGTACAGCGTACGTGGACGCTTCAAGCTGCACATGATTGATTTCACACGTCGTTGCCTGTGAAATTTAATGAAATGAAATGAATGTGTCTCCTGAAAATTATAACGCGAAGCAAACATGACATCATGCGTTGCAGTGCGGGTTTCTATTGCAGGAACACCAGAATGAAGCCGTCTTCTTGGATTTGTGTTCTCTGCTCTATCTTTCATAATATACCAGGCTGTACTTTCAAATGTCGCTCTATGTGGGCTTGTTACCTCCAACAGTGCATCAGAGTGCATGTTGTGTATGTTCACTTGGGATGCACGTTTGGCGGTGCCAGGCATTGTAATTTAGCGTGGCACAGAGTGCCGCACTATGAGCTTGTTTATCTGCTATTTTTTTAAAGAAATCGTGAAAATGTGTGCAAAATATATATAGACATTTTTAACTCAAATATTTGCTTCTGGGGGTCCCTGGAACAAAATATTTTTAGATGGGGGGGTCTGCGGACAAATACATATCATTTTGTGTGGTCCTTGACATGAAAAAAGTGTGAGAACCACTGATAATATAGCAATCTTTCTGAAATCCATATTTTCCCTACTATTTATGTTTTGACATCCAGGTATCCGGGACTGTCCGGGACGTAAATGAAATGAAGTGCATGTGCGTCCGTGTGAACTGTCCTATCAGCGTCCTCGCTCAATGTTCTGTGATTGACAGCAAAGGTTGGCCAATCAGGTGCCGAGTTCGAGTGAAACCGAATGGAACCGAGTGCAGCCGACAAAAATGGAACGAGCCGCCATTTTTTCTGTGCCCTGGTTTTGGTTTTGGTTTTAAAACTTTAAAACGCTCTCACATTTCTTTTTTGAGGCACAGAATTTACTTTTAGATATCGTTTGTCAATTTAGTTGTTTAACTTCATATATGTGGTCAATTTATCATGACAGAGCCTATTTAAAAATAAAAAATCAGAACCGGCAGGGGCGGGCAGTGCCACGTATGTATCCGAATAAAGCAAGCTATTTTCGGCATAGCCCCTTCAAAAGTCCCCTTGCGTCATATTGCTGGTGGTGGGAGAAATGAGCTGCTGATTGGCTGATGGGGAACGAACTGCTCATTGGCTGAAGGGGTTGTCAGTCAACGGTACTAATCCAGCCCAGCTCTGTTTGACAACATTTTTTTATTTATTTTTTGATCTCTGAAGTTGCCTAGAACCCCTTTAAAGAAATATATATCAGATCTACAAACTGCGTGAGCTTGTAGATCTGCTATTTATTTAACCCCCAATCCAACAGTTGATGCTGAGTGCCAAGCAGGGAGGCATTGGGTCCCATTTGTATAGTCTCCGTTATGACCTGGCCTCCCACACTCAGAGCGGACACTCTTAACCACAAGGCCACTGAGCTGGTGATGTTTCAGGCTTTGCTTAGTTTAATCACAGGTCACACTATTCTCAATGGATCACATCTGTCTTATAGCCACTCGTGTCATCCCACTTTCAGATCAATGTAGCTTCTACTCGGGTTGGGGCTCAAACCCAGTAACCCTGGGATTTAATTTCCAAGGGCAAGCATTGTCAATGTGGCTACATACAATCTGAGAGTCCCCAAGTGGCTCAGGCATAGGAATGCGTGTGGTTCTGTCTGTGAACTGGTCATTGCACAACCATGCATCAGTGAAATGAAAGCGAGTAATTCCAAGCCAAAAAAGCTAAAATTAATTGAATCTACCCTGCTTGGAAAATAGCCAATTCTGTCTCAAATAAATTTGGCTCAATGTTTTTAGTGACACAACATTAAAACAAACAATTTCTCACCAGCCCACTGGCCCGTTACTATGATGACAAAGACCACTGACTTGCATGTACTGTAACACACCTACTATTCATGTTGTGGTGGTAGGCAGCAATACAAAATCAAAGAGTTTAGGATAAAAGACACTCACGCAACTGAATGATTCTAGCTGCTGAAAACTTGCAAAAGGTTTATCTATTTCTAAACTTTGAATTTGTTTGCAGTTATTAATTTCTATTGCTTTCTGGATATAAGACTCATCATTTTGGGATTTTACTGTATTTTGTCACATTTATTAATCTACTGTATATACAGAAGAGTACCGAAGTCTGACGTAATTTACGCATCCTACCTGGGTCACAGTTATTTTCCCCCGATTCTGTGTGCACAGAACAGCAAAGCCCGTTTTTTGATTTCACCAAATGTCAGCTGTTTATTTGCGTTTTTGTGTTCGCTGGCTCCCGGGTTGCCAGATCATGTGCGCATATCCCCCCACGGGTATGGACTAGTTTTTATAATTTTTATAATTCTTATGAGACGATTCTAAGATGGCCAATGTTATTATCCGTAGAGAAAATATTTCCGTGACCATGGGAATGAGCGAGTGACATCAGGACATCAGGAGGTATTCTATTTTGTTGTTGATCAAACGTCGGGTTGTGTAGCCTACTGTTTGACTTGCACACATGCGCTGCCATTGACAATCAATGAGACAGCTGCTAAGTAGTTCACATAAATGCAAGATGTCCTTGTTCAGTGAAATGGTTTCCTTATTCGTGCTCTTTTCAATCATGCAAGCTTAGAATGCATTGGGCATTATACTGTCTCTTGGCTGAAAATCCTTAGTTTTTCTCCTTTTTACCTCTCCCAACGGAGTTTGACAGGGTTATGTTTTCTCCCTATTACATTAGTGTTGTTCTGTTTGTCTTATAGCATTATGACGCGAGAACGGGTGGCCGTATTTTCATGAAACGTGGTGAGAATGATCAGAAGGTTGCCCTTATTAGATGATTAATTTCTGTGTGGAAAAGGTCGAAGGTCAAGGTCACACACGTGGCCGAAGGTTAAAATTGAGAATGGATGGATGATACTTCATGAAACTTGGTGGGCGTGATCAGTAGGTTTTCCCAAAGATATGACTTCTGGGTGGAACAGGTTAAAGGTCAAGGTCATGGTTAAAATGACATAATCTATCGTATCTCAGGTGGAAGGCAGAGGCATGCATTCTACTTAGTTAGTGCAGTCTTTCTAGTTTAAGATGATTTTAACTGGGTTCATATGCAAATTCATATTTTTTTTATTTGTGTTTGTTTTAATGTTTTTACATGGGAAACTACGTATATGTACACTATGCTGCCTTCTTGGCCAGGGTCCACTTGAAAAGTGGTTTTACCCTGGTTAAATAAAGGATAAATAAAATGTAATTCTTATTGGCAAGGATTGAAGAGCACACGCATCAGCTCTAACCTGCAACTTGTCTGTGTCTTCTAGGTGCGACTAGCTTCCTGACTGCAGCCCTGGACGAATCAGGAGCTCCCAGGAAGAAGATGGATGAGAGCAGGATGCGAGCTACCCCCAACCTCACCATGTCAAGCTAGGAAACGCTGTCTGCATCTCTGATGTTACCCTCTTACCCCCCCACAGATCCTCCTTTTACCCACTATATCTCCCGTTCTCAGCTGAAGAAGGTTCATTAGTGTCCGCCTTTCGACACCCAACTACAACCCTTGTGATATTATGACTAAGAGATCCCTTATCTTGGACATGTTGCTTTTCCCTGCGAGAGCCGCCAGCCTGCCGGGCTGTGCTGGGAGACGTCGCAACAGTGCTCAACAGATCTCAGATCATTGTTTGGTGTGGCTTTTGGGGCTAGTCCTCCACCTGGCCCTGTCCTCATGTCAACGTGTCGACTTGAAACACCCCATAGTCACCACTGGCTATGGGAAATTGCGCGGCATCAGGAAGGAGCTCAACAGCGAGATCTTGGGCCCTGTAGAACAGTACCTGGGCGTGCCCTATGCCACGGCACCTATTGGCGAGCGCCGCTTCCAGCCACCAGAAGCACCGGGCTCTTGGCAGGAGATCCGTAACGCCACCCATTTTGCCCCCGTGTGTCCCCAGAACGTGCACGGAGTGTTGCCTGAGATCATGCTGCCAGTGTGGTTCACAGACAATCTGGATGCTGCTGCAAGCTATGTTCAAAACCAGAGTGAGGACTGCCTGTACCTCAATGTCTATGTACCCACTGAAGATGGTGAGTTTGGCTGGACACAAACTGTTTTGCAGTGAATTACAATTGCAAATATCGATAGATGGATGGATAGATAGATGGATGTATGGGCAAATGCACGTGTCATAGCAGCACAGTAAGCATGAAACACAGGGTTGGTACAGGGAAGAGTAGAGAGATGACTAAGATTAATATAACAATTTAAGTACGAATATATGAAAGATAATACATAAAAATAAGTTGACTTGAATTTTGACCTAGCCATTTGCACTTGGTCTGACTGGGTTCACATAATGTATAATATTTTAATAAATATAGGCTTAAGTATAATGTACAATTTACACTGCTGTTTCTGCTTAGGAGTACAGTTTGTACTCCTCTCCTTTATGTCCTGGTGCAACTGTCATTTCTGTTTCAGTACAAGGATATTATATTGCAGTTTGTCCTTGAACTGGTATCATTTTCTCAAATTACAGCAGATTTTCTAGAATTACATAGGCCTACAGTACAGGAACTGCTTGAGTTCACTGCTTGAGAAAAGTACTGTACTCTCTTTGATACACCATTTTGTATGAGCCCACACAAGGTCACATCCACAGCCAATTGTCTTCTGAGGAAAGTAGCTATTTGTTGTTACAGAATTCCCACTAATTTGCATATGAGAGTTCTGACAACAATAACAGAGGTAGCATACAAATCTTGACTTCATGTCTCAGTGATAGTAGGAATACACCTACTTTAACTAGCTTGAGACTTGCTCTACCACAATCTTTTGTATGTCACTGAACCACAATTATAAAAAGAGAAAGAAAAAAAGGTCTTCTAAATGTAGATGCCGTTTGGGCGTTTTGTCTGTTTTTAATACAAGAGAGAAATATAATTTTAAGCTTGTAAATGTAATGTGACATTTGACTTGTTAAGCGTTCTAAATGAAGAACAGGAGAGAATGCACAAAGCTGGTCAACAGAAGGTATGCATACTTATATGCGATAATCTCTTTCTATGGATGGCAACTGTAAGACTTGCTGGCAGGGCCAAAAGCTTGCAGCTTAGCGACAATTGATATTTCCCCATGAGAATGAAGCGGAAAGTATATTAAAATAAACATGAGCAGGTATGGATGTGCAGTGCGTACCAGGGGACCCTTTGTTCTTCAGGTCATGAACATAGGGTTAGGTGATGTTTACAGTAATATGATATTGCTGAATATTTTGGAATATAGTGTAGGTATCATTACACCATTAGCTAAGGATATTGTTCCTGCACTGCACATAACTCCAAATGTGATTTAGGTAGAGTTGGTCACATACTGAACTTGTGCTGTTGGCATAAATCTGACTCATAAAATAAATATGAAAACTTAATGAAAGCACTGTAGCAGTGATGGGCTGTAGAATATAGTGTTATGAACTGTTAGTAACATTAGCATTCGTGGATGTGTTTGCTCTGTGCAATGTTAACTAGTAAAGCCTAGGTATTGGTTCTGACCCTTTCTCCCAACCCCCCTTTATATTTTCCTTTTTTTGTCCCTGGAATCCCTCCCTACTGAATGTTCAAGTATGCTAGAATTATTTTCTATTTTCCTTGGAACTTACACCTCCTTGTAGGGGGTCGATTGTCAAAATAATAGCCAAAATAAGGAATGACGATGAAGTAATTCGTTCAAATACACAATTCATGAAATCAATCACGTATTGATTTATTGGTTTATTTAATTAGTGCGGGCCGCTATACGGATATGGATATGGATGGAGATCCCTGATGTCATCAATATATGCCCATATATCATGGAGCTGACGCTATACGGCCCTCACACCTACGTTGCACCGTTGATCTGACTGATATGCCCAAATATGGAGATCTCTGTATCTGTCAGTCCCTGTCCCTTATATGCCCATATATGGATGGAGATCCCTGATGTCATCAATATATGCCCATATATGGGCATGCCCCCTTTTGTGCCCATATATGGAGCTGACTTATTTGTTTGTGCCTGATGCCATGACGACACATTTAGGTTAGACAACGCACTCCATATTTGGGCGTAGCTGCATTGGGAACTCCTTTTATGGTTATAACCCGAAAATTCAAAACATGATATGGCATTTGATTAAAATCCCAGGAGTAAGGCTTCCTGTCTGTCCAACTGCACATTGCATGGATGCTGTGATGTGGGCATCACAGCAGGCTACTGGACCCAAATCTTCAGAACTGTTGTTGGCTTGGCAGCTGTTTACTGATGATACAATGTTGCCAAGGAATATAATCTTGTTTACTGTGTAGCCTCCTATGCTAAAGTTAATCTTCCGGTGAAAACCTTGGCTAGGATACTACAAGCAAACTTACACTTTTGCATGAGCAGTTTCGGTACGCTTCTTGCATCAACGACCCATTGGACAACAGCAGCGAAAGCAGATGGACAAGCAAAGAGACATGATAACATCAAAGGCTAATTCCCCGGGCAAAGCAGAAGCTAGTCATGATCGTAAGCAAGTCTAATGATAAATTGCTGAAACGTATAAGATTAATGAGTGCACTTAAGATCTGCCAACCCAGCCAACAAGTTTGTGCATCATTGCTGTTGAAGTATTATAGTGTAGTTAGATTCTCCTGTCTTCCCTACAGCAAGACGCAGAGCTGCCATAAAGAATGGTTCCACAACAGTGATGCGCTGAACGTGAGCTCACGTTTTGCTTGGCTGCATCTTGGCAACATTCCAGCCAAATATCTATTTTACTGATAAGTGCTTCAACAAAAAAGATAGAACAGTTCAAGAGTCATCAGCAGATCTGGAGTATACATATTTAGTTGAGGACAGGAGGTCTGGAATATTGTATTATATGAGCAAATGAAGAGCGAACCGCACTGCAGAGGAACTGTTATATGAATTGGCTTTGATGCCAGATCAAATTTATTCTGTCATTTTATTTTCTCTTATTTCCGTTTCATTCTTGGTTGTCTTGCAGTCCTTGATCTTATGAAAATACGGGCAGGTACAGGAAATCAGAAATTGAGTAGTATAGTACCTGAGTACCAGCTGCACGCACGCATCCATGCACACGCTGTATGAGTTAGCTAATTAGCCCGGAATCTCAAGGTTTATGTAATTTCATGTGTACAACAGAGGGTTACTTATAACATTAAGTACCTGTGGAATGAGATGAAAAATGACTGCTACCAAGGACATTGCAGAAATGTTGTTCATAATGACCAGCAGAAAGGTTGTTGTAGATTAACAACAACACTCCATCATGTAATGACAACTGCATCTAGAATAACCTCTCTAGTGTGTTAGTTGAGTCATCATCTCCTAGAGAAACTCTTAACGCATTCAATCCGGGAATGCACCTGTGTCATTTTTAGATGTCTTTTGCTATTAAAAGATAGGAGATATACAAGCTCATAGCGCTGTACCGAGTGCCACGCTATGAGCTTGTAGATCTGCTATTTTCTTTCGTGAACATTTTGTTAAAATCTTTGAATATATATAGGCCTATATCTTTTAAAGCGAACATTTGTAACTCAAATCTTTGCTTCTGGGGGAGGGGAGGGTGGTCCCTGGCTGGAACAAAATATTTTGAGATGGGGGTCCGCGGCCAAATACATATCATTTTGGAGGTCCTTGACATGAAAAAGAAACCAGTTAGGATTTAGAAGACATTTGTAGATGCGTTCCCGGATAGAATGGGTTAAGGAGATGGACATGGACATGAGGGATGTAGCATCTCTGCTCAAGTGTTATTTGAACAATAATGATCTCTATAACTATGTTTTGCGGTAGCTATCTTGCATATTCCTCCCTACAGTGATGCCGAGAGGCTTAATTCTTTCCTGGGGGATTCCTAGAGTGCAAACGAGTGCAACTGGTTTAACTTGTAGCTTGTGTTCCTGTAAATGTGTCACTTATTGTAAGAGGTCACTGCTCACACAAGCTCGATGCAGTCCCTAAGGATATGATTCATTTTCTGTGCGGGAGAGAGAGAAACAAGAGACACTAAGGGAGGGTTAAGTAATCATGAAATTAGCCACGCTAAAGCCTAATTTATACTTTACCACACAATGGTGTCGCTGAAAATAACAGATTTTATGTTGTGCAACTTATTTAAAATGATATAGTCATATGTAACGCTTGTGACAATTTGTTGTCATGGCCCTTTGATAGCGCACACATCTGTGGTTATTAGGCATCATCACAGTGCCATGCTTTAAATGTACGGTAATGTGTGGTTGCTGTTTAGCTTTCCTGTATGTCTTTGAAGCATTATACTCAACTTTTGGCACCATACAGCATCTGTTAACCTCTACTGCTCACCTGTCCCTGTATCCCTACCTCGCCTCCTCTCTCCCATCTATGCGGATGGTGGTGGTGGAGGAGGGGTATTGGGTCACTGTTATGAATACAAATCACTTCAATGTCCTTGCCCACTGGGGCCCCATGTAGCCTACTCCTGCCTGCAGCTGAAATGAAATTCAAATAGCATTGTGGAATAATGTAAATAAAATTGATCGAATGATCTAATTAGATCGAACGCCAAATTTGACACACACTTTTAGTTTCTCTCTCTCTCTCTCTCTCTCTCTCTCTCTCTCTCTCTCTCTCTCTCTCTCGTGCACACATGCACACAAGCTATAGCCATCTACCTCTGGTACAAACCCCTATGTGAGCAACCGCACAGCCAGGCAAGAACACTGTGTCACCGCATTCCTATTTCCTCCAGACACTCCTCAGCCAAGGGCCCTCGGATCCCTCATTTTTATTGCTGCCAGAACAGCCATTTTACCGTCCTCTTTATTAAAAAACATATTTCAGTATAGGCAGGGTGGTAAGGCAGAACAGGGCAGGGGACGGGGCTGGAGGCTGAGGACTGAGAGATGGAGAGAGTAGAGCAATGGGAGGGACTGGGAATGCTGGAAGCTGCTGCCTCATGTACTGTATGTAGTGGTGGGTGTGTGTGTGTGGGTGGGGGGTTGGGGTTGGTGCGATGGAAGCTGTGTCCTGACAACTTGTCAGACCGACAGGGCAGCACAGACATGACATACTGCAGCTTCATCTCGTTTACTGCACCGAGGAAATGGAAGGGGACAGGAGACAGCTTGAGCTTCGGCCAACGGCTCCACTGAACCGAGCACAAACACTGTTGACTGAGGGAAGGAGTTACAGTACGTTAGGGCGAATGCCCTCTGAGGCAAACCGAAGCTAAGTGATCCCTCATAGGGCCATTGGGTTTCACAGAGTGTCTTCCCCTTACGCCAGAAGGTCAGCCAGATGTCTGCTTCCGGCTAGCGGTGGACCAAAGGGATATTTCACTTTCAAACAATGTTTGCAGTCATTTTATCATCTACTCTGGCTTTTGTGAGCAGTGAGCAAACCCAGGCCGTTTTAAGTTGCTTGATTCAGTATTTAGATATTTTATGTATTATTATATATTTTTTTGTTTTCCCCCAAAATAAATGAAAAAAGTAATTGAAAAAACACTGCCCCCTCACTCATTAGAAGACAATATTAGACACCACTAGTAAGGACGTGTGTGTTCAATTAATCTAACAATGGAGTTTGAAGTTACAATGGGATTGTATTGGAAGGGGGCGTGTCTGAAAACATTTAAATCTATATACTGAATCAAAGCAACTTAAAAACGTTCTGGGTAGATGATAAAATGACCACAAACATGTTTAAAAGTACTCGGTCAAATATTACTCAACTACAAGTGAAAGTTGCTCTGTTTTAAAAATACTTTTTTTAGTATTCAAAAGTACAAATTACAAAGTACAAAAATAATCAATAATAGTGAAAATAGACGATCTACAAGCTTGTGTGTAGTGATGCGACACACTGTGAGCTTGTAGATCGGCTATTTTCACCTTCCTAGAAATGTAAGAGGAGTCAAAAGTTAAATAAGCTTCTTTGAAATGTCCATATTCACCACTGCTGCCGGCCCACAAGTACACTGTAAAATGCTGGATGTGCTGGACTGGAAATGTTGGACTCTGAGAGTGTACAATTGGAACCAAAAGGGCCCATACAGGTCATTTTGGTTCCATTTGTGTACACAGTCAGTTAAATAAACACTGATGATTTTACTATGGACTGCTGTATGCATTCAAATCAAGTTGAATTTTGTTCAGGATGAGGCTGTTATTGTCTCCGCCAGGAGACTATGTTTTCACTTTCCGTCCCCCCCCCCCTCGGCCAAGCTAACATTGGTCAAGCCTCACGTGACACGTGACAATACGTTGAAAGAGTGTGCTCTGATTGGCTAGTGAGACGCATGACGTATCAGCGGCCTATAAATAGATGTGTCACTTTGAAAGATTCTTAGCCTCTTTCAAAGTGAGGTAAGACAGGAGTAATCACGAAATGGCTGAGAAATGGCGGAGTAACACTTAAGACAGGATTAATCAAGTAACACTTAAGACAGGATTAATCAGGAACAGTACTGGCGGAGACCTGTGCTCCGAGGAGCACATTTTCTAGTTCACTCTATTTTGGCCAAATACATTTTCACATTTAATTCAGATTTAGTAGGGAATCGCTTATAATGTTAAGAACAAAGACAAAGACTTCTTTAAATTCCCATGAGTATGTATTCCCACGATGAGCTACCTCTAATATGGTTAATACAGTACATGGCCTCGGCGAAGTTGTAAGAATGCTGGCCTATTTTATAAGATCACGATTTTGCCCTATCTGTGCAGAGCTGGTATCCAGAACAGAGACAGTCACCCTTGAATAGGAGGCCTAATACTACAGTGAGGCACATCAGCTGAGACTTTTCTGTCTGTTCTGTTCTCCCTCTTTTTATGTCTCAGGACTAAAAGTTAGCTTTCATGACTGTCTGTCACATTCAAGTTTTTTTTTCTAGCTCCCCAAAGAAGGAAAAAAATCGCATCTCTCCAAAAGAAGCTTTCTTTTAACTGCAGAGCGGAGCAAGCAGATCCAGCGGTCATTTCTCATTTAGTCTCCTCTCGCATAGCTCCGCAAGGCTAGCGGAAGTCTGGCGGCCAGTTTCAAAGAGAGCGAGGGTCCATTTCAGTGGAGCTGCTCCCCGCGTATAGCTTAAGCTGTTTAATGGATATTAGAGTAGGTATGAATTCAGAGTGGGCTCCATTAAGCGGTGAGGTGTGGTTTTGGAGTGGTGCTAAGTGAAGGGGGAAGTGCTGACTAGGCGGTGGACTAATGTACCTTTCTGTCCATTACCAGCCTTGTCTACCTGTCTGCCCTGCACTACAGAGCCTGTACGCTACCAACTATCATCCACCACACACCCAGGAAGCCCTTACTGGAACAGGCCCTTACACGGGGGGGGACTGCATGGGTGGAGGCAGCAAATCTATTCAGCATCGATCCTTGCCCATTTAAACGGAAGATAAAGCATTTTTATTATCAGGAAATCACATTTACATAGAAGCACTGATGGACAACTTTCTGTGTCTTATTTAGCATCTGCACAGTAAAAAAGAACCTCAGTGTTAATGAATCCACGAGAGTGTACTAATGTAACCAAATGGACCCGTAGCACTGTGGATTGTGCTGTACCATTTAAGAGTGGATTCATTTTTCTGTTCCTTGCGTCAGTGGTCGCAAAGCATTTGCTGCACAGTGTGGCAGAAGGCATGTTATTAGCTCACTATGAGGCTCCTATCAGTGTGAGAAAGACGATATATCATTAGCTCCCTGGCAGAATGATAAACCTCTTGAATCCTACAGAGAGTACAGTATTACTTCAAATGGGAGACTGCATCGCCTCTGCGGAGGAAAAGAGAATATGATGTGAGATAGAGCTGCAAATGTATAGAGCAAAACATATTGTGTTATTGACTAATGCAATATCACGAGAGGATGCAGTTTTTTTAGATGAAAAAAATCTCTCAGGCGTCTTCCTAAACAAAGTTTAGTCATTGTGTAGAATCACAGGCAAATACTGTAAATCAGGTTTAAATTTGTAATTTTTTTCCACACATTGCAAATCACATGCATGTAATACACACAGCAGTACAGTACACACGTGCACATGTATACAGTACAGTAGATAGGTAGGTAGGTAGTTAGGTAGGTACCGTAGGTACATGCATACTGTACACATATCAGTATGTAGTATATGATGTTTTGTCAATATCATTTAGCCCTGAGGGAGGTGGTGGTTGACAGAGCACTTCGCTCAGCAGTGTATTTACGTGTGTGTGTGTGTGTGTGTGTGTGTGTGTGTGTGTGTGTGTGTGTGTGTGTGTGTGTGTGTGTGTGTGTGTGTGTGTGTGTGTGTGTGTGTGTGTGTGTGTGTGTGTGTGTGTGTGTGTGTGTGTGTGTGTGTGTGTGTGAATCACTCTGTGATTCTAGAATGTTATACAAACGACAGTAAAGGCCACAAACAAATTAAGTTTAAAAGGATCTCTATGGGCTAGGCTTACAGAGGTCTGCAGACCAGGGCATTAGTTGATCGGCCCAGTAAATCTTAGTCAATGGTTGTAGTACCCTATGGGGCATTTAACTGGTGTGACCATTAATGTGGCTGCCTTGTTTGACCTTGTTGAGGGAAATCCTGTCAAAAACCCTCACTGGCCGAGTGGCCGTGAAGATATTGAAAATAACCCTCATTGCCTACTGCTGCAATACAAGATAGTGTATGATAGTAGACAGTATGTACACTTAAACACTGACATCTCAGGGTGAATGTTGCCATTTTGTCAATGCACACAGTGTTTGTTTGGGTGCCGTTTTGTGCGCGTATGTGCACACGCGCATGTCTTCAGTGTTGTTCTGCGCTTTGACAGTTCAGTCTCTGTGGAGCTAGTGTAGAATGCCTATTGCCTGAGGGCTGCAGCCCAGGTCTGGTTTGGACCACACTCCACAATGGTGTATCATTCCGTTCTTTCATCTGGAAAAAAAAAGGATGGCTTGATTCTTCTCATAGATTTTTACTACAAAGCACCAATGTGTAGGGAACAGATGGGGAAAAGGTTGAAGGAAAATGCTCATTAGTTCATATAACTACATCCTATAGTATGCAGGACTGTGGGTGCAGAGCAGTATTTACAATGCTGTTTGGTTGCATGCAGTAATAATTAAATGAGAGGGTGATGATATTTTATGGATGTACTGTTTTCCTCCATTGCTTTCTTGTTACCTTTGGCCTTTTCCTTTTCTGTAAATGCAATCTTTTTGAAAGTTGTCCTTTGTCTCTCCCCACTTTGTTTTGTTTTCTTAACTATAGGTCCGCTCACAAAAAAACACGACGAGTCTACAATGAACAGACCCAGGGATGAAGGTATATTTATTGCATGCTTTTATTCTGTTTTCCTTTTCCCTGTCCCCTTTGTTTGTATTTTTTAAACTCCTGGGAGCATTTACATTCACTGAAAAATATATTAATGTGTTTGTGTCTGTGTTTGTTTATCTATAATCATCTTCTCTTTCTTGCGCACATTAAATTGTCTTCCGCATGTCTACATTATGATAGGCTGAATGGTAAATAGAAGCACACTCAGCTTTCTTATCTTTTCTTATTAGAATCCCGATTTTCCTTATGCAAGCTCTCATTCTCTCTGTCTCTCTCTCCATTACACACAATCTCTCTCTCTCTGCTTTCCACAATACGCATACAACTGAAAATACATAAATAAGCACACGCAAACCAATTGTTTTCACAGAGGATGTTTTTTTTTAGGGGGCTTAGATCTCAGGGGAGCTAATTGACTTTCCTTCCCTGGTTGCTATGCAGTTGATCACCCACACTCTGATGTTCTGACTGTCCTCTGTGCTGCACAGCTGAAAAATCAATAGTCACTCTTTACTAAACCTGCACCTTGATTTTTGCACGCAGGCTGTATTAAAAAAAAAAGAATACTTGTATAAATAAATAAATTATATATATATATATATATATATATATATATATATATATATATATATATAATTATTAATTATATAATAATAATTATTATTATTATTATTATTATTATTATTATTATTATTTGTGTGTGGATTTACACCAAAGTTATTTGTTTAAAAGAAATAGTCCTCAATGCTTCATTGTCAGAAAAACTTGAATTGGAAAGATTCCAGTGTTTTCTGCTGCTATGAAGCATTTTATCTGATGATTCCCAAAAGCTCCAAAGATCCATGTTCCCAGTGCTCAAAAGCCACCTATACAAGCAAGATCTATTGTACCTGTATTTGACATCTGAGTTTGTGTGGGTGGGTGTGTGTGTGTGTGTGTGTGTGTGTGTGTGTGTGTGTGTGTGTGTGTGTGTGTGTGTGTGTGTGTGTGTGTGTGTGTGTGTGTGTGTGTGTGTGTGTGTGTGTGTGTGTGTGTGTGTGTGTGTGTGTGTGTGTGTGTGTGTGTGTGTGTGTGTGTGCGTGCGTGCGTGTGTGTGTGCGCGTATGTGTGTGTGTGTGTGTGTGTGTTCGTCTGCGTGTGAGAGATGTACTGTACTGTACTGTGTGGTTACTTATGTCAATGTGAATACGTTTTGTTTTTTGCATTTTTGGCTGCTGTATGCATGTTAAATTTCCCTTCCCTGCGACTCTAATTCTGATGGTTTAAAAAAAGACAGACCTGCAGTAGCTACTGTATAATCCAATTGTGCGGTATTATAATGTTGAAAGTGGAGGGACGGATCCATGCGGCATTCTTGAGGAGAGGAATGAAATGATGGCACAGAGATGAAAGACGAGGGAAAGCTGAGAACTAAGAACACATGGGATGGCAGAGAGGTTGAAGCCCCATTTATGCTTTGACATACGTCTGTGTCACACCGAAAATAGCCGATCTACAAGCTCACAGCGCTTTGAGCTTTGTGTGAGCTTGTAGATCGGCTATTTTCGCGTGAGACATGAATGAGGCCTGAGATAGAGGGGTGGAAAAATAGTCCGAATGAAGTCAAGGGCATGATGAAATGACATTTATAGAGCGAGGGAAAGAGAGTGAGACGGGGAAGAGTGAGAGGATGGGAGAGTTATAGAGCTTGACCTTTATTCTGAAACCTGTCAGACTGTATAGATCAGGCTTGTACACATAAAACAAACCCGATTGTTAATTTAACTCTGAATGTGTAAGAATGGACCTGTACAGTCAGGATTGGAAGAAAAGGTTGGTTCACTATCAATGAAAGTATAGTAAATAGTAATTTCATAAGGTGTTTTGGGGATTTATTTGGTGCTTGGGATTTTTTTTTATATTGGGTTTTGTGTTGGATTGGCTTAGAATTGTTCGACCAGAATTAAAATGGAACTCCATGTGAATGACTGAAGGAAACAGAGATGAATGGTGGAGACTAGGGAGAGGCTAGTCCCATCAAGAGTTGATGCATTACATTGAGCAGCGGCAGATATTGAGTAGTATCAGGCTAAGAGGGAAAGAGAATGGGGTGAATAATGTGCCAGTGTTGTGAGGCAGACAGGCAAGACAGTGAGGTCCTTGTTGGCCGTATACAGGCCTTGGATTTGGGCTCACGGAGACCCCTTTCACCCCTCCATCTATCTCGACACGCCTTGTACTGAGCTCCTTCAAGTCAATGTCACCAACCAAGCACTCGGCGCTGATAGCGAAATTGTAGCCTACACGTACGGTCATGCACAAACGTAAGCAGAGAGACAGACGGACCAGAGACTTGGTTAGTTTAATTATACTTTACAGCGCCTGTATGAAAATAGCACAGAGCTTAAAATACACCACACCCGCCATCACTTTACATTACTTTCTAATTGATGGTTATTAAGCCAGCTGTCTGGTTTAATATGAATCCTTCATGCATGCCCACATGTGAGAGTCAGGAAGCGAGTTATTAGCATCAGGCATGGCGTGTGGACACACACACATGCACACACACACACACACACACACACACACACACACACACACACACACACACACACACACACACACACACACACACACACACACACACACACACACAGACACCTGGCTAAATTAAAACCATAAAACATATGAAGGCATGCTTATATTGATGCACACATGAAGTACTGTACACACGCACTCTACTTACTTACATATTTATTTTTCTGGCTTTTTAGTGTGCAATACATACTGCTGATCAGAGTCATATACAAATATTAAAACAGTCATAATGAGAGGAGCTCATGTCTTACTTTGTTTAGTTTTATGACCAGAATATCATTTCAATTCAGTTTTTACTTTGTCATACCTTTTGTGTTGTCTTACTCGTTGTTTCAGTTTTGGTATATGGACAGTTTTAGTAATATATGGTTCTAATGACATACAATATGTCAGTATGTTATTGTTATATTATAATAACCTTATGTTTCGGTGACAATAGGATTTGTCACCTATTCAATGTGCAAGGTGGAATAACTTGTATGCATGAATCCATATGAATGCATATGGCATTGCTATATGTGCTTCTCACCAACCCCCCGCGCACGTGCGCGGCACGCACGCACACACACACACACACACACACACACACACACACACACACACACACACCATCCCTGATGAAAGTGCACTCCACTATACACAAGTTTCCTAGAGCGTTGTGGGCATCACTTCCTGTCGATTTCATTGGATTTCATTGGATCAAATGGACAGGAAGTGATGCCCACAACGCCCTAGGAAACTTGTGGATAGAAAGGCCAGTATTTCAGAGATGGTGACAAAATGCACCTCATCTCCATAGTGTCAGTGGGTTCTAGTCAGTGTTGATTTTGACAGCAAATTTTGATTAAGTCTACTGTAAGTCAGGGGTCTTCAACAGGGGGTCTGGGACCCCTAGGGGGTGGTCCTCAGAGGTACTACAGGGGGTCTACCAAATCTTTGTGTGATATAGGATCATTGTTTTTTACATTAACCACTTGAACCCTAGCATCCCTATTCTAAGGACAACTTTAGCCGAAAATAGCCAATCTACAAGCTCACAACGCCTCGCACTGCGAGGCGTTGTGAGCTTGTAGATCTGCTATTTTCGTCAAAGAGACGGGGGGAAAAGAGCAGACCAAGTGCAGAGTGAAAGTTTGCTAAGTATTGACGATTTAAGTCGTTAAATGTCTTAAAATACACATTAACATGAATCCAACATCTATGAACAGCTTTAATCTGCAACACAATTTTATGTAATATATAGTGGGGGTCCCTGCTTCTTCTTTCTCTCAGAGAGGGGGGCCTTGGGCTGAAAACGTTGAATAGTCATAGTCTCTTGAATAAAATCATATTTTTGTCATCTGAAAGGTTTTACTTTTGTCTAGTTTTAGTCGACTAAATATCATAAGATTATAGTCGACTAAATCTACAGTTGAATTAGTCGACTAAAATGTATTTTGGCAGGCCTTGATGGCGTTGTAATGGCTGTAATGATACTAGGTTGCATGCTGAAAATAGCTGGTTTTTATTTGTTGACGAAATTGTCCATATATTTAGTCTCAGTTTTAGTCATCGTAGCTTAGTTTTTATTTAGTTTTCGTCAGTGAAAAAAGGTAGTCGACGTACAATTTGCGTCATAGTTTTAGTCAACGAAATCAACACTGGTTGTAGTGACACTGCTATTGAAATGGGAGCTGATGACCTCTGTCAGACTAGAGCCTCAAAACTCTCAAGCTCTCAAGAGACTCACAGAAAGCTGTTGTAAAGGCGTGAGTGTTGTCATGACAGCCAAACAGCGACATGTCACACCTCTGTGCTGGCCTGGTAATGCTGGAATAATTGAACGTGTTTACATCTCCTGTGGGAAATCAACAAGGGCTCATGATGCACAGGAGAGGGGGACAGAAAAGAAATGGAGGTTTGGAGTGTGTGACCGAGAGATGCATTTTGAGAGATTGTTCTTATCTCATAGGTTTGTGTGTGTGTGTGTGTGTGTGTGTGTGTGTGTGTGTGTGTGTGTGTGTGTGTGTGTGTGTGTGTGTGTGTGTGTGTGTGTGTGTGTGTGAGCGCGCGCACGTGTGTGTGTGTGTGCAATGTATATATTGTCGCTGTCGGTTAGAAACGGTTTTATGTCCAAAACCATTACTTTGGAGGAAATGGTAAAAAAAAAAAAAAGTGTGTTCCACCTGTGGATCTAATGTAGTTATTATTTAGTCACAAGCTCTTGTTAATACTTTCCTTGATTAAATGTCAACCTTGGCCTCCTCAATGTTGCACTGTGATGCGTTGTGAGCTTGTAGATCAGCTATTTTCGCTACTTCAGCACGACATTGTTCATACGACAAATTAAAACAGGTCATTCATTTCTGGAAAAAAATGATTGAAGATATGGAGAGATACAAGGTTTCTGCCCGACTGCGACAATATGCTTTCTCATTTTATTTTGTGTGTGTCTGGGGGTGCGTGACTGCGTGCGTGCGTGCGCATGCGTGTGTGTTTGCGCGAGCGTGTGTGTGTGTCTACCTGTGAGTGATGCACCCTAGTGCATGTGTAACCTGAGATTTGATGCGGGCGGGTGTGCAAGTACGTGAGTGGAATTTGTTACCACGGCAACAGGCACCGAGTGAGTCGGTGCAATGGAATGGCTGGTGCAGTTCTATTAGAGAGAGGCAGTTTCCATAGCGACTCCACATCGCAGCTGCCTATGCAAGAGTGTGTGTGTGTGTGTGTGTGTATGTGGCGACGCTTGAATGCTGCACGAATCCCTGTGTGAATGTCGCCGTTCATGAACCCTGCTACGTATGACCCGCAATGTAACATTTGATTGAATCTAATTCCTGCTATCTCACGTCATATCTCATCCTCCACCTCTGCTGGCTCTTTTTTAATTCCTTTCTCTCTCTGTCACTCTCTCTGTCTCTCTCTCTCTCTACCCCCTCCTCTCCTTATGTCTCTCTCTCTCTCTCTCTCTCTCTCTCTCTCTCTCTCTCTCTCTCTCTCTCTCTCTCTCTCTCTCTCTCTCTCTCTCTCTCTCTCTCTCTCTCTTGTCTCCGAGTGCCAAAGCTCATCAGGGTAAACAGATGCTATGGCTGTTATTTATGTTTCCACTTGGTCTGGCGTTCACACGAATTATCCACAGGCCCTGCACAGCGCAGACGTGCAGCCTAACTGGGCTGCTCTGGCATCTCTCGTAGCCTTATGGAGGACACACAGATCATACCACAGACACCCGGGTGTGTGGGGGGGGGGGGGCACGGTACACGAGCTCGTGCGCTATGAGCTGACAGAGTGTACCATAGCAACACACTGATGGGTGGGCACAGAAGTTTCAGTACCAAATACCTATAACAGAGGGCGTGCAGGGACTGACTACACCATTTGCTCCACGCTCAGAATGGCAATGTACCATCGCAACACAGCAAGGAGGACAGTATCATGAACGGAATTAAATATATAGAGGACAGGCCCATTGGGACAGACACATACAACCATATACACATGCCTGCTTCTTGCCTCTAGTCTTCCAAGGCATCCTCCTCTCTTTTCTGCTTATCAATGTCAGGGATTTTAGGAGAGCAAGTTTGAATGAGAATACCGCATGCAATTCTCTTCCAACCTGCCATGGTAGTACTCACCTGCAGAGTTTAAAGCCACTGCCACTGCCTCTGTACCTCCCATATAGATGATTACATACTGTATGATCTTGTGTAGGTAGAATTTACATAATGTATAATGATTTACTTAATGTTTTTCCAACTGTATTGCATTCATGACTACATGTGTTGGGGTTCTGATCATGTCTATCTGTGTCTCTCGGACATGCAGATATCCGGGACAGGCGTAAGAAGCCAGTGATGCTGTTCATCCATGGAGGCTCCTACATGGAGGGCTCAGGGAATATGTTTGACGCCAGTGTCCTTGCCGCCTATGGGAATGTCATCGTGGTCACCATGAACTATCGCCTTGGTGTGCTCGGTAAGTTCGGTCATTATATGCTAACCACAGCATGCAAGGCTTTTGACACATCAATTCACTATTCAGACATTGCACGTTAGTAGTGATAATATTACGTTTGATAGGAACTGTGCCCCTTTCATACCCAATTTAATACCCCTCGGTTCCTCTGTGATACCCACACCGAATTTGAAGTCGATTGCTTGATACCCGACAGGACAGATAGATGCGCGCTCCACGCACACACACACACACACACACACACACACACACACACACACACACACAAACACACACACACACACACACACACACACACACACACACACACACACACACACACACACACACACACACACACACACACATACACATACACATACACACAGAGATTTCATGCATTTATAGAAGGATAGTGACACAACCTACAACCGTTTTTCAATACAAAGCGGTGGATTGAATTGAACTTGGAGACTGGAGAGAGAGAGAGAGAGAGAGAGCTCAGGGACGAGTATCAGCAGGGGATGAACATCATAGTTGACTTTTGCAAGCACGAGTACAACTTCATGAACACAAATTAAATTTCACAATTCACAGATAAGTGGATTAGATCATTATTTCCTCTACAGTTTGTAATGGGTTTTGGAAGAGTTTTGCAAGCAATCACACAGTATCACCAGGCCTATTGCACATCATTAGCCTATGTGCCCCAGGTACTGTAGACAGATATCATTATCATTATGCATTATCACATTCTTCAAATTATGGTGAGGCCTCCCCGCCCTCAGTGAGCTCTCATGAATCTTGAGTTAACTCTTCTATTGTCAATTTAGCGTTGTATTCTTTGTTTAGAATGCATTAAAACACACAAGCAAGCCCTCTAAATAATGACATGTTCATTTAGTGGCCCCGGAGTCCCCCATTGTCATGTCATATTTTGATTGCCTGCTTTTATTCCCCCCACATAAAATGTGTTTGACGCACCAGCTAATACCTTTGATGTGTTTTTGACAATTAAAAACAGTAGCTGCACTTGGAAATGTGTCTGTTTGATGTCTCCGGAATGGGTTGTCAGGATACCACACGAGCACACTGTACACAACAACATCCCCGAGAGTTAATATATAACAGTTGTCCATTATTATTACGCTGGGAGTTCAATTAACCCATTGAGACCTGAAGCCGATTCTACATGTCTCCTAAATCCCAACATTATTCTGAAAAACGTTTCTATATCAGTGGTGCTCAATCTTTTTCATGTCAAGGACCCCCAAAATTATATGTATTTGGCCGCGGACCCCCATCAAAATATGTTGTTCCAGTGACCCCCAGAAGCAAAGATTTGAGTTTAAAATGTTCGCTTTAAAAATATATATATTCAAAGATTTGCACACATTTTCACGATTTTTCAAAAATAGCAGATCTACAAGCTCGTAGCGCGGCACTCGGTGCCGCGCTATGAGCTTGTATATCTGCTATTTTTGAATAGCCCAAAGTGTAAAATAATGCTTTTTAGCTCAAATCTAAAAATGACACAGTTCCAGGTCTTAATGGGTTAACCATCCGGATTTTGCTGTGTACACTGCATACATGTATAAGTCCTGTAAGTGTACGCTGAGCATTGTGAATGCATATCCAGCCCTTGAACCAATGACAATCAGTCGGCTGTTCACAAAGGATGGCACTTTTTGAAAGAGGTATCTGCGTACAGGCGATCTGCAGTGGCCAGGTTGGGTAATCTGATCGTGTTTATTGCAACATGCCTGTTTCAACATATCAGAGCAATGATAAACAGAAATGGGAGCGCTTTAGGACGCTGTCCAAGAGTGGACGTGAGCGTAAACAGAGGGTTGCATGATCCAGACTATTATTGACAGTACCAGTGGATGACAGAGAGACAAGGACAAATTGAGAGTTTGCGAAATGAGTCGCTGCACCTGCAGCTCTGTCGCGCTTGATTTGCACTTGTTACATGGTGCTTGATCATGTGTCCTGTATGGTTTCCGACAGCTGTCAGACAAATTGGAAACATTTTGCAGGCTGAGCACACCGTACACTGTCAAATCCGGAGGGTTGCATTAACTCTGTGAGTGTACAAATGTACCCGGGTGCATTTGGTTACAGAATTTTACTGTGTACGTTTTAGGTACATCATAACCACATGAACCCGGGTGTCATATTTGGTGAACATTAAGTGAACATTCTGTGAAAACGGCAGATCTGCTATAAGTTGCGACCCATGAGCTATTGGCTATTGTAAGTTAAGAGATATGGTGTACTGTAGACTAGAGGGGGGAAAAGGAGGAGGCCAAGTACAGACCCCTGGTTTAAGTGGTTAATAAATACATTTCCTTAATGTTCTATGTAATGCCTTTGTTTGTATGTTTTCTTTGTGCACCAACCCAAAAGGCTCATCAGTAATGTTTAAGTTTTTCTGTCTTACACACAGAAGGGGAGGGGGAGAATGTTCCTTGTGCACATTACATTATGTATGAGACATATACACTGTATGTACATGCACACAATGTGAAACTGTAATCAAAACGTGTAAAGCGCGAACAGAGGTACAGTATAACGTGCCCTATACTTAGTGGTTATGAGAGATGACGCAGTGTCCTCAATTCCTGTAAAAAAAAAATAAAAAAAAATGTTTAATGCGTGGGCGAATAGACTGTGCCCCCCTTTCTCTCTCTCTTTTGCTTTCTTTCAGATATGCTTCACGTAAATGGGTTACTGTACTAAGGCGATTATCTGTGTGTGTGTGTGTGTGTGTGTGTGTGTGTGTGTGTGTGTGTGTGTGTGTGTGTGTGTGTGTGTGTGTGTGTGTGTGTGTGTGTGTGTGTGTGTGTGTGTGTGTGTGTGTGTGTGTGTGTGTGTGTGTGTGAGAGAGTGATACTGTACAGTATGTGTACATACACACACATTCTGTCCATGTTCACACCAGTCTCTCCTTGTGCATATGAAAGCATGTGTATATTTACAGATTCATGCATGGAGAGTAATATACTGTGACTATAGTGCCATCTCGGCACATGCTCAGCTCCTCTTTTGGACAATGTGAATTAGAATCAAAAGGGCAAATACAAGGGCTCAAAAATGTAATTGTTCTCTGTACTCACACACACAGATTCTAATCATTTATGTTAACCTCATTGCATACGCCGCCTGTGCCTTTAAGAGAGGAATATAGGGTGTCAGGAAAGAGGGAAGAAGAGAAAGGAGGGAGACATATGAGAACGGTAGAATCACAAAGAGACAGAGACAGAGAGAGAGAGAGAGAGAAGGGAAACAGAAGGGGGGAGATGGGAGCGGTCTAAAAATAAACCATCAGAAGTGCTTTTCAAATCGGCATCAGAAGTGCTTTTCAAATCGGCAGTGATGCAAAGTATCCATTGAAACATATTAACGCAATGTGAACACAGCACCTTACTCAATCGCCTGCACTGGATTTTCATTAGGGGTTTCAACAACTTATACAGCTGCTGGATATCCTTATGAATGTATGATATACCCTTTGTTTGTGGAGTAAAATGGATGTATGAAGAGACATTTTTACAATGTTTGCTGTTGGTGAAGAAGACTTAAGATTACTCTTCTTCTCACCTCTACTACCATCTTGCCCTAGGTCTAGAGAGCCTTCTGATTTGTGTTGCACAGCCATCTGTTCAGACTAATTAACTAATTAACTAATTAATGAACTCTGGGGAAAGGCCCACCATCACTAGGCTGTGCAAGAGCAAGAACATTTCTCACCTCAGGAAGAGAGATGAAACACTTCAACTAATAATGTTTTGCCATCTCTAGTAATTATCTCTTTTCCCCCCTTTTTTCTTTTTTTTTACCAGTAAGGTATCCACACGTTTCCTAGGGCGGCGTGGGCATCACTTCCTGTCGATTTCATTGGATGTCATTGGATTTGATTGTTTTTTTATTTTTCTTCCATAAGCTCTTTTTGGGTGCACGGTTTGTGAACAAAAAAAAGTTGCAGGAATTCAGATCATGTGATATCTCAATTGTCACAGAGTTGAACAATTCAACATACTGTAGTAGAGGTGTGCATAGTTGAGTCATGTTTGGGTTTGCAGCACCCTCTGGTGTTGGTAAATTGATATACCTACAGACAAGTACTAGACCCTTTGCGGCCTCGAACTAAAAAAGGAGCGCATATCTCCACCAGGCTTGGTTGCCTAGCCAGGGCTGTGTAATTTGTGGGTTTCCCTCGCCAGGACATGAGGTAGCGGGGGGATGTGTGTGTGTGTGTGTGTGTGTGTGTGTGTGTGTGTGCGTGTGCGTGTGTGGATGATGTTCTCTTTTCTTTTCAATTCATTTTGGCCTGCTCTGCAGTAGAGCCATTGAAAAATGAATGTTTCTCTCTTTCTGTCACTCATAATATATACTGTGTGGGCAAACCAAAATGATTTTGCTGTTTTGAACACAGTTAAAAGAGTGATACGCTGCAGCAAGCAAAGATGTTTGGCACCAATCTGCCATCCCCCAATCCATGGATGGATGGATGGATGGATAGAGTAGATGGTTAGGTTTAGATAAGATAGATATTGTGCAAATTTGTGCAAACTAAGTCCAAATATTTTTTATGCTGTCGTTAGCAAGCTACCCAAACATCACAAGCCATGCAGAGCGGTTAACCTACCGTACACTCGTGGAAGGCTGATCAAAGTTGACTGTGGGTCTAATCTAATTTAATTCTGGATGCCATTATGCCCCAACTGCCTCTAAAGCTAATTTAGTGTTCCTTTCTCACAGAGAAATGTGTCTTCTAGTGTGAACTGTCGCTATTATTCAGATTCAGAAAGGTCTACAGAATCAGGTGTAATTTAGCTGCCCACACAACTTAATGCTTTAGCTGCCTTTGAAGCTGATTTACAAAGGACTTCAGGCTGTTTGAATGGCTGTGAATTTGTTATGGATTATTTTATTGATTGAACTGAACCTGGTTTCTGTTCGTAAGTCATTCATGAGGATGTTAGGCAAGTTGGGAAGCAGTTGCACTGCGAGTAAATTCCATTGATGTGAAATATTTGTAATCATTTAGACAAATACTGTAGCTATAGTGTTCTGATGTAAAGAATGTGTTGATAAAGATTTTATCCATTTTCCATGGATCTACCCAAAATAATTCACATTAAGGAAGTTACCAATTAGAAAAACTAAAAACGAACTAAATTAACACTAGACCTGCGCCCTACTCAGGCCCTACTACTTGTGCAATACTCCTTTACCTGATGTTGTGATTGTACATGTTGTCTGACATGTTGGAGTCTCCGGCGTGTCTCTCATTTTCTCACATGCCACCACTTAGACTGGCACTGCGATACACACGTGACGCAAAGCTCAGCCAATCAGTGAAGTCGAAGGGTTGGGTTAGCCAATCAGGGAAGCCATTGCCGCACCAACTTACCTGAAATGCCGGAGACGCTTTGCGTCGTGCTGTGTTTCCTGGCCAATCAGTTAAGCCGATGCATACACTCCCCCAATCCCCCAGAGATTCAGTGCATCCTCTGCAGAATACATAGATATTCATGGTTTTTCAGTTCTCGATCTGTGCGATCGAATTACCACTTTGCACTGCACAGTTATATGGGACAAACACAGATTTCTAGACGGCTCTCCTTGCCATGACAAGTAGCCTTAAATTGCACCAAGTAACAGATTGGTAACAGACAGCTTCCTTGCTTCCCGTGTTTGTGTCGTGACTCCAAAGGTATTGAAAATTGAAACAAAATGAAGCTTAAAAAGCTTTTTAACAATAGCAGCACAATAGCAGACATTCCTGGGAGGCTAACATATACTAGACCTGCGCCCTACTACTTGTGCAATACTCCTTTACCTGATGTTGTGGTTGTACATCTGTCTGACATGTCAGAGTGTGCCGTATCACTTTTTAATATCTCATGGATTGAATAGCTGGTACCTCTAAGAAATAAACCCTTTGTAGACTTGTGTGATTTCTCTTAGAAAATCACTCCTACCTGTGTGACCGCAAAGAACATAACACGCCACAAAATGCCAGGCTTTGAGTTCATAATAGTTGCTACAGAAAGAAAATACATCTCAGCTGCTTACTTGACCTTTGACAAATGCTTCATTTGTATTGGAAATTATCCGATATCCATCATCTAATTTTATAAAAAATGTACTGTATGTTTAACGTAACTTGTATTCCCTTGTCTTGCACCTCGGCTCTGCCTTACAAAGACTCTTCTGTGTCAAGATTCCAAGGAAAGATTCAACAGAGGAAAAAAAAAACTATTTAACCATCTGTACATGTAGTTGAAAGATCAGAGGTGTGTTTTGCTTTATTGGTCTGCCAAAGTCTCTCAAAGAAACTCTGTGACCCTGAATATGAAGATGCACAGAGATACAAAGGCACAAGACATTGCATGCCACGGTAACTCGACATGTCCAGTCTTATCACCATCCAATGGTCAACGAGACCAAGTTGTCCAAGCTGAAGTTTAAATACAGGAGCTGTGTGGAATGTTTTGTTCTTGTGTGGGACAGAAACTAACAAATAATGATCATAACTATTATCAGTTATGTTTTTTTTTTTTTCCTTGTTTGCATTGCATTGATTAGACCGTCTCAGTAATCTCTTATGGAACTCCTCTCCCATCTGAATTTACTGATGATGCCTTTGTCTTGAATCAATTATAACAACCATTATCTTCGCCTCAAAAGGCAGTTCATGAAATTCAAGATTTATATACAGTATGCATGGCCAGCACAGGCAACATGTGGCTGTATTTTTCTGCCTGTCTGCCTGCTTTTCATTGCATGTGATTAATGAGTAGCTTGGTATTCCATAATTTCAAAGGTATTGTACTGTATACACAATGCAAAGCCAGAGAGAATCAGAACCTCATTATTCTCTCTCTTCTCTAACTGATAGGTATATTATGTCTATCCATATACTGTACCTCATCAGCAACTGAAATTGGTACACAGATGTTATACAGTAGGATGTTTGGAGATGCACTTTATTTAAACTTTATTATTTATGGAACCAAGTATGAAAAGGCAGACAAACAGTAGGCAGCAGGGTGTCCAGCACCCCTTGGGTCCTCCTCAGAGTTACTTCAGGACAGTGTTGATTTTGTTGACTAAAACTATGACGAAAAATGTTCGTCGACTACCTTTTTTCACTGACTAAATAAAAACTAAATAAAAATGAAGCTATGAAGACTAAAACTAAGACTAAATGTATTGACAATTTCGTCAACAAATAAAACTAAGACTAAATGTATTGACAATTTCGTCAACAAATAAAAACTAGACTAAAATGTTAGTGAGGGACTAGTGGAGAAGACATTCAGTAGAACTAAAAGACAAGTCATTTTATGTTTGGGTGCGCTTGGGTGTTGCGCTCTGAAAACAGCAAATCTACAAGCTCACAACGCGTTATGTAGATCGGCTATTTTCATCATGCAACCGATTGCAAAATCAGCCATTACGACGCCATCAAGTCACCGCCAAAATAACTTTTTGTCGACAAAAACAACTGTTGATTTAGTCGACTAAAATCTTATGATATTTCGTCAACTAAAACTAGACTAAAACAAAAACTTTTCAGATGACAAAAATATGACTAAAACTAAATTGCTGTCAAAATCAACACTGCTTCAGGAGGGCCACCAATTTTTTGTGTAATAATGTAAATGTCTGAGAATACACATTAACGTGAATCCAACATATTATTAGCAAAGATAATGTGTAAACAAACAAACAAAAAACATGTCATTATGATATAAGAAATCTATGAAGCCATCCAAGCTGCAGCATCACTTGGAGGCAACCCATAGGCAGTTAGGCACTTAAAAAGAAAACCTGTGGAACACTTCCAAGCTAGTCCCAAAAACGGTCAACAGACATTGATGCGACAATCAGCTAAATATGGTGATTTAGCTTTGAAAGGAGCCTCTGATCAACTTACATTGAAGGCTTTCTAAAAAAGAATAATGTTTAATATATGTAGTGGGGGGGGGGGGGGGGGGGTCCCTGCCTCGTCTCTAGCTCAGCTAAGAGGTCCTTGACCTGAAGACCTGACAGTTGTAGCCAGTTCTGTCTTAACCTGCCATACCTGGGGCTGAGAAGATTTGTCTTATCTTTCAAAAGTGAATTTCTTTTGTATGTGGAAAAGACCTAAATTATGTCCTTAGAATGTCATGCTTAATGGATATCAGTAAGGTTATGTATTATATTGTTGTTTATAAATGAAAGCCTAATTTTACTCATACTTGTATTTAGGCTATTGTAATTGCAATTTGTGGGAAGCTTGCGTAAAATAATAAAATAATTTCACCCGCTCGTTTATACTTGTTGTAAACACTGCAGACAGTTTTCTTCATCTCCATACTTTAATTAACTTCACTGCCGATGTGCCTACCTCCTCGTTCCGCTCATTCTGTGATGAGGTTGATGAACATTCCTTCTCAGGTTTAACCACATAAGCCTGATTTATATGATGGTGTCGCACAGTGAAAATAGTAAATACTGTAGCAGCTTTTTCTTTCTTTCTTCTTTACCTATAATGACATGCCCAAAATAGGGATGCTAGGCTGAAAGGGATTAAACAATAAAGTTAGCTTTGGGATGATTTTTAATCACTCCAGAGTCAGACACTCCTTATTGCGTATCTCTTTTTCATCGTAACACTTTTATTTGATGTACACCACTCAAATGTCTCCCCATTAGACGCTTTGACTTACAGTACATTCTGCTTCACTTGTCACTCACCAGCATTAATGTAGGTCAGAGCATTTCTCTCAGTTGCATGTGTCTGTTCACTGATGTAAATCAGACCAATTGTAAGCAAACATATCAAGTAATCAATGAAAATTTGTATGGCAATAAATGTGAAAATAAATAAATATTTTGGCTCATGATATGTCCCTGACCATCGTAGGCCTGGGGCTGAAGTAAGCCCTGTAAGCCCGAAGCAGCCTTGGCTGTAGCCACCACTCTGACTCATCTCAATGTTCATTGGTTTGAGTTCTGGTCCAGTAACAGGATATAGATTTCCATTCAGAAACCAGTGAAGCACGGCAATAGGCCTGGAGACAGCTGAGCGCAGGACAGGATGAGGGTTTTACCCTTCTTCTCTTAAAGGTTTTCTTCTTCTTCTTCTTCTTCTTCTTCTTACTGTATAATATGCATAGCAGACATCAGCAAAATAAAATATAATATTAGTAGCTGTAGAATAGTAAGTTATTATGCAGCCTTCTGTTAAGCTCTTACAAATGCTATCCTGACTGATCACTTTTCTCCAAGACGTAAATATTTCTTCATGTTTCAAATTTAGCTCAGTTGATTGTTCACATTTCTTCCGTTCACTTTGACCTATTCGCTTCCCCTTCTTCATCCTATTATCTTCACTTTGAGGTTGAAGACTCCTCACTTCCTTGGCTGTTACCTAAAGCAAGTGTTGAATATGCATGAGTTCAGCCTCATAAACTGCTGCTCTCAGCGCTAAAGTCAGCAGGAACCCAAACTCAGCAGATGGAGAGAAAGCAAACTTATACTGAAAGAGGAAGAGAAGAGGAGAGGGAACTTCTTTGACTTATCTTCAATGTTGGCAGACGAGCCAAATTTCTTCACGTTATCCTCTCAAATTGAACTACACAGAATGCAAGCTTATGCTAGTGTAACAGAATAGCCTAGCCCGGGGTTGGGGGGGTGTGTGCTTTGCTTCCCATGCAGGATACTGTGATATTCTATATCTGGTGCTCTATTTATGCAGTATCTTCTGATAAGTGATCTCTTACTTGTACAAGAGACAGTGATATTCTACCTCATTTTTATTTTTTATTTTCAGCATGCGCCTTATGTGCATTTGATATTGTTGTCCTGTTATCTTACTTTTGTGTTTGTTGTGTTTCTGTCTCTATTCTTATCACTATTTCATAGCTGAATTTGTTGGGTGGTGGAAAACAATTTCACCCACACTTTTACACCTGTAAAAGTGTGTAATGTGACAATAAAGTTGAAGTTGAAGGAGACCAGGGTTGGAATCATGTGTTACACTAGCATGCTAATTCTTAATAAGGCAACTGACTTTGTATGCATTTAACTGTATTGTGCAAGTGCTTTTGTGAGTCTCTCATTTTGCCTGAAGACAATTGACAATGAAAAGACAATTGCCAGGCAGCTGTTTCCAGACAGCTTGGCTGTGCAGCTGTGGATGCAATCACTGTTGCGATTCTGGGTATCATAGGCAGCTCATGTCTTAGTTGACAGTTTGAGAGAGGTCATTGAGTTGGTTCGACCAATCGCTTTGCCTCTCCCTGGGATGACAACAAGGATCATCTCACTCATTGGTCTCAGTACATAATTTGGCCAGGTGGCCAGCTGCAAAAAAACAAATAAACAAATAAAAATAACAACAAAACGATGAAAACATCTACTCATTGAACCCAAGAAAGGCAATGTTGGTCCATCCGTCCAACACTTAAGTCCATACAAGACATCTTGTGGATTTTTTTCATGCTCTGCAGAGGATGAACCTCACTGACTGCCTTTCCTGTAGCGCCACCCATGGGCCAAAATGTCCACTTGCATAAAATATCTCCAAATCTCTTTTTTTTTTCTCTCTCTCTTTTTTTGCAGATTGCAGGATGAATCCTTATGAATTTGGTGCCCCAATGGCCTTTCCCCTCATTCCTCCAACAGCGATTTTACAACAAAACAAAACAATTCCGCCAATAATCATTTTCCATTTCCTTTTTCTTTTCTTTTTTTGCCACACTAGTGAGAATGTGGGACTTTTTTTTAATCCATCATATGACATTGTCATTTGCCAAAAATACCAGATCTACAAGCTTGTAGATTGCGCACCGAATTATAAATCAAGCATAAGGATGGCAATGTCAGTCGGATGAAACCATTTTAATTTATACAGAACAGAACATCTCAATGTGATATTGTGCAGGTGATAAGGTCAGCCAAACAGCATACCTACAGCTTCACAGTACAGTGCAGCTGCAGCACTAGGCCTACTCAGCAACAAACGCTCTCTTGCCGTGAGGCTGGACAACACAGGCTCGATGGCCTCTACTGATTTTGCTGAATGGCCTTTCCTAATGCCACCCTTTGGCCAAATTTTCTAATTGCACACACAATATCTCAGAATTTAATGGGCAGACTGCCATGAAACGTAATGTGCTCAACAAGGTTGAACCCTATTGATTTTGGTGAACCCTGGCTTTTTCTCTAACAGCACCCGATAGGACACAATTTTGCCTTTTGAGCTACCTTGTGTAAAAGTGGAACATTTATGTTTCACTCCACTTTCAGACACGTTATCTCATCATCTAATGGGCAGATTGGTAGGAAACCTGTTGAATGCATTCATGCTCCCTAGAAGATGAACCGTAACTATTTGAGTGACCCCATGACCTATCCTGTATCACTACCCTCAGTCCGAGTATTAATATTAATATTTTTCACACTAGATACCTCAAAATCGAATTATTCCAGGATGAAGCCTACTGATTTTGGTGACCCTATGGTTTTTACTATTGTGGCTCGGTTCAGCCATTTCCAGTTCTCTTGGGGCTTGACTCTTGGGGCTGCCAAAAAAACAACATTAGGGGATGCACGGGGGGAAAGTGCATGTCAATTCATTACATTATTACCTATAACTACATTACAAAGGATATGGAATTAGGATCTACTCTGAATGGGACATGCATATTTTACTGTGAGGCAGAAATATTCCTATGTAAGCTTTGGTGGCAGATGCACCATAAAGTTATGTGGCAAGGAGCAAAATCACTGCTATACTGATCAATTCAGAATGAGGATCAAAGACAGTGAATAGGACAAATGGGATAAAAGTTGCCTGGCAGAATGTTAAACCATTATTCATCAACTATGAATAATGTTAATGGCAAACAGTATTTGATCCTCATTCTGTGTTGATCAGTCAGTAGTGATTTAGCTGCCTGCCAGACAACTTCATGATGCATATACCTCCAAAGCGTGAGTCTTTATGTCTCTCTGGCAGATGTGCCCGTCTAATTCAGAGTAGATCCTCCATCTTTAAATGTCTCGATGAATTGAATACACAGCACCACAAAGGAAACCCTTTTAGCACCATTGTTTGATCGTACCACTGTACTATTCAATCAATCAATCACTTCTGACTGATGAAGTAGGAATGATTGCTAGCAGTTAGTTGCATGGTATTTTGATTGGCTGAGCCGAGAATGCGGCTTTTTGCCAGGAAAGCTGTTCCGCCTGCAAGTCTACCCTCTGGGAAAAAATTGCTGCTCAGACAGTCGTGCGACTGGATTGGTTACACTCAAGGTCAATTGTTGAGTGTCATGATGTGCTAACAATGGCATAATTTGTAACAATAAATCTTGTGACTCCCAAAGAGAGCTAAACATCTTGCCCGCGTCTCTTGCAGTGAATGTGAAATTTTGGCCAACCCTGCCGTTTCATATCAAGTTGAAAAGGCTAGTTTCACTACAACATTTCAGCATTTTCACAAATTATCATAATATGCGATCAGTTGCAATCAAGTATGATTGTCCTCCTGTTGTTGGTGGGTCTGGTCATTTGTGGGTCTCCAGGTGGCTGTAGAGGCCGATCCTTGGAGGCATTTGTCAGACAAATGGGTTTACATTTGGTTGTTATCATATTGGTAGTTGGAGAAGCGCTTGGATGGTGGATCTCTCCTTTCTTTGTTGTCGCTTGGCTTCTGTGGCGCGGTGGAGGTATTTTTTTTTGCTGTGCTGTGCCTTCATATACCATCCTTCTCCACAGGTTTCTGTGTACCAATTGTTATTTCTCAGTTGGGTTTGGATGTTATTGTCTCTGCCATGCGTGTCCGTGTGTCCGCCTGTGGACAGCTAATCTCTGTTACCGTTGGCCCGATCGGCGTGAAACTTTGCACGCACACTCCCTAGAGGCCAAGGAAAAACCTCTTTCCCATCGGCCTTATATAGCATCACCAGGATGCCAATTCTTGCAAAACACATTTCTTGATATTACTGATTTTGTCACATCACGCAAATCAGTGCACATTATCTCTATAGTCATGTGATCAAGACGGATCTGTCAGATTTGTCATATTCCATCCTGATTGACGAATTCCGAGCATTGCTGGCCCACAACCTACCTGACCTGGCGGACACCTGTGCTCCGAGGAGCACTTTTTCTAGTACTTGTGCTGTTTCCTCTTCTTTCAGTTGAACACAACCAGCCTAGGTGGCCAGACGGTTACGTATGCACACGCACACATGTGTCGTCGTGGACACTGGATAGTAACCATAGACTGTCTGTAACCCATGAAAAGATCTATTCTCCCCCTATCGGTTCACAACTCGGACGGCGCTGATTCGACTAGCAGATCTTCGGCCGGTCGGCACGGGCACTCGCGCCTCCTCGGCCTCAAGCTCTGCTGAGTCGGCGCGCCTCTGTCATGGACAATAACTATTATCACGTGTGTGTGTGTGAACGCATGTTCAGCGTTCCCCTAGCGTAGCTTCCTGGTTGCTATGTGGGGGGGAACAACAAAAGCCAGGTCGGCCTCGCATCAAAGCCCCGCCATACATATATGTATACATAGAGAGGCTTATTCAACATGTTTCTTAACCATATGAACCTAACTGTTAATGTGATACGTTGTGAGCTATTTTCAGCTAAGAGATTTGTTGTACTGAATGAATGAATGCAGCTCTTGCCTTGCCGATTCTGGCTCTGACGTCTGCATCCGTGTCGCCCTGACTGTCTATGACACTGCCTAAGTACGTACAGTATGAAGGCTTTGTACTTCCTCAAGTGCTGTTCCCTCCAGCGTCACTGGATCTCTGAGTGTTATGTTGACCTTGAAGACTGTTGTTTTCCCTTTATGGATGGTGAGGCCAACTTGTGAGGAGGTATCTGCCAGCACTCTTTTCTTCTCTTGCATCTGCTTTTGACTATGCGAGAGCTGAGCGATGTCGTCCGCAAAGTCTAGGTCATCCAGCTGTGATGTCATTGCGCACTGGATCCTGTGTCTCCTCTGTGTTGTGACCTTCATTATCCAGAGATTTGGTGTGGTGGAGGAAAACAAGAGTTGACCTAGTATAGAGCCCTGGGGGTTTAAGTGGTTAAGTATAATAGTAAGCCATTTAACTCATATACTGCCTAGAACGACTAAAACGACTTCTGTCCATAAGCCATGCCTGCCAAGAACGACTAAAACGACTTTTTAAAAAAATTTAAAAATAAAAAATATATATTTTTTTTTTTTTTTTTTTTTTTTAGATTTTTTTTTTTTTTTTGACCCAAAGACCAAGGAGATATGATTTTTCGAAGATATAGACTCCCATCCACTTCCTTGTTAACTTAAAACTTAAAAATTCTGTATCTCGGCTCCTGAGTACTTTTTTTTTTCAATGAAAAATATGGCAGTGTTCAAACGCGGCCAGAAATAATTCTGGCAGTGAATGAGTTAAGAGTACATTTAAAATTGTTCTTTGAAACAGTTTTTCCAAACATTTTAAAGCTATTAAACAATTTTTACTTCATGGCTCATACAGTTAATCCATTAAGACCTGTGGCCGTCTTTGACAGTCTTTGACTAGGCTGAAATTTATGTGGATAAAACATCACGTGCTTTAACCACTATTTTCGCTGAATGAGAGTTCTTAAAACACATACATCATTCAACAGAGATAGCAAACAAATAGACACAACTCTGCAGCACCTCCCCTCTAACTAATCAAGTCAGGGAACATACTGCCTCTGATTTGAGATTCTGGCCCAGTAGACTAGTGAAGTCTCCTCTGAAAGGTGGTGACAATAATCGTGTCCTTTTGTAGAGGATTAGGTGGATCTATCAATTGGATTCTAATTGGACTCCTAAATGCCTTAATGAAGAATGACATCATGTTTTGTATTTGCCCTGTGATCGGGGGTGCTCTCACCTTTGATGCTCTTTATTGAGACTAATCATGAATGTATTCTGTTCTGTTCTTATGTCCTCTGCATGTCATTTCTGTTTGTGTTCCTTTATGGGTCCAACCTTAAATAGCAGGCAGCATTGCTTCCTGGGGAAGAACTCTAGTAGTTTGAAATGCGTTGCTGTGTGCTGCATGTTTTGTTTGATGTGCCTTTTTAGTGTTCCCTTGCCTTCAAGGTGCTGTCTGTACTCTGCACTGTCGAAGGACAATTGAGGAGCTTACTTTTTCATAATGTTTCATTGTTTTGGGCCAGTTTGGAAGGCCTTCTCACAGTTTTTTTGTGATAAGGATGTTTCAGTACTAGAAGGGTGTGCTCATTAGAGCACAAATCTCTGCCAAGAGGCATGTCCTAATAATCATAGTGATGAATGCAGTTACATTTCTACCCACAGCCATTCTAAGAGTAGAGCGCCATAAGATTACCATTTGTACTTCGTCTCTACTGTCTTCCCAGAATTCTGTGCGCTGGAAGTGGTTTTCAGCAGGGGGGCGGGGGGCTGCTACCTAAAGTATTTTTTTCCTTCTTTTTGTGAGCGTCATACAGTAGGTGCACCTTATACCTCTTGCATGGTAGCTGTCAGATAATACAGCAGTTTACCAATTTGGTTCGCGTTGTTATGAAAGCTCTTGAGGTTGACTGTGTAAATTCCTAACAATGACTGGATATTCCCATATTTGTTTGTGGAGGATCTGCTGCGTTCAGTCACACATGTTGTCCCTCTCCTCTTATTTTGTGCCTTTCTCCATTAGCACACAATTAATATATTTCTCTCTCTCTTTATCTCTGTTGTGCAGGCTTTCTGAGCACAGGGGACCAGTCAGCTAAGGGGAACTATGGCCTCCTTGACCAGATTCAGGCCCTGCGTTGGCTCAATGAAAACATTGCCAGCTTTGGGGGAGACCCAGAAAGGATCACTATCTTTGGCTCCGGAGCGGGTGCCTCCTGTGTGAACCTCCTCATCCTCTCACACCACTCTGAAGGTAGTCTTTGAATTTAAAATCATTTTTTTTGCTATTATTAGCAATGCCTACATTTATGAATAATCGAATGAAATCTGCATATATTAATATGCAGATACAGTAGGGATATGATTTATTTAAGCAGGGAGCAAGTACAGTCAGTGAAGTTAGAATAAGAAACACTTCCACTGCCAGATACTGTACCTCATGTCAAGCATATCATTAGACATAACATAACCAACAACAGGACAAACAGGACCTCATAAATTCAACTGCAAAATACAAATAATCAATGCTGTTGGGTGGTAACCTTGTATGTCCACATCTGTTACATTTCAGGACATGGAACAAAGAACCTGTGTTCCAATGGATCCAATGTAGTTATAATTCTTTCCTTATATATTAAAATTAGCTACTGGGAGGGCAGGCTGGCCGGCCGGGGGCGGACCACGGTCACATCACTCATATATTACCATGAACAAACCGGATACGCCCATATATCGGGAAGTCACTATTACTCAGACATAAAGGCATATATGGGAGATGGTTGTCCAGGGCCACAGATCCGACTGACTTTAAACTCTGTGCACACAATGCATCAGCAAGGACACGAGGGAGTCACAATACGACGCGTTGTGAGCCTGTAAATCGGCTATTTCCCACTTATCCATGACACTGTGATACAAAGTATTAAAATAGGGCATGTTGGATGCTAATCCATAACCCAGGCTATTATTTAATACATTTGGCCTCATCATCCTGTCTAGGGTCTTAGTGTTCACAGACCGTCTTGAAATCTAATTCCTAATTCCAAACACAAAAAAAAAATCCTGGTAGTTTAACTGGCTGGGCTGTTCTGGTGATGCAACGCGTTGTGGTTAGCCGTATCCACTCTTTCACTTGGACAGCTGGTCGGTTTGTTGGCTGCACTGCAGTCGTCAATCCTGCTACTCCCTGACCGTGAAAGGGTTGACACGAAGGCAGAAGATAACTCAAAAGAATAAACACATAGGGGAATCTTAAAGGCTTCTTAACATTGTCTCTGTGCAGCGAGTTCTCCCAGGAAATCCTCCTTCACTTCACAAACAATTCTCTGTGGCTGTACCGCTTCGCTGAGCGGCCATGCACCACTCAGGTCCTTATTTTGATCTGTCACAGCTCCTCTATCCTCACTCCTACAAGGGTTGTGTAAAGAAGGAAAGGACATCAGCAGTACATGATTGTAGATATGTTGCAAAATTCAAGAACTTGTAGATGTCAGTAGATTTTAGCTCTGAAACTCACTGAAATCTGAACTGTAATCCACACGTGTACATCGACAGTTACACAACCAGAATTATTCTTTGTGACTTCAAATGTCAATTTACATGTATATAAATATTTTATGCAAGTGCAAATTTCAATGTACTGTAGATGTGTGTAGATCGTATTTTAGTGATTTAGTGATAGTATTTGAGTGCTCAAATCAAACCTACAAGCTCTGGGATTTTGCAACATATCTACCATCATATAATTAGATCTCCTTTCCTTCTTTATAAAGCCCTTGTAGGAGTGAGGATATGAGGAGAAAGGGCAGAGCAGGTAGAATAAGGCTGGACTCACACATCTGTGTCAGTCACTTACAGTAAGCTCCCCGTTCACTTCCATTGTATGGGAGAAACGAGGCGGAGCGTCCCATTGTTGCAGCGTGTGAACTGAAGTCCAACGTGTGTGAACACTCTGCCGGCACTGCCCGCAGCCCCGCAAGACATCATGGGAAATGGATGGGTCTGAAGTCTCAGCTTGCGTTTCAGATGCATTGTCTGAAGTGAAAGTCTTGAGTCCAGCCTAAGAACCTGAGACGCAGCCTGTCTCTCTCTCACCAACACAGATTCCATGCAACACTTACGCGTGTCTCTGAATCCTCCCAGCAGAAACAGTTTCTTCCTTTTAAAGGTTCCTGGCTCAATCAGGTGCACTCAATTATATTGTATTGGAAGTGTCAAACCACTGTAAGCTCTTAAAGGTTTCATGGCATTCAGTTTTACAACACATTAAAAGTATTTATCATGGTCCTTCAAACGTGTATTAAAAGTTTTAACTGAAACATCCACTCCAGTGATCCATGGCAGGATTTTTTCTCTCTGATTTCTAAAGCCTTTTCAACTGCAATGAAAAAATAGATCTTTGCCTGCGTGTGTCGCTGTTGAGGGATTTTGACTGTCAATCATCGCCTCTGCTCCGCCCCCCCCCCCCCCCCCAAAGGAATGGATAGGGGAGGGGAGGGGCGGAGAGGAGAGGGGGCGGGATTAATGGACTGTGACATCAAAGTCCAGGGGCCAATCACAGATTACTTTTCAGCCAAATTATTCAGAAAACCCCAGACCCCAGAAAATCCACTGAATGTTCAAAGTTCAGTTTTTTGGGGTCTAATTGATGTCATAAAACCCCCCAAAAAACATAAAAAATAAAAAAAGGGAAAATGAATGTCATATAACCTTTAATATCCTTCTTAAACAATGTTATGGTAAAATCTAAATAATTGAAAGACTTGAACACAACACAAAGTTTCTGACCGACAGCTACGATATAATATAGTCTGTAAACTATAACTATAACGGTAATTGTCGAAAGGTGTCCAAGTATGGCTAAGGAATAGTAGACACTGCAATTGATTTGAGACCATGCATGTATAATACAGTATGTCCATGTTTAACAATAAGTTAACAAGTTATGACTTTTTTGGATGTCATACAGCATTATACATGTTGTCAGGAAGATGAATCAGCACAGTTTAGAGTAGACGATATGTCATGTTTATCGTCAGGTAATGATGGTGGCCAGTGGGCGAAATTAGTTTATTGTCTTGTCCCTACCATGTAGAAACTATGGCAGACATATTTTCTGAACACTGATATAGTGCTGGCGTCTCTTCTAATCTGGTGTACAGACATAACATAAGTTACATTTCTGAATATAAGACACATAGGAGGTGTGATGTTATGGAAAGTAGTCATGTGTGTTTGTTTATCTAGAAAAACATTACAGCCCATCCGGACACTATCAGTTTCATTAATGAATTGATGATGATGATCTAATGCAGATAGAAGGGTTTCATGATTATGCTGAAGTGGATGGTAAATCATTTATCCGATAACAGCTGTTTTAACCAATACTTGCAAGAATGTGTCAGTACGGATACGTATGTACTACGTGTGGTACAGGGTTAGGACAGGCCCATAATGAGATCTGTAAATATGGATGTCGGTTAGTTGGAAAGAGAGTAAGAGACGAGATGAAGAGTGGAGCTCAGCCTGCAGCTCAGAGGATTCTTAATTGATTTCACAGGGAGAGAAGCAGGGGAGGGGCTCATGTAAGATGTGTGTGTGTGTGTGTGTGTGTGTGTGTGTGTGTGTGTGTGTGTGTGTGTGTGTGTGTGTGTGTGTGTGTGTGTGTGTGTGTGTGTGTGTGTGTGTGTGTGCGTGCGTGCGTGCGTGCGTGCGTGCGTGCGTGTGGGGGGGGGGGGGGGGTTAATTATTAATGACAGAATCTGCAGATGAAAACAGAAGAACAACAACAAGCTACTTTACACAACAGTACAGAACAGTACAGCAGTGTGTGTGTCTCTCTCTCCCTCGCTGTATTTCTCATTTTCTCCTCGTCTAACACAGTCACCGAGCTCACTAGTTGGTGTTAACAGCCAATGCCATGTTGCGGAGATGTCACCGTTGTAGTCGTCGCTGTCTTTCACTGCAGTTCTGTTTTACACAACCCTGGTGTTTACAAGGATTTCCAGGCTTTAGAAAGCGGCGTGGTATCTAGAACACAGCTCACTCACACATATGTAATAGTCTGCGGTTGCTCCTCCTCCAACACATGCATTATTTAACCCATTTAGACTGGGAAAGAATCTGTGTCATTTTTCTTTGGCTATTCAAAAATAGCAGATCTACAAGCTCGTAGCGCGGCACTCAGTGCCACGCTACGAGCTTGTAGATCTGCTATTTTCTATCTTTTGAATATATATATATATATATATATATTTTTTTTTAAAGCAATCTTTGCTTCTGGGGATTTGCTTCTAATGTCTTCTAAATCCTATTTTTTTTTTTTAAACATATGTTTCTATATCAGTGGTTCTCAAACTTTTTCATGTCAAGGACCCCCAAAATGATATGTATTGGCCGCGGACCCCCATCGCAAACTATTTAGTTCCAGGGACCCCCATGAAGCAAAGATTTTAGTTTTAAAAAAATCGCTTTAAAAAGTATATATATATATTTGCACAATGTTCGCGATTTAAAAAAAAAAAATCAGATCAGATCTACAAGTTCATAGCACAGCACTCGGTGCCGCACTATGAGCTTGTATATCTGCTATTTTTGAATAGCCAAAGTATAAGATATGGATAAAGTGGTTACACAGATGCGGTCCCGGTTTGAATGGGTTAAGGCACTCACTCTGAACAAAAAAGTGTGTCAGGAGCAGAAAACAACACGAGCAATGATCTCTAGACAGAGAGAGATCATAATACGCTCTTTGTGGAAACAATGCCCTATCCATATTCCATGGGGGCAACACAACGGCTCAGGAGAGAGAGCACTTGACTGTGAATCGGAGTGTTCCCAGTTCGATTCCCTGCTTCTCCTGACATTGTGTTGGGAGTGTTTTGGAGCAAGGACGCTGAACCCCTAACTGCTCCGGACGAGCAGGCTGATTGTGCTGCATGGCTGCCTGCGTCATCGGTGTGTTGAATGGGTGAATGTAATCTCTAGCATTGCGAAAGCGCTTTGTATAAATGCGCTATATACATTATATATGCAGCAGAGCCTTCTATTGGAGAGTTATGTCAACGAGGGAGCAGAAACCGCAACCGTCAAGATGGTGGTTCATGTAAATCCAAAATAGTGACAAACTATTTTTTTTCATCCCACGATTTTGTAACCCTTTTTCACCCGGTGCCAATTATTTAAGTGATCCTGGGTGCTGCACTCCCCTCGCCAGCCTAGGGAGCGCAGAGCCGAGCTCATGCCTCCTTCAATGCATGAGAGCCAACTGACCTTCTTATCACCTCACAGGGGGGAGTTTCCCCGGTAGGACGTAGCGTGAGGAAGGAACACGTTATTCCAACCAGTTCCTTTCCCCTCCATCAGGCGCCCCGGCTGTCATGGTGGAGGCGGTCTAGAGACCAGGATTAATACATGTTTTTGTGAGGGTATTACCTAGGAGACACGGGGAGAACATGCACACTCCACACAGAGTAGGCCCTTTCGCCAACCTGCTATTTAAATCTGCTATTTTTGAATAGCCACAGTATAAAATAATGGTTATAGCTAAAATCGAAAATAACAACGACGCGTTCCCGGATTGAACGGGTTAAGTTATATTGTGATTACTTGTATTTCTTTTACCAAAGTCAGATGCAATCCAATCAAATCATGGTACCATTTACCATTCTTTAATCAGCATTTGTTTGTTGTTTGTAGGTCTGTTCCAGAGGGCCATTGCCCAGAGTGGCTCAGCCATCTCCAGTTGGTCTGTCAACTACCGTCCCCTTACGTACACCAAGATCCTGGCCAAAAAGGTGGGATGTAGGCTGGGGGACATGGCTGAGCTGGTGGACTGCCTAAGGAGGAAGAGCTTCAGGGAGCTGGTGGACCAGGATATCCAGCCTGCCCGATACCACGTCGCCTTTGGACCTGTAGTGGATGGGGACGTGGTCCCGGACGACCCAGAGATGCTCATGCAGCAGGTTGGCTTGACTTGGTATCATCTAATGCGCGGCTCTGCTGTAATGTGCCACCCATCTCACAGTGGCAATTTACAATGTAGGCATTTAGATGACACATTTAATAGTTACTTAGTAAGTGCGAGGTCAGACTAAGTGCCATGAACATTTGTCAAACAACAGGGTAAGTGGTCATGGAATTTGAGTGCCAAGAAAACAAGTATGTAACTACAGTAGGATGACAAGTAAACTATTGTACCAAGCATGCATCGCTAAATAACATACCTGGCAGGAAGGTCAGGGTTCAGACGTGGCCTATTAATGCATACTACCATCCCTGTTCATCCGTGCGTGTGTGCATGCGTGCGTGCGTGTGTGCGTGCATGCGTGCGTGCGTGCGTGTGTGCGTGTGCTTTGTCACCAGGGGGATGTCATTAAGTGCCCTACAGATTCAAGTACACAGTTGTAGATTAACTTTTTGTTTTCAAATATGATACTTTGTATGGTCCTGTTAATATGAACCTTCCTGCAACATTTTTAAAAGATGAAACATTATGTGTGTGTGTGTGTGTGTGTGTGTGTGTGTGTGTGTGTGTGTGTGTGTGTGTGTGTGTGTGTGTGTGCGTGTGCGCGTGTGTGTGTGTGCTTTGCCACCAGGGGGAGTTTCTGAACTATGATATTTTGCTGGGTGTCAACCAGGGAGAGGGCCTTAAGTTTGTGGATGACAGTGAAGGAGAGGACGGTATTTCAGCAGCGTCATTCGACTACACAATCTCCAACTTCGTGGACAATCTGTATGGATCCCCTGATGGTCAGAATCCTGAGTCTGGACTAATGACTCAGTTAAACATGAATCACAATGCTGAACAACATGAACCCTAGGGTCCGTGTTCTGGTCATGTCAAATTTGGCAAAAAAAAAAATTAAGCACTTTTACAAGTTTCAAAACATTGTGAACTGGTGGATCAGCTATTTTTGGCAAAGAGATTTGATGTAGAGACCCCTTGGGACCCTGGTCAATTAAACAAATAGGGTTTAAGGCTTTAAGCCATATAGCCTACACTGTATACGTTGTTGTACAACGAATAACAAACATAGCCGATCTACAAGCACACAATGTGTCACAATGCATTGTGATCTTGTAGATAGGCTATTCGTGCAATTTTTGAAAATGTTAAAATATTTTACTTTGACATGGTCAAAATAGGGACGCCAGGGCGAAAGTGGTTAATCTACTATTATCGTATACAAACTCACCTGGCTGTCTTCTCTCCATCCTAGGTAAAAACATCCTCAGGGAGACTATAAAGTTCATGTACACAGACTGGGCGGACAGAGACAATACGGACATGCGCAGGAAGACCCTGCTGGCTTTGTTCACAGACCACCAGTGGGTGGCGCCAGCCGTGGCCACGGCCAAGCTGCACGCCGAGTTCCAATCCCCTGTTTATTTCTATACCTTTCACCACCACTGCCAGACCGAGGCAAGGCCGGAGTGGGCAGACGCCGCACATGGAGATGAGCTCCCCTACGTGTTCGGAGTTCCCATGGTGGGAGCGACTGACCTGTTTCCTTGTAATTTCTCAAAGAACGATGTGATGCTCAGTGCCGTGGTCATGACCTACTGGACCAACTTCGCCAAGACAGGGTGAGTACATCACAGATGTCAAGAATAATGTTTGCTTATTAAAATATTGAGTGCTTTTAAAGTGTTTATACAGTCCGTACAGTAAATTATTTCTAATGTGCAGACACCACATCTGAATAGTTTGTTTGTACAATGGGGTGTTTCATTAGCCTATTACTAAGATTGATGAAGTGATAAATAATTTGGAAAGCATCAGCCTGCAGTAGGTGAGCATACAGTACAACAAGCTCCATCTCCTAGTTCTTTCAACCAAATTCCAAAAATGTAAAAATCTTTAATACATTTCAAAATAAAAATCTACAAGCTCACAACACGTTACACTTCGACAAGCAGTGCATTTTTTGATCTGCATTTTTTTTCTATTTGTCATACGACAAATAAGTATATAGGGCTTAAAAATGCCTCAAGACAGAAATATTAAAGTGGCCGGCTATACTTAACAATTCATCTTTATGCCATTTGTTTACTGCTTCTTGAGTCCACAACTGAAAGAATTCTGTAAATCAAAATCATAACAAGCACTGCAAATCCTGCGACATCAAATAAATGAAGTACCACAGAGTATAGTATCTGTATACAGTACCTTGACACCAAATTCACTTTATACAGTAAAATCATGTTCATTTATCCATTTGTAATTCAGAGAGTGTACAATTTAAAGGATATCCTGGAGGAACCTAAAAGTGGACAGAGAGAGAAAGACGAGAGAGGGGGAAACAAAGTGCATGCAATGACACAGGGGTTCTAATGTAGGACACTAAAACATGTAGGATCCATAAAGAAGAGTCACAACCTCTGGTATAGGATGGGATGACATTGTATATCATACACCCGCCCAGCCCATATATCTTTGTCCATATAAACGGTTACTATCTTTACAGAATATTTTTCTCTCTCCCAGGGATCCTAACCTGCCAGTTCCTCAGGACACCAAGTTCGTTCACACCAAGCCGAACCGCTTCGAGGAAGTCATCTGGACCAAGTTCAGTTCTAAAGACAAGCAGTATCTCCATATTGGTCTGAAGCCTCGTGTCAGAGACAACTACCGGGCCAACAAGGTAGCCTTCTGGCTGGAGCTAGTACCACACCTGCACCACCTCAATGAGGAGTACTATAACTCCAAGACTACCCGCCTGCCGCCTGGCGGACGGGTAGTCTGGAAGGGCCCTAATAACTCTGGCACCCGATCTACGACTCGACATCCCGTCGCTGCTACTTATGCGCCTGAAGTCGACCCTTATGGTTCTGAGCGGCCCCGCTACTCTCCTTTCCCTGAGGAGACCAGGGACTATTCCACTGAGCTGAGTGCGACAGTGGCCGTGGGAGCCTCGCTCCTCTTCCTGAATGTGCTGGCGTTTGCAGCGCTCTACTACAAACGGGACAAGCGCCAGGAATTCCTGCAGAGACGCCACCGCCGCCTCTCCCCGCAGCGCGGCACCACTATGGGCATGGGCATGGGCATGGGCATTGGCGTCGGCATGGGAGGCATGGGGGGCTCGCCACACAACGACCTGGTGCTGAGCCAAGAGGAGGAGCTCATGTCGCTGCAGATAAAGCAGCAGAGGGTGGAGCTCGATCACGGCACGCCCCTCCCTTCACGCGGCATTCTCGGTGACCTGGACCCCCTGCGGCCACCCGTGTGCCCACCCGACTACACCCTGGCCCTGCGGCGGGCACCTGAGGACGTGCCACTGATGACAGCCATGCTCCCGAGCACCATCAGTGGAATGCAGCCTCTCCACCCCTTCAACACTTACCCCCCTGTACCTGCTCCCTCCACCACCCCTGTGTCTTGCCACAGCAACAATGCTCTGCCACACCAACACTCTACCACCCGGGTATAGGACAAGGCACAACCTCTGCTGTCCAAGTCTGGGCTTACAGAGATGCACCACACAGACTGCTTCTTTCTTACCCTCTTATCCTAGTATTACCCCCTCTGTTCTTCATTATATCTATATATATATTTTATTTTATTTCATTTACAATTATAATTTTTTGTCATTTCTCATTAAGTCCTCAATTTCTCACATGGGCTGTGCTATGGCCCTTAAAGCTGCAGTTTGTAAAAGTCTAGTCATTAAAATACCTCTAAAATGTAATTGTGAATCAATAAAGATTGATAAAAGAAACCCCCTGCCAAAACCCTGTCATCATAAGACTCTCCTTTGCACCACTATAGCGCTTTCAAAATCAGGTGTCGAGATGAGACACTACAAATACAGCTTTAAGCTTGTTTCCCTCTTTTGAAGAGGAGCTTGCTAATCGCAATCAGGCAACTTATTTGCAGCTTGGTTGTTTAGAACGCACTTGTGACATTGTGAAGCTATGTTATCATGGAATACACATTTCATCTTCATGCATCAGTAAGTAGGAGTAATGTCGGGAGGCAACACATGCCCAAATAGAAGGTTCTAGATGATTCCGTTTTCTGGACACTATGCAGCTTTAAAGGCCCAACCTGGAATCAGAGTGTGGCAACTCCTGCTGAGCTACTATCAACCCACAATATTGTCTTTACGTTGTGAATTATTGGATAGAAGATGTATTGACTGAACTATGAACTGACATCGTTGGACAGGAGTTTTAAACAAGGTTTGTCTTGTTAACTTTTCTTTTTTTTAATGATTGGGTATGAACATTTGTGAGCTGACATTGTTGTCTGTCAGTACCCTACCTTTCAAATAATCTATATATCCATAACTGATATGCTTAAAACATTTCCAGATTGGGGCTTAACTGTTGGGCTGTACAGAAAATGACTGAATCATACACAGTCTGTGGAAGCCTGGAATCCAGGCTGCCAATTATAAGCCACTCCAGATCTGCCACACATGCTCTAAACTTGTCCATCAATTTGTTTGTTTATTCTCTCTCAGTCTGTCTGTCTCTCTCTCTCTCTCTCTCTCTCTCTCTCTCTCTCTCTCTCTCTCTCTTCTTTCTTTCTTTCTTTCTTTCTTTCTTTCTTTCTTTCTTTCTTTCTTTCTTTCTTTCTTTCTTTCTCTCTCTCTCTCTCTCTCTCTCTCTCTCTCTCGAGTCTCTCTCTCTCTGAGTCTCTCTCTCTCTTTCTCACTGTCTATTCATGTAGCTCCTTTTCATTTAACTTAAACCTAATCCCGTGTCATTTCCATCTCAACATCTCTCCTCTTTCTCGCAAATACTTCTAGACTCCTTTTTTCCTATCTGGAGTCTTTTATACAGAAGAGAAAAAAAACTAAACAGAAATGTAAATGATGTGTTATTGATAAATTGTAATGATATGAATGAAAAAAAGTGATATTCTGATATCTCGTTTTTACCAGCATTCTTGGTGCCAAGTACTGTGATAAAGTTCCTCTCTCACTGGGGGTTCACTGGACCGCCTAGAGGGACCCATCCTGACTATCTTACAAAAAGAATTTCCATCATAAAGTGCCAACCCTTTCATGTTTCTTTCTGATCCTCATCCTTTTTTTTTCTTTTTTCTTACACTCAGTGTTGCACTGTGGCTGGTCTCTTCTGCGAGGGAATTCAGATTTAATATATCCTTGTAAAAAGAGAGCATATTAACATTTATCTAGTTTGCTATCTGGGAATTTGCATGATTTTGTGTGTATGTGTGTGTGGGTGTGTGTGGACAGAGGAGTGGATTTATTTTCCCCTCAATAATATTGATTTTCACGGTTTGCCTTTTTTCCTGGTTTTGTTTTTACATTTATTTATTCATTTTATCTCACCTGCACTTTGTGGTACTGTAATTAACAATGGGTATTAAGAAATGAAAATTGCATAAAGCTATGATTATACTGTAACAAGGAGAGTAAATATTTCTGTTTTACTGTTTTTCAGTCCCTGACTCTAAAGGCTAATTTATTCTTTGTTTGTGTTTAAGGGTTGTGTGATGAAGTATAAATTAGCCTCGAGGTTGCACCAATACTTATCACTATAGTATGACAAAAATCATTCTTTTTCTCTCTCCCTATTTTTCTTCTCAGTTTATCTTTTTCGTTTTAATCTGTGAAGTTTGCACATGTCATTTTAATCTCAATCACACCTGAAAAATAGCACTTTTTAGTTGTGGGAAAAAAAATACTACTTGACATGAATAGTCTACCAGAATAGTCTGGTAAAAAAAAAAGAAAAAAGAGATATGAGTAGAATTTTACTCTCCCTAAAAGAAGGGTCATGTCTTTTGAGTGACATTAATCACCACACTTCAAATGTTGGAAGACTGGCTGACACTTTCTCTTTTTGTCGGCTCTTTTTGTTGTCTCGACATCCTCCCTTCTGGGAGAAAGGGTCAACGGTAAGATAGACTGAAGATGGTCAAAGGGTGAGAAAGCCTTGTACGCACGTTTCAGACCTTTCGCACAATTGAACACAGAGACGGGTCAGCCTCTGGACATTTATGAAGCAACGGGTACAAAGGGGACATTAGGACCACACTGGGGGGAAACAGACACTGAACCAGTGGTGGTGATGGAATAGCTCCTCGACATGACAATGTAAAGAGGAAACAATCTACAACCCACAATAAAAAAAGGACAAAAAATACAATACCATATCCCAGGAAATGGAGGGCAGTGGGATTCATTCCTTCTTAACACGTTCTCTATCCTGTCCACTTAGGATGGTAACTCTCTGGACCCGGACTGCCATCCCTCTTGCTGGACTGTAGAGCTAAAAGGGATGGGGGGGGGGGGCAAATCATACATGAAACAAACTGTACATTTTTTAAGCATAAGAGAACAAACTGGAATTTGTAAATATTATGTTTATTGTTTGCTTTGAGTGATTGGCCAAATCTTTTCTTTGTGACAACAGGTGCAAGTTTAGACAGATTTTTAGCACTTACGTGTATGTTTGATTCTCGTTTTCCTAGATTTCAAGGTCAAATTCCGACAAGTTTATGGGCACATGCAGACATTTATTATCGTTCATGAATGATCTGTTAATGCAAGCTACTGTATGTTGAAAATCACAGCATGGTTATAAGGTCATCATAAATACAAAGAAGAAAGCTAATGGCTCAGGCCAGCCCAGATATGGTGAAGGATGAATGCATACAGCTCTACTTGCATAATGACTCTCAAGCAAAACACACATTTGGAAGCACCACATCAATCATGAAGGCAGCTTTTGACTGAAAAAAGTCCTTTCACATTGGTTACATATAGCCAAAGATTCAAGAGCTGCAGTGGAGGGAAAAATTAAATAACGAGACGGAGCCATGATTACCTATATGCTCAACGCAAACCACAAAACAAGTTATTTCAGTAGTGGCGATGATGATGGGAACGGTTGTCAGTATCTCACATTGTCTTGAGCGTTAACATACAGTATTACCCGCTGTTCTTTGCACTTATTTCAGGCTCTATATTTTGTAGTTGTGTTGCTATATTTTACAGTCATGTTTCCCATAAACTCTTATTTAACCATGCACATGAAACCTAGCATCCCTATTCTGGACATGCCAAAATAGGTGAACATTAGGCAAAAATGGATGAAGATTCAGCTAAAATAGACTAAGGTTTGGTGCAAATAGCAGTTCTACAAGCTCACATGTCGCAATGTAACATTTTTCCTATTTGACGTTCAGCAAAGTATATACAGTACAATGTTTAAGTGGTTAAGTCATTTTTTTGCTGTCAGCTTTAGTTGCCCATGCTTCCAAAAACAAGCTTTTAGGGTATATACATTGCTTTCTTTTTTCCTGGAAACAGTAGTTGGTACAGCCAACACAATATGGAAGCACACTCGCCATGTTTACATATTTACACTACAAATTTGATGTTGGCTTATGGTATTTAAAAATAAAAACAAAAAAACATTAATAAATAACCAAACAAAAAAATTAACATTACAAGAATCCAAATATCTTCTTATTCCAATTTTTTATGGTGGAAAGGAAAAATAAAGGCTTGCACCTGTTTGTCTCTCTTTTCATTTAGTCTGACTCAGTAATCTGCTTGAAGCTCAAGATACTGTGAGAGAGCGTAATGAACGACATGGTTTGAAAGAATGAAAGATAATATTTCTATTTCAAATAGAGGCTATTACACACTGTATGTTGTGTATCTGAACTGGAAAACATTAAAAAAGATATTCTTAAACAAATATTACCTTTGCTTTACCATCACTGCTATTGTTTTTGCAATATTGATCATGAAAGTCCATGTTTGTATTCTTTACAGGAGGAAAAAGTTGGCTCAAGGGGTGTCCGGATGGTGCAGGTTAAGTGCCTGCCACCATTATGGATACTGCCATTCAAATGTTCCATGGTGAACAAAATGAGCTGTGTTTGCTTGTGGGAAACCGGAATAGTAATAAAACACATTGTAGAAAATGTGTTTTATCACTATGCAGGCACCACAATGCCTCAAGTTTTTGAAGCGTGAAATGTTGAACTAGTATCTCTGGACATCTTTCATTTGCTCTATTTCCCTAGGAACTGTAGGTTTTGTGTTAACTTACAGTGTTTTGAGCCCGTGCTGAAGCACTTCTGTATACTATACACGCTCACCCAGTTGATCAATCAACTACACCTACAGTCTGTGTGAATCCATGAGGAAGGCCTGTCACATTGTGTTTGTATTTATCCTTTGCTACAAAATGATTTATCACTATTCCTGTACTTTCCTCTTCTCTGTGCCCCATGCGCAACTTTCCTTGTCACAGAAATCTCTTAAGCTCATCTAGGTCAACCGGTCATTACATCCTTGTGGAAGGAGGACTCTGGAACTGCCAATGAGCACATCCAGCACTGCAGTCAAGAAAGCTGAATTTATTTCAGCCCATGCCTCCCTCCAGTCTCTGCAATTCCTCGCCCATGGGTAACCCTAGAGATCACTGCAACCCCTGCCACCCTCTCAAAACCCTACAACTTCAGCCACTCTCTCAGGCTTTCGGGCCAAGGTGGTGGTACAGGTTTACTTAACCTCAATCCAAGTGGAATTTATATGTTCCCCCTTCTCATATTTAACTTTTCACATTTGAATGCCATGCTCTCTCAGTTACATAACCTGTCTCTCTTTCCATCATTGCGCTCTCACCCCCCTAGTCCACTTGGGGATTCTCTTTGCTGAATACTCTTATCAGCTCCTTCTCTGAAGATAGGATGCACGCCTCATTTTACTGGGTGATTTCAACCTACCCACAGACAAGTACATATCATCATGTTACTTATCTTATGTCTAATCTTATCTCCTCCTCCTCATAGAGCTGGTAATGTATTGGACCTAGAGTTCTTGAGAGTCTGCTCTTCATCTAACCTCTCTGTTACTCTGCTTCATGTATATGACCACCGCTTTGTAACCTTCTCAATATCTTTCCACTCTCCCATCTAAACCTACCCAACCTTAAACTGCCACGGAACCTATACTGTCTACACCCATCCTCTCTCTTGTCTTGTCTTCTATCCTCTCCTCTCTTCCCTCCCTCTCAACTGACTCTGCAACCTCCCCCTTTCTCTAAACTATTTCATCTGTCTTTGACCGTCAGAGCCCTCTCTCCTCCAAGCCAGCTTCTTGGTTATCCAAAACCCTCAGAGTTGAGTGAACATGTCTCAGGGCAACTGAAAGGAAGTGGCACAAAATGGACCAATCAGATGATCTCTTCCAACTCCTCTCTGAATGCTGCCTCTCACTTTCCACTGCTAAGTCCTCTTTTCTATTGATTCAGTCCTCTGCCTCTACCCAAGGAAGCTCTTTGCCACCTTCTCCCTCCTTTAACCCCCTCACTGCCCCATCACTCTCTGCTGAAGCCTTCGTCACCTACTTTGATAAGGTCATGATATCGGAAGCTCTTTCTCTCATCTTTCCACTAATCAATCATCTAAAGCACTTAACTCTAACCCCAACATATCATGCCTGTCTTCCTTCTCTTTCCTACTGAGGTCCTGGAATTGGTGTCATCCACCAGACCGACGACCTGTCCTCTAGTCTAGACCACACCCCCTCCTCAATCTTCCACCAATCTACTCCCATGCATTAGCCTAAACGAGCATCATCAACAACACACCCATAGCCTCAGGCTGCGTCCCACTCCCATCTGTCTTCAAGTAAGATATCATTTAAATTATAGCAGATTGTGTAAATGTGTGTACATGGGAAATACGTAGATTTATAGTGCTGATACTTTTTGCTCAAGTCGCTCATAATAATAATAACAGTTACTTCAGATCCACTCTCAGCTCCACGCTCCATTACCTCTGAGAATAATGTGATTTAATAATAATGATTATCATTATTATTATTTTGACAATTTCAAGTGAGAAATACCCAATTTCAAGTGAGAAATACAGTCAAGATCCTCACATAAGAAAATGCCTCTACAGTTGCTCTTAAAGCACATAATTAAACGTGTTGCCTATATGTTAAAGCTGTATAATTGTCAAGAGATTGAATATTATACAACAGGAGGAAGCACCTAGATTAGCAGTTATAATCTCCCACAGAAGTAAATGAAGATCACCAACAAGAGAAAAGAAGCATACTAGAACTAGAGGCTAATGCTAATGTTTATCAACATCTAAGGCCTTGGAGCAGAACAGGTTTATTTTTTTTATTTTTTGCCTTCAGATCCACTCTCAGCTCCACGCTCCATTACCTCTGAGAATAATGTGATTTGCAACATAAATATTCCAGTTCATGTTTTGCTATGCAGCATGTGGCTGTGATAGCTGTGTTGTATCTGTAATGTAGAAAGGTATTCCAACACACAATGCAAGCCAAGTGAATAAGATGTACAAAATAAAATGAGCAAAATCTTGTCCGTTTTGACATTCACAATCGAGATGAAAGAAATATATTATGCAGTGATCCTGATAGTTGAACTGTTTGAGCATGCAGCTTCACACATTCTTGGAAGCAAGATTTCCTCATTATGAAGTTTTGTTCTGCAACTCAAATAAACCCCAAAATGCCAACTGATTATGCAGTTTTATAACTTTTACTTTAACTTGTTTCTATTGTAGATACAGTAACCAATTCAAAAAATGTTTAGATCATAAATGAGGGTCTCCCAAAGCTAAAAGACACCTGAAAAAGCAGCTGAATACGATTTTCTTTACATCAAACAATATGCTACTACAACAAAAGTCATGCTCATAATAGCTCACTTGTAAATAAGATTACTCTCCACTACAGGTTTTATGCCATCATTTCACAGGTGTAAGGAATTATAGGTGCTCTTCTTTTCCAGTGCATCACTACAACTTTTCTGAACAAGACAGCAATATCATTATATCATTTTAGCTTATCTGGCCTGGACCACTATTTGGGCCGCCCTGCAGGCTAGTCCTACAGTATATGCCATAGCATAGGGTTACATGAGACTTGCTTTGAGAACATTTAAAAGCTGGTTAGCTGTGAGCCATGAGTCCCTTACTATCTTATTTATCTTCTTCTGTAGCTGCAAGTGTGGTAGATTCCAGTCAGGGATGAATGGAATACTATAAGTTGGTCTTGAGACTCTGTGTGCAACACATTACTTTGCACACATCCAGCTGTTCTATTCTGTCTTGTGCAAGTTGTCATACCATGTAGTTATTCTGAAGGTGAGAATAGACACATAATAATAATCTTCAGCAGTAGAATTTTCAATAGAGTGTGAAGTGAAGAGACTCAATTCAGTAAAAATAGGACACCTTGTTTACATTACATCATTTAGATTATATATGCAATTGGCATTTCCATGTCATTTTACTTTTGCATATCACCTTTAAATAGATGATTTTCAGTTGGGTTGCCCCATTGTTGTGCAGAGGACATACAGTAATGCTCTTTCTGTCACTAGAGGGCAGTGTGTCCACTTAAGAAAGTCAGCCTTGCTTAATTTATGCTGTCTACAACTGTTGCATATGCTCAAAATAGATGATCTCCAAGCAAAACACAGGTCACTGTGCCAACAGCACCTCCTTCCATCGGCTTGTGGAGGCTCAGTTATAGAGATATAGTAGGGAATGTCTGTGAAGGACAATTCTTCTGCTGCCAAGAAGGATTCATGATGTATCTCACTATCTGGATGCAACAGCCCTGAGTAAACTTTGATACGATGTTTAATACTATTTCAAAGTATCAAACTTTTTGTTTTTTTTACAATCTTCTACAATTTCATACAACAATTATAGAGGTGCTTGTAGACTTTAATGAAATTATCTGCAGAAATTGATTTGATTTGATTAGATAAAAAAAAAAACTGAAGCAAAGACTGGGCAGAGGGCAGGGAGAATTCCTAGACAGGTCATCAGTCCATCACAGGCAATCACATTTTCATATTTTTGAATCTCCTCACCTGAATTAGCCTACTTGAAGGTCTTTGGTTTTAGAAGGAAATGGGTGAGACAAGGAAACACCATCTTGTTTTGCTGTTAAGTTAACTATTTTGCCACAGTAGGCCTACTGCCCTTACATCCCAAAGCATGAAGATTAACTAGAGAACGCTGTCCTCCTGCTGTAGAAAGTAATCCATATGGGGCCCTGATTGCACTGGCATTGATATTTGCAGCAACCAAACTAAATAAATGTGTAAAGTGTGTGTGTGTGTGTGTGTGTGTGTGTGTGTGTGTGTGCGTGTGCGTGTGCGTGTGCGTGTGCGTGTGCGTGCGCGTGTGCCGTGTGCGCGTGCGTGCGTGTGCGTGCATATACATACATACCGTATGAGAGAGAGAGAGAGAGAGATGTGGCCTACTGCAACCAAAACTTTATTTAAATAAAGTGTAGATAAATGATAGTGCAGGACCTCATCTCAAAGGAGTACTATACTGTATTTGCTTATGGCTGCTATGTTTGCTCACATATCTGTCTAATGATGAAATGAGCGAACAGCACAAAGTATTGTTCTACACCTCTGCAAACAGAAGGAAAAAAATATTACTTTGAGAACACATTTTGTAAATCCGTTATGAAGATCACAGTTGAGTGCATAGTATATTAAGGAACACAAACAAATATTTTATTTAAGGAATACATGGTGAATTTCTGCTTAATTCTTGATAGTGATATATATAGAGCGAGAGAGACAGGAAAGGCGAGACACGGGATGACATGCTCCAAAGCACCTCAGGTCGGATTCGAACCCGGGTCAGCTACAGGAAGTACTATAGTCTACCGCTACACAATGACAACAACAAAATATATATGTTGTTTCAGGACCTCACTGGCCTACACTATAACCTTTTAATTTCAAGGATCCCAATAACTCTCAGAGTGTACAAATATAACCAAATGGACACAAATCCATTTGGTTGCACTGACAGAGTTACAGACCTGTAAGGATCCATTTGGACCCCCTTCAAGGAACCCTGAGGGTCCCTGGCTTCCACTTTGAGAACCACTGGTATAACTGAAAAAATGAACTAACATTAAAGCAAGCAGAATGAAATGTGAACACAGAATGGGTGAGCTCTCAGATGGTGTGAAAGAGGTAAAGAGGAAGGGGTGAGGGAGAAATACAGTTGTCATAGAAGATCTGAAGGCTCTGATCCACATCCATCCGGCTCTTCAGAATCATCTCCAGCTCTTGGACCGTCATCTCATGAACTTTGTTGCTCTCCTTGGCGTTTTTGGCCAAGGCGGCGTGGGAGGGGAAGCGGATGCGAACGTCATGCGGTGCGTTGCGGTCATATTCGGTGCAGCAGTAAGCTGACCATATGTCTTCTGGGATGGCCACGCGGTCTTGGTTGTTCCGGCGGATCATGTTGCCAGTGGTGGTGACTCCCGTGACAATGTACGCAGTGCCACGGCAGAAGTTGTTGAGACGGACGCGCATGTGCTCCTCGTACTCACGCCAAGGCCCGATGTTGAACTCCCGGACCTCTGGGACAACATTGGTGAGGGTGTAGGTAGCAGCACGGTCATAAGGGTCCGATTGGTGCTGATCTGGGTTCAGGTGACCCCTCTCATATATAACCACATCAGAATAGTCATCAAGAACTGCCTGGCTGTCCTCAAACTTCATGTGCAGGTAGCCAGTGGGGAAGGGGAGCATGTTTCCATTCCCGTCAATTTCTGCCAACTGAGGAAATACAAGAACACTTTTAGTTTTTGCAAAAGATACAGGAATATGCAGGTCATAGTTGACAGTGAAGCCAAAACTGCCCATGAATCTTCTGAGCTTTCACCTTCTTCATGAGCAGTTAGAAATGTGCTATTACCTTACTAATAAATAATGATGGGGCGCAGGACCCACTTCTAAATGCCATTCTAAATCTACACACACAATAATCTACACTACAACAAAATTGTTGCTTAAAGATATACAATGTAAAATCCTTTGTGTTCATTTAACTCACATGGATCCATTTGATTACACGTGTACGTGTATTCTCAGTGTAAAATGAACACTTAGGATTTATGTTGTAGTTTCACATGAACTTTTAAGGATATAATTAGATACATCAAAATACATAAAAAATAATAGTGTCTGACCTGTGGCTCATACATCCAGGGGTAGTCCACTCGTCTGTCTGCCTCCGTCTTCTTGAAGGTATACGCTGAGTAAACCGGTATGCGTTTGAGAGGGTCATACAGGGTCACGTAACGTGGTTTGTCTGCATAACGTTGGCAGATCTTTTTCAGCCTGGTTTCGATGATCCCCCGTGGTGGTGTCCCCATGTACAGGGAGTCCTTGCATCTCTCTACATGGTTGAAATCCCGAACGACTGTAGAGGAAGTATGGAGCACAAAGTGCAGCAGAGCGAGAGTGAACACGACCCAGTCGTGGCCTGAAACATGCATGGTGGTACACCTTGTTGTAACCTCGTCCTACTACTGTCTCCTGCAAAAGAACAGTGAGGGAGAACATGTCCAGTTAGAATTTAAATGTAACACATCTGATATGCAAAACATTTAAAACATGGCCCAAAGACAGGCCACCGACCTAACCCACGTGGGTGTGGGTTGAGCTTAGCCTACATATTACTACTGTCGGTGTCCAGTCTGATTGAAAAAGTAAAGAAATTAAAAACATTATTTAAGAAATATATACATAACACATTAACAAATAGAGTAACATATAGCATTTAAATACTATAAGAAGAGAGGATAGAGAATATTATTAGTGTTTATCTTCTAGAGAAAGTAATGAAGTAGTTTGCTTTGACATTATTGTTTAAAAGACCATACCAGAGTAATTTTATGTCATTCACTGGCATTGTCTATTCACAACTTCAGCCATTATTCGTACATGAACAATTTTCCCATTAGTGGCTTTATGTTTTGATGTTGCATTTGTTCACATTTTCATGTCACTTAAATGCTACCAAACTTACCTGAACAAGTGAGTCAGTGTTGGCTTAACTAACATAACCGTGTGGTTACAGAAGGTCACAGAAGGGTTTTTGGCTTGACCTTTCAAATCAGTCTGCACTTTAAAATCGACAAAGAAAGTGATGTCCCTAAAATGTTTGTATGCAGGGTATCTATGTTACAGTATACAGTATGATCACATTAGGCTTTTAGTGTAAAGTTCTAGTTGGATTATTTTAAGTAACTTTAAACATACATAAATGATAATATACTGTACTGTGTATAATATAATGTATAAACTATCCTAGAATTAAACAACCACAGCTTTGAGGCTCATAGCTTTTTAGGGGCGCCAATTTGGCCATTATGTTCAAGGCCCTCAACACTTACCACATGTCACTATTTCAGTCACTTCAAAGTGTAAGAGAAACTGGAGGGTCACTGGTAAAGTGATGATGTCCACCACAACTCTCAACTGATCGATGAACACACAATACACATTAAACCTTAAACTGCTCTATAGGGATTCAATATGTAATTCTTAACTTATGTTTATCATAACACAATTAAATTGCTGTTTTGTATTTTATTTCCCCAATGCCAGAAGATAGAACGACTTCCCCTGCACAATCATCTCAGCTATGTGGCCCTCTTGCACACTCCTCATTCCTGGAATGAAATAGGCATATCAACTTCCTGTGTTATTGCAGACAATGTTCTTTGGCTGCTAACCCTCACTTTTCTGTGTTCCGCCTCGTCCTCTCATGGAACACTGCAGACCATGGCGTGTTGTCACCAAACATCACAGAAGGAAGGAACACGCAGCAGCCATCAGCCCTTTCCTGTATTGTTATCAGTCAATTCTTAAATTACACCTCAAACCACTGATAAACTTCTCTGTGAATTGTGAAACGGTCCAATCGCACTTCCATAAAAGTACGCTGCTGACCTCATGGTGAAATGCAAAACTGCTTGTTTTATCTGTCTCAGTGTAAAACAATAGGCCCACAGTAGCGGATCTGGTTTAGTGTTCTACTATAGTGTGCTATTCAGTATGGTATGATTAAAGGTTCTATAAGATAAAGCATGCCATTTAAATCATGTTAGGTGTTGAGGCAAAGGCTACATGTGCATGTGTGTGTTACAGGAATGTTGTGCATGTATGCCTGACTGTATTGGTATAAGCAAAGGCAATAGCCTTTTTCTCTTCTTTTTCTGTGACAAGGTCTTTCCATGCAAAGAGGAAATGGAGAGCATTTCAATGAGATGTGCAATGTGAATCCCAGCAGTACATTTCATTCTTTCTTTTTTCACCTTTTTTTTAAGAATGCAAAAACTGGATTTTCATTGAAGAGATGAGAGGTCTAGAAAGAAAGCTACTGTGGTAACCTATACCACTAGTTCCCAAACCTTTTATCTTGAGACCCAAAAGAGAATGACCCAAGCTAGTGGAAATAGCAGATCTACAAGCTCACAACGCGTCGCGATGCGATCACGTTGTGAGCTTGTAGATTGACGATTTTCACTACTTCTTAAACATTTGTTTTTGAATTCATAGTATTTCTTATGTTTTTCAATGATTCAATGATTTTTCTTTTGAAATCGTTAAATGAAGTTTTTAATTCATGAATTATTTTCTTTACATTTTGGGGGATTTTTTTGTTTTGAAATTTGTTTTGAAATAATAGTAATTAAAAATGTAGGAAATAAAAAATAAAGGGATATGTTGTGAGTCGCGACACATAAAAATGTGTCTGTGACCCACAAATGTGTCCGACCCAGTGTTTGGGAACCACACTGACCCATACTATTCACACAGTTTGAGACACATGAGACTTGCATACGGGAGACTCTCTTTTCCCGGTGTTTCGCCCAGGTCGACGTGGTTTTGAGGTTAGGCATAATTTCTGTGAGGTTAGGGTTAAGGTTAGGGTTAGGCATAGTGTTTGTGAAGTTAAACATTAGGGTGTATATAGGCGCAACCTGGATGACATGAAAGAGCTGAGTTCCACTTGCATGATTGTAGTCTGTAGTAGTAGTATCTATATTGGGCGCATGGGGGCAGTGTAGGCTTCTTTAGTACATGTCTGTCCCATGGATGGAAAACATGTATGAAGAGGCGAGTTTCCATAGAAGGGGCGTTCCCGAAGTGCCACCTCACTGCAGAAGAGGTAAAACATGGTGCTTTTAATGCAACAATTTATTTACTAAACGTGTTTTAGTCAGCATACTGCGTTGTTAGCTCTGGTACCAGAGCTACTGCGTTGTAATGTTTTGGCTCTGGGCTGTAAAAAAAAACATGCTAACTTTAGCCACTAGTTTCGTTTTTATTTACCTACATGTAGGGCCTATACAGCGTTAATTCTACCATATTATAACATAACATACGCCTGTTATGGTTAATTATAATTAACTCGCTGTAGTATACAACCCTCGTATACGTCTACGAGGGTTGTATACTACAGCTAATAATTAACCATGACAGACGTATGTTATGATTAATTAATCATTACAGTGGATTAACGATTTCATTAGGCTAGATATGGGATGGGAACTGTGTGATCAGCTGAGCTCCATTGCATTTTAGTTTTTCCTGTGTACAATAATAAGTAGTTTCCTACCACATTTATTCTATTTTTTAACAACGCCTATGTCATAGTTTGTTAGACAGTGTTATGGGTGTGGTGTTTGTGTCAGTTTCATATTTATCCACAGCCAGAAAGACTGTAAACCCCATATGGTTGAGCGTACCAGTGTAATTTTATGTCATTCACTGGCATTGTCTATTCACAACTTCAGCCATTATTCGTACATGAACACTTTTACCATTAGTGGCTTTATGTTTTGATGTTGCATTTGTTCACATTTTCTTTAATATCACAAAAATGCTACCAAACTTACCTGAACAAGTGAGTCAGTGTTGGCTTTACAGAACCATGTGGTTAATAAGTCACAGAAGGGTTTTTGGCTTGACCTTTTGAAAATGACAAAGATTTAATTAGGCTAGATATGGGATGTGAACTTTGTGATCAGCTGAGCTCCACAGCATTTTAGTTTTGCCTGTATACAATAATAAGTAGTTTCCTACCACATTTATTATATATTTTTAACAACGCCTATGTCATAGTTTGTTAGACAGTGTTATGGGTGTGGTGTTTGTGTTTGTTTCATATTTATCCACAGCCAGGGAGACTGGCTGTTTAAACCCCATATGGTTGAGCGTACCAGTGTAATTTTATGTCATTCACTGGCATTATCTATTCACAACTTCAGCCATTGTTTAAACCCCATATGGTTGAGCGGAGTCCCTCAGGGCTCTATGCTACTACCTTTTCTGTTTTCTGTTATTGTGGGGAAAGTTATATCGATGAAAATGGTAAATGGGTGATATAGTAAATTAAAATATAATTCATAACTTTCTGTACAGTTGTATATATTGCAATAATAATGTGACTGTGACCTACCATGGCTCACCAGGGCTTGTCTCGCGCACACCAGTGTGCCTCACCCAGCACACCTGAATTTGTATTGATTTGGTTGATTGAATACTTTATTAACAGTTTGCAAAGACAAGCACAGGAAAGTACAATTCAATACAAGGTCTGTTAAGAGGGTTTTAAGCCCAAGAAAGCACTATGGCTTTTTTCCATTGGGGTGTTTTGTACTCAATTCATCGAAACATTTAATGACAGACAAATATACACTAGTACTATGAAAAAACATCATATAAACCAGTGGTTCCCCTTCTCTGGGGGTCGGGACACATGATTTTAGGGGGGTCCCCAGATGACAGTGAAGTGACAATTTAAGGAGTTTTAATACCTAAAAAAAAGAAGAAAAACCATTACAGCATCAAAAGTAATCAGCAAACTATACTGTACTAAAACTGGTAAAACATTTAATTGGCCAAAACAATTGAAAATAGCCGATCTACAAGCTCGCAACGCCTTGAACACCAGGCGTAGTGAGCTTGTAGATCGGCTATTTTCACAATATTTATCTGTGGAACCGAGTCAAACTAAATGTAATTCCTACAATTCCAAGTACTCGTGAGGGTGGGGGGTCCCCAGTTCAGATATGATTATTTTGGGGGGGGCACGGCCTGAAAAGGTTGAGAACCTCTGATATAAACAAGTAGAAATAAAAAATGTAAAAAGTACAGTGAGTGGTGTATCACAACAATTAGGAACCACTGCTCTACCACATGCCTCCTAGGCTACGATACACATGAGGTCAAAAGCTGCTTCTTTTCACCTGACAGTGAGGAATTAGCCCGGGAGACCGTTTCACACTATCTATCCCACACCTGCTGAACAGGTAACCAGAAAGAGTCGCTAGAGCAGCAAAAAGGACACAGTCCCCTGCCAGCATCCCACCCATAAACACTGACACTTGTTTTTGTTGGTGTGCCCAGCGAAGCCTGAGGCAACACTGCCTCAACTAAAAACTAATGCCTCTGTGGTGGGTGCTTTTACCTCTATGCCAGCCAGACCCCCCCATGACCACTATAACTGTATGTTTTGCACAAGTTTTGGTGTCCTTTTAAACAACTGTCAAAGTCCAGGGACTTTAACTGTATTTGGCCTTGGCAAAAATGATTTATCATGGATATCAAGCATGACACTTGAGAGCAGGGTATCTAAAGCTGGAGCAAGTGCACTTCCTTGGCTGTGGGTGCTCAGCTAACAAAACATATAGTTTAAAAGAATCGACAACGATTAAAGTGCAAGAAAGCGACACTCCAAAATAAACGAGCAAGACAGGACTCAGTCGACCTTTTTCTTTCTTTTTCAGAGCAAGTCGACATTTTCATCTTCATCTTGCTCTGAGGCCACCGTTTGACATGTCTTCACTTAAATTACTAGCAGTAACCTATCACAAATTAACCTACTATTGTTGGATGCAAGCTTGGAAATAGGGAAATTCTGCACCAATCCTTAAACCAACCACAAGGGGGCATGATTTATCAAAGAATTCAAGCTCGAGACATGAAGCTGTATCCACTCAAATCTACTTCTGCACCAAAGTCTGCGGATTGGTCCATGCAGCCACATGGGGCTATGCAGTGGCCAATGGGGTTTGGGCTTAATAGGGGCTGTTGCTAAGCAAAGTCAGATTCCAGACACTACAAGCAGACTAATGCTCTGGTCCTCTCCCACTCTCATTGACTCCTGTAGGTTTGCACCATGCCCTCTTTCTCACTCTTCCCCTGTGATGCTGCATTTGGGCTATTAACATTGTTGTTTATTGGTTGGTGATGGTGGATGAGGTGAAACTGGGGGAGGGAGAATGGTGGGCACGCATTGCGAGTTACAAAGGCAAAGACCCTCCCTCATAAACCCATTGACATGCTGTAGCCCCGCCTCCCCTGGATATCTCGTCACCTGACAGTGGGTGGTCTGAGGGCCCAGTCATACAGCCTGTCTGTCACAAAGCCATGTCCTCTACTTACAACACTTCCCAATCACCACATCAACAAGACTGAAAGGTGATTATTTAGCTAGAGGATACTATATGGGGTGTTTATGTAGAGTGGAAGATTCTGATTATTTGCAGGTTTTATTGTGTGTGTGTGTGTGTGTGTGTGTGTGTGTGTGTGTGTGTGTGTGTGTGTGTGTGTGTGTGTGTGTGTGTGTGTGTGTGTGTGTGTGTTTGTTTGTTTGGGGGGTGGTTAGAGAATTAAACATTAAACCCAATGATTTCACCTTGGGTTCTGCACACCATTCAGTGCCTAGAGAAACCACATGTCTCAGCTTATCATTGTGTGTCAAATGGTCCTGCTGTTGTCTGCTTCATGCTCAACAATGTTACGCTTTACGATAAAATGCCTGTGGCTGTGGAGCACAACCAGGCACTGACAAGGAGGGAGGTGACATTCTGGACAAAAGGCAGACTCAAACAAAGATGTAATCCAGATTTTCTTTGTTTTGTCTCTCTCTCCTAACAAACACATTTAACCTAATATTATAAAAACAGACAAACAGACATGTTTCTCTTTTTCCCCGATGCAGAACAAGCAAATGTTTCACATTAAGCATGACTCATCCGCTAAGGTGAAGTTTCAATATTTACTACAGTATTGTATTGGCCTCATTCCCACACACACACACACACACACACACACACACACACACACACACACACACACACACACACACACACACACACACACACACACACACACACACACAGACACAGACACAGACACACACACACACACACACACAGACAGCACTAGAGAGAAAGACAAACTCTGCCATATACCCTTTGCCATTATTCTCCTCCTCCTCTGTCCTAACTAAGAGAGACCCTCTTCCCCTATTGGCCGGTGCAATGTGAGTGGCAGTGTGACGCCCCACCCACCTCTCTGCACATGGATCGGTCTAAACGTGAGCGGCTGAGCATCAGAGTGGAGAGCAACCAGGAAGAGGGGGAGAGGGGAAGAAAGGAGACGGAGGCAAGGATCGGGTGAGACGAGGTGGAGAGGAGAGACAGGGAGGAGAAGGGACCAGTCTGGAGGACAAGGGGACGTGTGGACGAAAGACAACCAAGGGAACCAGGAGGTAAGTAGAAGACTGCAGGTGTGCAGCTTCATAGAGAACTGATGGGCAATCTCTTCAAGTCTTAATTGAATTGAAATGTGTGTGTGTGTGTGTGTGTGTCTATGCGTGCGTGTGTCTATGTGTGTGTGTGTGTGTGTGTGTGTGTGTGTGCGTGTGTCCGTGCGTGCATGTGTGCGTGTGCGTGTGTTTTAAGGCATTGCTGTCATTGTTCTGGGCCATCTGTCTCACCTGAAAATACTGCAGGGTATGTCTGCAGACTGTGCTGCACTTACATGCATGCATTAAGCACACACACTAGGCATATGTGTGTAAATACCAGTCATTTTAACATGATTGACAGGTGTCAACATACACAGTTTAGACTCGGCTGAAGAAGATGTCTGTTCTTTTGATATTTGCACTGCTCTGCAAAACAGTGTTAAATCTTGCCAATGTACTGTACTGTGTGTGCTGTGCGCGTGTGTGCAATAACAAGAGTGTTATAGAGTACCAAGAAGCTACCTAAGTGACCCAGTGACAGTAGGCACAGTTACATAGAATGACATATGGGAAAGCTGCTGACCAAGCTGCACACTTGTACCATTTCTCAAGATCAGCGTGGTTCTTACCTCACGCATTCTTAGAAAAGACCGCTAACTGGCAAGTGAAGGGTTTTGTTGTGTTTGAGCTCAAAAGCTACAGTGTTAATGAATACACCTAGTCTGTACAGGGTGTACAAAAAGTTTGTACACCTTGTACAAAAGAATGTCTCACTGTATCTTTGGTAAGAAAGACACTTGAGGGAAGGACGTCCCAGGTATGACAGCCATACAGTGCAATAATGCCACCGGCATGTGCACGTACATAGACACCTGGGCAAATTGGCCACAGCCGGCTGGAGAAAAGAAGACAGTTAGTTCCCGGCAGGCATTCGACCATGCCATTTCAGGTTAAGATTCGACGTGCAGTCTGAGGCAGTCTGACATGGCCACACGCACATGCGCACACACGCGTGCGCGCACACACGCACACCTGGTCCAATTATGTTGGTGTATTACTGTATGTATCGCTGTAAAAAGAAAAGGCCACCCCCATTTTATTTCTTGACCTTGCATTGGTATGTTCCGGTCCCCCTCTGAGGACTGTGCTTTATGGAGCATACACAGGGAGAAGCCTCCATTATGAGACGGGAAAAGGGGGATGGAAGCGGAAAGGAGCAGGGCTGCAGGGAGGAGAGTTATTTTTAGAATATGTGATTGATATCCGGCTCATATGTTCTTCTCCTCCTCTGCGATCGTGTGAATTATTCCTACTTCATTTTGCTGTAATTCAACATTAATTACACTCACGTAATATGTCCAACATCTGTGTGTGTGTGTGTGTGTGTGTGTGTGTGTGTGTGTGTGTGTGTGGTGTGTGTCTGTCTATTGTTCATTACCGGTTGTACTGTTCAGAGATGCTTTGTCCATTTTTCTCTGTCTGTCATCTCTAGCTGTCTGTCTGTCCATGCATGTCTAGTCTCTCTCTCTCTCTCTCTCTCTCTCTCTCTCTCTCTCTCTCTCTCTCTCTCTCTCTCTCTCTCTCTCTCTCTCTCTCTCTCTCTCTCTCTCTCTCTCTCTCTCTCTCTCTCTCTCTCTCTCTCTCTCTCTCTCTCTCTCTCTCTCTCTCTCTCTCTCTCTCTCTCTCTCTCTCTCTCTCTCTCTCTCTCTCTCTCTCTCTCTCTCTCTCTCTCTCTCTCTCTCTCTCCTCCCATCTGTTGTTGTCCTGTCAGTTCCTGGTGTTGGCCAGCCTTGTTATGGGAGCCACCAGAGACGGGTTCTGTCTGGTGCAACCCATTCTCCCTTTTATGGTATACCATTTCTATCCTTCCTGGCACATATACAGTAGACTTCCTGACACACACACAACCTCTTAGCTTTTGAGACTGCACAGTCAAATCCACCGTGTTGATTCGACTGAGATTTTTTACAATATCAGAGTTAAAGCAACAGTGGAGATTTTGCTCATTAATCTGTTGAAGCTATTTTCTCACTTCTCTTGACAAGTGATTCACATCTGCAAGCAAAGTCTGCCAGAAGGCGTCAGACTGCTATTATGTATGGAGAAAAAGAAGGAAAGAAAATGTAGTCTTTGTGTGTGCAAGCAATGGTCATGTACAGCTGAGAAATGCCTCTCGGCAGATTCTGCTCTGCTCATTGCAACTCCAAACCCCCCCTCCACTCTCACTCACACACACACACACACACACACACACACACACACACACACACACACACACACACACACACACAGTCAGAGCAAAGCGTGCTCAAACAGTGGGGCGCCGAACAAGAGAAGGGGAGACCAGACGGATAAAAATGTGGAAGGATTGTTGAAATTACCTTTACAGGGGTTGCACTAGATAGGATGTAGCTACGCACGCATGCGCGCGATCGCGCAACCGTGTGCAACCACTCCCCTCGTTGTTTGAGGCCTCGCTCGCAGCTCTGGAGTAAATGATATCATTGGTTGCCAAGGATACAAGGACACAGCGTGCAGAGAAAGAGGGAGGGTGAGGCAAAGACAGAGCCATGTACGCGCACACTGAAAGAGAGGAGGCTAGCACGTACGTGCACTCTGAAAGAGAGGAAGAGGCTAGCATGTACGTGCACTCTGAAAGAGCGAGGAAGACGCTAGCATATAAGGTTTCCACAGAGAAAAGGAGACTTGTTGGAATTGGTCAATAAAAGCAGATAGACAACTATGTGAAGGGGGAAAGGCCAGGGGAGGGTCTCTCTATATGTGTCTCTCTCTCTCTCTCTCTCTCTCTCTTCCTTTTGTCTAACTCCTACAGTACCATTTCATTCCCTTTATTTTGAGGGGAAAATGTGAATGTGTGTGAAAGCATGCGTGAGGAGGGCGAGTTTTGGTGGGGATTGGGGGGAGGGGCAAGAGAGGAGACATGGACAAGAGATATGAACCTACATCTGTCGAGCAACTGGGGTGTATCCTCACTCTCTACTCTGTGTGTGTGTGTGTGTGTGTGTGTGTGTGTGTGTGTGTGTGTGTGTGTGTGTGTGTGTGTGTGTGTGTGTGTGTGTTTGTGCGTGCTGTGCGTGCTGTGTGTGTGTGTGTGTGTGTGTGTGTGTGTTGTGCGTGTGCATTAGTGTGTGATGTTTTCCAGACAGAGGGTGGTGTAAAGGTACGTGACTGTTCAACCCTTGTTCAACTGGAACCAGAGAGCCCATCTCCCCAATTGTCTCAGCACTTGTCTGCAAGGTAACACACACACACACACACACACACACACACACACACACACACACACACACACACACACGTATCCCACTCACACTTGAAACAAGAGTAGGATGTGGGGCAATTGTAATAGAAGATTAGTACATTATGGCATCTCTACCGGGGGTTCATGGATGGACACATAGTTCTTCTGCCATGGCGATGAAGATGGAGGAGGTTTCCTTGGTTACAAGAGGGGAGGGGGGGGGGGGGTGTATGCAGGGGAACATGCTAGGATGCTCTGTGCAGCAATCAACTAATCACAGACCACCAAGTAGGAGTTACATCCTGTGACTGTGAAGCCAAGAACACCAAAGCAATGTCTTTCACCTATAAAGACCAGAGGCCGATTCTACAAATGTCTTTTTTGGAACCCCCTCAAGGACCCCTGGGCGTCCCCGGACCCCACTTTGAGAACCACTGTTCTAAATCCTAACAGTTTTCTGAAAAACATATGTTGCTATATATAACTAAAATCTAAAATGACACAGATGCTTTCCTGGTTTTAATGGGTTAAGCTATTTCTGAATGATTAATTCAGTTAATAATCTACTATTTCATGGCTTATTAGCGCTAACTTTTGTTTTATTTGATCATGCCGTTGCTCAAATGCAGCTCAACAGGGAAATGTTTCCAGATGCCCAACTTACTTTGGTTGAACAATTGTCAATCTATATTTTTACTTTTGCAATGCCTTTATTGGAGTCAATGAATGTAACTCCCCAATAACAAGTGCTCTGATAAAACAGAACATTAACATTTGTTTTAGAACTCAATTTAAAAATTACACTTTCTATAAACAAACAAACAGCTGGACTTGAACCCAAAAGGCAAGTCCAAATATGGCACTGTACCTCTGGGCATATGTAGCTTAGTGAGAAACAAGCCCCACAGTTACAATGATCAATTAAAAAAATGAATGATGCTAAAATAAATAAATAAAAGTTGTTGCAATCACTGTTGCTGAGAATATCAATAGAGCACAATGTCACTACACAGAACATATCAATAATGACACTGTAAACTCTGATATATTTCAAACCATATGACTAATTCCTGGCAATCAATGACATTCATATAATCTTTCAATACTGAAATTCCAATCCTGGCAGCAGTGCTGCTCTCACATCAACTATTGTCTAGTTACTAGGCAATACAGCCTAGACTCCAATGTCTAGACTGTATACTACTGTATCTAAATCACAGTCCCATAATGCAATTTTCTGTTGGCCAGCTGACTCCTCAAGTTCTTCTACAGGCCCTTTGAGTTGATTGCAATCTAATTGGTGGAATTCTAGCACAGTTGTGCAAGTTGCATAGACTTTAGCGTAGGACTCTAGTGTAGACTTGCATCAGCATCAAGCTGTCCCTCAGTGACAGAAAATGTTTTAGTTGCTTATTAAAATACATGTTTTTAAAAAATGGTCTTAATACAATTTGTTCATATAAATTACAGGGAAGTTCACTGAAACATGTAGAGAGAGAAAGAGGGGTGGGAGAGGGAGAAAGATGGAAGGAGAAAGAAAGAGAGGGAGAGAGAAAAAGAGAAAGCATGAGAGTAAAGAGAAAAAAGAGAGGAAGAGAGAGAAAGCGTGCGAGAGAGAAAGAGAGCGGGGGGAGAGTATACGGTGTGGGTGTCTTTGTGGTTGTGAAAGAAAGAGAACGGACAGTCAGTGAGAGACAAAGAAAAGAGAGAGAGATGGGGGGGAGGTGCTGGGCATGCAACTGGTAAAAGTATCTGACTGTTTGATTGATTTGTGTTTATTCAAGTAGCCTACAGTACTTCCCTCATGGTGCCTAACCCATATGGGCACATATGGCGGTTTGCCATCTTTCAAAATGTACTACGCTTATATAGCCTGGTATACTGCACATGCATGCACCAAGTATAATGTGTAAGGAAATGAATAGTTCCACTGTTCCTTTCTAAAGGATGTAGGAACTTGCTATTGGCTATCAGTAAAAACCAACCTATGAGTAAGACTGATTTACTCTCTTCACCATATTCATTGTTGTGTCACTCACACACACACACACACACACACACACACACACACACACACACACACACACACACACACACACACACACACACACACACACACACACACACACACACACACACACACACACTGTCCCTGAGGTGTAAATAAAGGTTAAGCACACAAACAAGTGTGTATGGCAAGCATACTCAGCATTGCATGCTGAGCACCAATGCCAAACTTGATCTGTTATTGTGGCGCAACACTGGTTACATTACAGGTATCACTGTAGGTATCTCATGACGCCATGGCAAGATGTGGTTGATCAGGTATACAGTATGAAAGGAATACGTTGAGATACACTGCGTTAGCAGGCAAGGCTGAACAGCTGCAGTAGCTGGTGTACACAGAGCACACTCTGGAAGTTTGTTACTGGCCACATTTACAACCAGTTTCCTCACAGGGCTTAGACACAGGGTGAGAGTAAAGGGATCGATATACAGTACTCCCCGCAAAGACAAAATTACATCTATATACAGCCTTAACCAATTCATCCGTTTTGTTTTCCCAAAACGGAATAAACACTACACATTGAAACATACTGTTAGCTCAGTCTAGTTATAACTAAAATATACTTTATACTCACAATTTATTGAAATGTAGTGGAGTGAAAGTCTTAAATCCTCACTATGTAACTTTTCTTTTTATGAATAAAATGTAATTTTGCTCAATCTGTATGCTGTACAATTATACAATATAACTTGTACAATTGGGGTGGTTGTATTTTGTCTCCGTGCTCTTCTATTGAGACATTTAGCACTTGCGTGGGAAACTGGGTTCAAATCCGGAGTAGAAGAGGAAAGTTACGTAGTGCTGCTACCCTAGAACACTAACGTTGAATATTATCACACCATCACTAATGTTGGGTATATTTTACCCAATATAATATATTCCATAAAACATACTTCTCATCAAAAAATATTAGTACAACAATACATGGCAAATTGAAGTATTCTTCTTTAATGTTTCAATATAAAATATCACACAAAATGTAAAACATCATCGGGGGGCCCTATAAAAAAGCAATACCAGAAGAAGACCTCATGTAGGCAAAATCTGTGAAAAATGTGGGAATTGTTAACAAAGAATTCCCACAAAAAATGTAATAATGGAGCTGGGAACTTCTTCTTTGGTCCACCCATTCCTGGGACAGAGTGTTCTAGGGTTAAGTGTCCAAAAATACAAATACTCAAGTGAAGCACAGATACTCAAAAAATGCACTTGAGTACAGTACTCAAGTACATGTACTTAGTTACTATCCACCCCTGCTATCATTATTATTATTATCATCATCATCTCTGTCATTTCAGGCTGGATGTATCACTCAGCAGAGCTGTACACTGGCCGCAACACCTGGGACTCCTACCCAGCTGGAGGACCTAACAGAGGACCATGGACCTCCGTGACCACTCGCCCGTGGGGCCACACAAACAGGCTAGTATTATTCATTATAACAGCACCTCCACACATGTTTTACTGTTTATTTGATATGTATGGATGACATAAAGCCCCTTTTCTGCTTTATCATATTTGCTTTATAAAATGACGTTTTCATCTCTAATTTCTCATCTTGAGACACTTGATGTGTTACCGTGGTAGTATTTAGTTGCACTGTTACAGTTGTGTTGAACGTTACAACATTCCAAGTCAAATCTCCATACTATGAATGCCATTACCATACAAAAAAGAAAGAAAGAAAAAAACGGATAAGCTGTGTCATGTGTTGTGCTTAGGGGGGAGAGATATGTGTGCTTTTTACGGTATTCACTTATTATACTATGATTTGATTTCCCTTGTATTATAGATGTCAAGTAGAAATCAGTCAATCACATCACCCACCCCAGAGCCACATCTTTAGCAGGTGAGTAAAACCACCAAAAACAAGAAAACAAAACATAAGGCATCTTATTCAGAATTGAATTGTTTTAAACTAGATGTTCAGGCCGCCACACGGACTTCACATCCAGATTTTGTTGTACCGTTGATGAGAGAGCGCTGTCATGCTTGGCCAATCAAATCCGGATGTCACATTTGTGACAGTTTTCGTGGCCAATCAAATTTGATGTTCTGTTTTGTGACATTTGTTGGCCAATCAAATCCGGGTGTTAGGTTTTGTTAAATCTTTCATGACGTGTGTGTGTGTGTGTGTGTGTGTGTGTGTGTGTGTGTGTGTGTGTGTGTGTGTGTGTGTGTGTGTGTGTGTGTGTGTGTGTGTGTGTGTGTGTGTGTGTGTGTGTGTGTGTGTGTGTGTGTGAGAATGGCATTACTCTACCAACACAATTAAAAACTAGCGTATCACTGGATAAGATGTGTAATATGTTGTGCTTAGGGGGGAGAGAATCACCAATTATGCACAGGGAAAGGGTACTGAAAAGGGACAGAGACCGCCACCACGTCTCTGGGACTGCAGGGACCAGCCTTATGATGGCCAGACTTGGCAGCACCACTCCTCACACTCATTCCAGAACCGGGCTGGCAGCCACAGTGGGTATCTATCAGGACCAAGAGAACCCTACAAAAAATGGGACAGCTATGTGAACAATTCTACGGTAAGACTCAGTAGTGGGCAATTACGATCCCATTCATGTCCATAGGATGCCATACTCATCCTGACGATTTGAAGTCTACTACTACTTTAACCATTTTGACACAAACCTCCCGTCTGTGTTTCTGATTTAGTATGGGGGTTCTCAACAACCCCACAACCACAGCGAGCTGCTGCACCCACCGGAGAGATGGGCCCCCTCAGACTACCGCAGGGCTGTCCCAGACAGAATAACACACCACAGGCCGGGACCATGGAAACGCTTGGCCCCCCACCAGCAACGAGATCAACACCACCAGCACAGCCCACATCGACAGATTTACCGCGAAGAATGTCCTGCGAAGAGGAGCAGGACCTCTGGGCCTGAACAGGTAACATTGGCTAGTGTACAATACAACTTGATTTAATATTTGTTTTGGGGTAGTGGCTTTGTCACACACCTTGTACAGTGGCCACATGAGCTGATCAGAACAACTCAGCATCAGGTATAAACCATCATAAATGTCAAGCAATAACAAGAAGAATAAAGGAAATGTAACCTATCATAAGAGGTGCCCCTGATAGCCTAAAACAGGTGGTAATAATGAAGAAGGCAATAAACAATACCACAGCAATGGAAAAAGGTTATATGACCCACAAGCTGAATAACGCAGACAAAACAAAAAACACAGGGCATTGCATATAATCAACAGTATCAGTATCAGACAATAAGCAACATAGACCCAGCATAGCCTATACTCAAGAGAAGTCAAAATAAAAAAAGGTCCTCATTGACCCCTTTTTGGACCAATGTGTCCAAAGTATAAATCCAAAAGTACCTACGGGGTATTTATATAACCTCCACGACTGGGATGTTTGACCTGTTCCATGTCTAAATATTTGAGAGAAAACACATTATGGGATGCTTGTGTAAAATCAGTGGGGTGTTCTAGTTTTTTTTCGGAGGGATACGATAATCATTCCCTGCACGACATGTGCGTGGTCGTGGAGATACGCTAGCGCGTTTTCAATGGATGAAATGGTTAGTAGAGGGCTATGCTTGGCTACGAAATGTGTAAATTGTACGGCTTATAATGTTCATGATTGCATGTAATAGATATACTGTGATCAGAGATTCTTGTTGTAAGTTGTCTGGTAGTTTTTCCAGTGTAGGCTAGGCCACATGGTCATTTAAGCATATAGATCCCCTTATTGGTATGGCATGTTATGCCTCGCCGGTTTACCTGTACGTGGGGGATTGAAAATGTGAGGCGAGAGTGTGTACTAGCCAACACTGACTCCTGAATCGTTGCCTTCCACACCCTCCTGTCTAGCATTTAGGGTCTTGAGCTCTGCAGTGTTGTTAGCTCCGCTGTCGCGCCACAGTGTATCTACGTAGGTGATGCGCCTCTTCCCCCTCCTGGCTTTGCCCTGGTGTTGGCTCCCACAGTGTTAGTTTGCTTGCCACCAGTTCCGGGTGCCTGATGCAGTGCCCAGCCAGCCTCATACTTCTCTCTCTGACCTTCGCTGTGACCCGTGGTAGGTCCCCGTAGAGGTCCTCGTTTCTGATGTGGTCCTCCCATGTGACACCTAGTGTCATTCATAGCATTCTCGTGTAGACACCATCTAGCCTTTTCCTGCTGTGCTGTGTCTCAGCCCCATACAGCAGTACTGACTCCACTGCAGCTACGGACAGCCACCTCTTGAGGTCTCCCATTTCAGATTTCCACACTCTCCTGATCCCATGCAGGGCATTCCAGGCTAGTGCCCTCCGGAATTGAAAGTATTGGCCTAATCTTATTGTGTATTTGCATTGTGTGCAGTGACTGCATCGGTCGTTCCCCTGAGGCATAGTCTGTATAAAATGGAACAGGGTAAGTGGTGGAAGTTAAGCTCTCACCAGCTGGTTTCTCAGATTTTGCTGTGTTGTAAACCATTTGTGTGCTGGGTCAGACTCGACAATGTGACAGTGTTTTCAAATTACAGATTCTAATTTATTGTAGAATTTATTAAGAAGTATATATGAAAATAAATCGAAACCGGTATTTAGAACCGATAACTAACATACAGTATAACTGAATAATCGAGAAGCACTTTCCCCCCCCCTTTTTTGTACGAGATTAAATTTAAAATCGACTAAATCGATTAGGCTGATTAATCACTTAACCCTGTATTATACTTGGTTGTACAATGATGCCGAAAATAGCCGATCTACATCCTCACAACACGCCGCATCTCGACGCATTGTGAGCTGCTTGTATATCTGCTATTTTCAATTATTCTTTAATAAGGGTTCATTAATCGTAATCGGGGCAAAAGTTTGACATTATCGTGAAATTGATTTGAAGTCATATTGCCCAGCCTTACTCAAGTGGTGATTACTGGATTATGTGGTTAATCCTGGACTCGGGTACTCTGGTTCTGGTACGGTTAAGACATTCAGCCTGTGATACATTTTCAAAATGGCTATGTGCCTGAGCAACCCTGTATACTGTCTTAGTTTAATATTTATCTCGGTCAGCATCCTGAATGTGTAAAGACAGTCAGCAATCTAAATCAGAGATTCAAAGTTGGAAAACAAAAGCCTACATTTTCACTTAATGTAAAGTGCATGGTACAAAATGTTTTATGGAAGTTTGATTTTAGTTGGTTTGATAGATACAATAGCGCCATCTGATGGTAAAGACCAACACAGCCTAATGTGTTTTTAATACTTTCCCCAGTCAACTCATTCCAGATCAAAGCATTCACCTTTATCTGGCCATGTGCAATCACCATCTCATTACCACCGCTCCAAACAAGATGACTGGAGGCCACTAAACGATCATCCAGATACTTTCCATCACTCTGACAGCAGGCCGTCACCAACACAACAACAGGTTACCTTATACCGTACATAACTTGATAGTTGTATATCACTGATAGAAACAACACTGATGGTGGCAGTGAACCCCGAAAAGATTGCTCATTTATTGATTCGTACGTCATTTTAACTCAGGGGTCATCACCATGCTGGCTCGTGGTGGACATTTTTGTCAAAATTCTGTTTTTGCCACGGACATACAAAATTAGTGGACAAAAATATTACCAGAAACACATAGAGAACTAGCCCTGAATGACCATAACAGGTCTAGGGTCCATTTGGTTCCATTTGAACACTCTCAGAGTTAAGGAGGTCCTTGCAAATAAAACATTTGAGAACCACTAGTACTAGTGGACTCCTATGTACAATAGTCGTAGTAAATCATATTTTGAAGAAAACCTGAAGACGAATATTCAGTAATTAGGTCTTGTGATCAAAATAAGAACATTATAATGTTATGTAAAAGAACAGTAAATCAAAAAATTTGCCACGGACAAGGACAAAAGTCTTGCTTACGGACACAATTTTGTCCACGTACGGACATATTGATGACCCCTGATCTTGATGATTTGCAGGAATCCTCTAAACCGCACGTTGGAGGACAACAAGGCTTCTATAGCAGCAAACCGTCGGGCCAAGACCATTCATCTTCTTCCCCCTCCCGACCTCATCACCGCCCTCCTCCTCCTCCTCCGACCCAGAGCGGCGGCAGCAGACCGCTGCACCATGCTAGCAGAGGGAAAGTGGACAGAAGAACCGCCTCCTCACCAGCAGACCACACCCGTGTGCCTTACAGCCACCAAAACCAACGGCACACCGCCCCCCACCACAGAGCACTACAGCACAGCCCTCTGCTGCAGCAGGCGGAGGGCACTGACACCCGGGGCTACGACTACATGCAAAGCACAGTAAGGAACATATGCTCTATATACTTATAGCTCATTGGTGGATGGATACAGTCAGTGGTGGAAAAAGTACTCAAATGTGTACCTTAAGTAAAAGTATCAATACTGCAATGTAGAAGTACTCTGTTACAAGTAAAAGTCCGGAATTCAAAATTGACATAAAAGTACCAAAGTTTTGGTATCAAAATGTACTTAAAGTACCAAAAGTAAAAGTACTAAAATGTTTGAAAATGGCAGATCTACAAGCTCACAACGCGTCGCGATGCAACGCGTTGTGAGCTTGTAGATCGGCTATTTTCAAATAGCCTAGGTATAAAATAGGGCTAAAATGGTTAATGTATGTTCTCTAATGTAATACTTTATATCTGCAAAGTAACAATGAACTAAAGTTTTCAAATAATTGTAGTGGAGTAAAAGTACAATATTTGCCTCTGAGATGTAGTGGAGTAGAAGTAAAAGTACTGAAAATGGGAAATACTCCAGTAAAGTGAAAATTCCTCAAAAGTGTAGTACAGTACTTTACTAAGTAAATGTACTTAGTTACTTAACACCACTGGATACAGTGTAGGGTTAATTAAAATCACACAAGCTATCACCAAGTACTGTATACAAATGTACCAGTAATTATTAAGTCAGTTCTATTAGTGGATTGTAACTGTGGACTTTGATTGTAAGCTTTAATTAGCTTAGATTTTAAGATTGAATTAGTATTTGTGTATAATAGTTTAAGATACATAATATATAATAACAATACAAAAACGAATGAATGACTGTGCTACTGTAAAGTGGTAATTAGGTTGCTTTGTGTGGTTGAAGGATAACTTTTAATCATCATAATTGTCCACACTCTGCAGGATAATCAGCGCATGTCTGTTAGGGGCAAGTCAAGGAATCCAGCCCCTTCTGAGACTGCTGCTCCAGTTCATCCCTATACTGACCCCCATTACAGCCCCAGAGAAGGGGGGTCTTCTGCCAACAGCCCCCGTCCCCCATCCAGTCCCTCTGCAACTATGGCCAATGGAAGAAAAGAACCACCAGGGAGTCCTACCCATACGTCTGTGTCTATCCTTCCATTTAGCTCTCGTCTGGCATATTCCCCTAGTCCAGAGTCCTGGGCCATAATGTCAGGGGTCAAACTGATCAAAGCCTCTGAGCCCCTTGGTGTTGAACGGCCCCTTCACCACAGGTCAAGGGTCAACAAACCTGAGAGGGATTCTGAAGAACACAAAAAATCTGAGAGCAAACACAAGGCCAAACAGGGTAGAAGACATAAAAGGGATAAAATGCACAAGATGGACAGAATAGGTGACGAAAGAAAGGGTGGTAAAAAAAAGGAGGAGAAAGTGAGGGATGGCATGAAGAATATCCTGCGGAGACGGGGAGGAGAAGAAAGGTACAAGCGGGACAGAAGAAAGAAAAAGGAGAAGAGGAGGGAAGGAAAAACACGTTTGAGTGGGAGTGCTAAAACCAGAGAAAAGACAGAAAGGAGAATGGCGACTTCCCCATCTCCATGTTCTCCTGCAGGAGACCACGGAATGGACCACAGTGAGATTCATTCTCCACATCTGACTCCAAAGAAGCAAAGCTACTCCCCACAGACAGCACGCATCCCACCCAAACACATACATACTGAGACTGCTGACAGAGCAAAGAAGGCATTTCAAAGGTATCATCTAGAGACATACTATACCCCTGATACTGTCCCATCCTCTCGTCCCAGCTGCTCTTCACCGGACCTGTACAATCATAGAATTAGATTAGAAAGGCCCTCTTACAGAGGGCCACGTCTAGCAGTGCATTCTCCACACTCTAACACAAACATCAATCATACTAGCACCATGTCCCCCATCCACCCTTCGCCATCAGAAGACAGACCTCAAGCAAAGCCCAAACTTGCCCGTCCTTCATTTTTGTGTAAAGACTCTGTGTGTCGTCGCTCAGAGGAGCCTATCTGGGATAAAGCTGAGATACAAAGAGGAGCCCTCATGGCCCCGGATCTGCAGCCTGCGGTCGTGATGGCGAATGTAATGGATCTGGGAGACAATATGGCAGCCAGTCCCCCGGTGCTCAGCTGGCAAGGCTCTCCGGTATCCTCTCTGGGTGAAGATGATGAAGAGGATGAGCTAGATAAGGGGGTGATGAGAAGACCTGTCCTCCAGCCCAGTCCCACCCATGGATTTTCCCCTTCTCATGGGGACGATGATACGAAAGAGGAGGAGGCCAATGAAAGCAAAACGTCAGATGGCCAGATACTATCCATTCCACACCCAGCACCTCATAAAGGCCATAATGACACAGTGACACTCTGCGATCTGCCGTTCAGCCCTAAACAAGCTGATGAGGAAGACAAGGATGAGGAAGACGAAGAGGACGACGGCACGGATGCATCTGGTTTGGATCTCCTGCGTCGGCTTCACCATCAGCAGACAGGATTGGATGACGTCTTTGAGAGCCTGGCCACCTTTCTGGGCGGCCAGAAGTTCACCTGTCGAGGTGGTCCATTTGGGCGGCCCCCTGCTGGAGGCGTGGGTGTGGTGAAATATTCCTCATCTCTGGCACTGGGGCCAGAGATCCACAGCCAGGAGAATCAGGGTTCCTCAGAGGAGCACGAAACAGATCACACAAAGTCCTACACACCCACCGACCAGTCACCCACTCGGACCTCCCCAGACACACCTTCGAGACCCCACACTCCCTCAGATCACAGTCAACAGCAACCTGGAGTAGAATATTTGAAGCAGAAACACAAAGAGACTGAGGCTGATGAGAATGAGAAAAGAGAGGCTAGAGATTTGGATATCCTGGAGGACTCTGTTCGGAGAACAGAGTCAGAGTCTCTGTTGGACGACGCACTGCGTGCCGAACTACGTCTCACCACCACACACACAGTGACCACCAAGCAAGAAAAGGGAACCTGTGAAGCGAGGGTGCACGACAGCACAGATGAAAAGAGGAAGCAAACAGAAAATGGGAAAAGGAAAGCAGAGGTCAAGAGCTGGAGAGAAGACCACAGTGTCATCTGTTATCAAAAGAACGGCACCGATGAAATAAAAACGTTGGTTGAAAATAGTGAACAAAAAACGACACCTTTGTCATCATCATTGTCATTGTCCTCTGGTTGCTCCTCCAAACAACTCAATGAAGGTATGAAGGATCGGACTGCTAAGGAGAATCATAACATACAGCAGGACATCCAGAGACATAAGGGGCAAGAGGACGAGGGGGAGGTCATGGAGTTAGAGAATACGATGACTTCACCAGCGAGAAACAATGACACCTCCACCTCAAGATCAACTCTGAACACTGCAACCAGTACAACCAGCTCATGTACCTGCTCAATCAAACCTCCCGGTTCAGGCCCACCAGTTGACCCGCTCAGGCTGAAGGCCCTGTCCATGGGGTTGTACAAGGAGCTCAAGATCCATCTGATTAAAGTGGACCGAGTGGTAGAGGAAAGAAGAATCCCACTTTCCAACATCAACATTGACCACACAGCCAGTGAACTGATCAGAGCTTGCAAGTGAGTAGTGGTGGCCAAGACCACCTTAGTTTCTCTTTAGAAATCATAACAAGAATTTTACTTTATCCACCCTGATAAATCTTTCATACTCTCACTGTCTTCTTTCATCTAGGGGGGCAACGGTGAAGGGAAAGTTCAAGGAGTCTTATGTGCTCCCTGCCTTCTCTGTTAAGCCTTGCTTCAACATTGAGATCCCCATCCCTCGAGAAAAGCTCAACCCACCCACCCCAAGCATTTATGTGAGTCCACACAGACACGTCAAGTCATTAATGTTCTGTTATAAGAGCTCCCATTTTCTACCTGATCGTCATATAATGGGTCTTCTTCTCTAATATTCATTATAAGATGGCATCACCAACCGTTTTATTTTATTATTGTTTTGTTTTGTGCAAGAACAATTTATTCTATTTAATCGTGCTACATTTCCAGGAAAAGAAAGGCTGTAGTTACCGAGTAAACAGAAATGCTGCTATCTTATAAGCATTAGTGAGGAGCAATTATGGAAATATTGTTGAAAATGGGTGAAGTGCTCCTTTTTGGCCATGAGTTAAATCGCACACCCTGGCTCTAGTTGCGGGTGATAATTCTCGTAAGTTAAACCGCACTCTCTAGATGCAAGTGTGTTGCAAGTGATTACTATTAATTTGACCAACGTTTCGACTGTACAGTAAGTTATGCATCTAGAGTGTGTGGCTTCTTCTGATGATCCTAGTCAACACATGTTCTGTTTCTCAAGCTGGAAAGCAAGAGAGATGCCTTCTCTCCAGTCCTGCTGCAGTTCTGCACAGACCCCAAGAACGCTGTCACTGTCATCAGAGGACTTGCTGGCTCGCTTCGTCTTAGTAAGTTTAAATACCTCGGTACACTGTTCTTAAAGACAGGAAATACAGAATTAACTACACACATTTTCACAGAGTTCATGGATTTCAGTCACTCCTGCCTCTTAACTTTGTTCAGTAATAAGTGAAAAATGGTTAATTGTGTGCATGTGTGTGTGGGTGAGTATAATATTATATTATATTATATTATATTATCTTCTCGACTATAACCCGCAAAGGCCCGAGCCACCCTGTATGTGTGTACAGTACCAACTCATACCATACCAGTTGTCCATTTTCCTTCATACTTCATACACAAAAATCACTCATGGCTCTGTCATTTGAACGTTTACTTTCCCACCTTTAAATCTGTCTCCACCTCTAATAATATACCTACATCTTTGCCATTTTCCCCCCACATTTTCTCTCTACCTCTCTCCTGAGTCCCACCCCCCCTTCTCTCTCAGATGTTGCAGCTGGCCTGGCCGCTGTGACACTGTGAGATTTATGACCTTTGGACGCACACACATACACATAGGTTTTTTCTGTATTATTATGTAAGTATAATGTATAAGTGAATGTATTGTGATTTGCAACTTTCTTATGATTAATTCATTGGTACAGTATAAGTTAGGCCTCAGACCTTTACATCAATTCTAATTTTTTGAATCAATGCCAAACCCCAGAAAGGACACATGCATTCAGAAAACAGAAAACGCCATACCCCTGGTTATATTTCACGCACGCGCGCACACACACGTTTAGTTAGGTAGACATCCTAACATTATGTTGTACGTGGTAGTGAAAGGACTTACATCACATTCATTGCAGTTGTAGGCTGGCTCATTCTTCACTTGGCTCTGGTAAGAGAGATCTTCTTCCCTGCAGCCACCAGCTGGTCTCGTTAGAATCATATGTTTGATGGACTGCAGGAGAGAGTGCCTGAGAAAGAAGGACACAGCACGCACATTTGTTGTGTACAAGTCAGAGGTTTTATTTCAGTCCAGTTCCATTATAATTCAGATGAGTTCATGTAAAAATACTCCAGTTCGAGATTTCCCAATTATTATTTCAAAGAAGCTCAGTTCATTCAACAAAAATACTCCACTTCAGGGTTTCCTGGCTATCCAACAAAACAAAAGTCAAAACAAGAAACAGTTCAGTTATAGGTCACATATTATACTCCTTTTCAACAAGTCAGGTCTCTGAGGTCCCCAAAAAATGTCTTTGAAGTTGTTTGCTGGAAATACCACCAGATTATGCATTCTAGCATGCCAAAGCTGGGGCATCCGGTTGGCGCAGGGGAGAAGTTCCTGCCCACCACCGTGGTTTGATCCTTCCACGGTGCCTCCGGCTTGGCCGGGCACTCCAGTGACCACAGCTGGCTGTGTTCATGGGTTGGAAACCAGCAGGGAAGGACGATATCTGTTGCTGCAATAGTGACTCCAGTCTACAGTTTGGTTCTAGTGTGTCTTTGAGAAGCCTGCTTAATACTTAGTCACAACGGTGTAAAAAGCCAGGGGACAAAGAGGGGGCCCTGGTCCGGGCACCTATTTCTGCAGGGAGTGGGACTTGCTATTTGTTAAAGGTATCCTGGAAAACTCCTTGCTGTCAGGTGGCACATCATGTACAGTATACTGGAGGAGACATGTCATAAAAAATAAACTGATAACCAGTAAGATATGTTATTATTTATCACTTATATAATCATCACAGTAGTAAATGTAATGTATTTATAACAACAATAGATAATTTCAGATAAACATGATGAATGCCTGCAGCAAACAAATACATGTCTTGATTTTGTTTGCATTGTTAAAAAAAAGAAATGTAAAAAGGGAATTGGTTTTGACCAGGTCCTATTTGATCAGTATTTATTACTAACGCCATCGTCATCTGTCATTTTCAAACCCTCACCCCTGTCAGACCTAGGCCTGTTCTCGACTAAATCTCTGGTGGAGGCCAACGCAGAACATGCAGTGGAAGTGAGGACTCAGGTGCAGCAGCCTGCTGATGAAAACTGGGACCATGGTGGCAAAACACAGACATGGCCGTGTGAGAGCAGTCGGTCGCACACTACCGTTGCCAAATATGCCCAGTACCAGGCCTCCAGCTTCCAGGAGAGCCTGGAGGTAGGCATTTCACTTCCTAACACACTAGCACAGGGGTCTTCAACGTTTTCAGGCCAAGGACCCCTTAGCTGAGAGCAAGATAAAGCAGGGACCCCCATTATATATTGTGTAAAATATTTATTTTTTCATAGATTTCATAGGCAGCTTCATAGACTTGTTTCACAGCACTATCATGTTGGATTCATGATAATGTGTATTTCCAGACATTTAACCATGTACTTAAACAATACTTAGTAAACCTGACCTTTCACTCTGTACTTAGTCTGCTCTTTTTTTCCCCCTATACCAAACCACTTTGCCAAAAATATCAGATCTACAAGCGCACAAAGCCTTGCAGCGCGAGGCGTTGTGTGCTTGTAGATCTGCTATTTTTGGCTAAAGTTCTCCTCAGAATAGGGATGTTTAAAATGGTTAATGTAAAAATCCCATGCAGATTTGGCGGACCCCCTGTAGTAACTCTGAGGACCCCCTACCCGGACCCCCTGTTGAAGACCTCTGCACTAGCATCACTATTCTGGGAGCAAACAGAAAATGGCAGATTTAAAAGCTCACAAGGCATTGTGTTGCGACGCGTTGTGAGCTTTAGATCGTCAACTAATTATAAGGCCCTTGGGAATATGGTCAACCAAGTGTAGGATTTAAGTGGTTAAAGGCAATAGTAAAGGTAAGAGCATAATATATAATACAGTAGTAAGTTTAACCCATAAAGACCTGAGGCCGATTCTACAAATGCCTTCTAAACTAGTAATTCTCAAACGTTTTTGTGCCAAGGAACCCCAAATTGATATATATTTGGCCGCGGACCCCCATCTGAAAAGGTTATGTGCCTAAATATTCAACATCAAACACTTGTAACGTAAAAAAGAAATAGCAGAGCTTGTATATCTGCTATTTTTGAATAGCCAACACTAAAATCTAAAATGACACAGATGCTTTCCCATTTTTAATGGGTTAATGCAAAGGCAGGGGATACTAAGTCATCTGACCCTTTGAGTTCTACGCCAAATGTTTGTTGATTTGGTGTGGTTAAGATTTTGGGAAAGAATCACCATGCAGTGCCCTAGCCTGGCATGGCCAGACTAATATTAGCCTGGCGTAGCCAGACTATATCACTGCGTGGATATGAGTCTGGTGCTTCCATGAGGACGTTTTTTTCCCCAAGGGGCGGGATCAAAACAATGGCCCTCGACGCAATTGGTTAGACCTACAACCAACTACCAATTACAGTCTCCCATATTCGAATACTGGGCCCTGATTGGTCACCCACGTCTTCTGGAGCAGGAAATGGATTCTCTATGGAGCGGTGCCAGACCCAAAATGGCAGAGTGCAATTTTTTTTTGCACTCGCAGATTCGTCTGGTCCCCCAGGCTAGACTAATATCACTGCGTAGATATTAGTCTGGAATCTCTGTGTGGAACCTGCATTTCCAAGGGGCAAATACAAAAAAATGCCTCTGGTGATAAACCCGCCCCATATTTGCATACTGGGCCCTGATTGGTCCCTCACAACTTCGGAGGGAGAGAAATCCAATTTCTATTGAGAGGGGCCAGACCTAATCTGCCACAGATTTTTTTTTTTTTGCAATAGCAGATTTGTCTGGAACCAGGCTAGCAGTGCCCTGAGATCAGTTTGGGTTTCTACAGAGTGCCCAGTGGCTTAATAGCATTTTCTTTACCAATGCTGTCCGACAGCTGGAATAACCGCTGCCAAGTGTTAACAGAACACTTGTTCTTTAAGGCCTACTTTCTACTAATGTTATGCCTTGGCTGCCACTCTCAACTAAGCTCACCTTTAATATGTTTATAGGAGGAGAAAGAGAGTGAGAATGAAGAGGAGGGAGAACAAGTCACATCCTCAGATCCATCAGACAGTCCTACCACAACCACCACTAAAACCAGTCCAACCCTAGCAGACAGTAAAGGCAGTGACCCCTCCACCACCAGTAAAGGCAACCCAAATCCTCTCTCAGACCATTCCGACCCCGACCACGACCCCAACTCACCCAGGTTAGTTCCTATGGTTGTTATTAGGGCTGTGCGATACTTTTGCCCATGAACGATTATTGAAAGAAAAGAATAATAGTGAAAAGAGACGATATACAAGCTCACAACACGCCATATCACGACACGGTGTGAGCTTGTAGATCGGCTATTTTTACACGCCACTATGAATTTTAACACAGGGTCAAGTGGTTAATCTGACTAATCGGTTTAGTCGATTATAAAAAATCTATTAGAATGTTTTTGTGACGATTCGATATAAGGAAACAAAAATATATATATTGAAAAAACGTGCAATATACGTTTCAATATATTTTCAGTTAATTGCCCACTGCCAAGCCCTAGTTGTTATGTTCACAGTTACCATATCATTGAGTGGATCTGATGTTTGCATATATTAACTCAAACAAACTCTATTCTCTTTTCTCAAGCCTGGAACAGAAACTAGCTGGGGGTAAGATCATAAAATTTGGGACAAACATCGACCTCTCTGATGCTAAAAGGTGAGATCATAGTGAAGCGTGTGAGAGCCATTGCCGGTCATTTCAAGCTTCATGTGTGCGTACGTGCGTGTATGTATGTGTGTGCATGTGTGTCTGCGTATGTGCGCCATAGACCCATTGGACCCATTGGTTTCTACAAACCCGTTTTGAAGGTTCTAGTTCAGTGAAAAATGATCAGTGAGTGCAACCGGAAACTGTGTGCTATTGCTGTGAAGGGGAGCGAGCCCCGGAAGCATACCCTGCTTTAACATCAATTGAAAATTAATGGGACCATAATTTACACATTTATTTACACAAAGTTCCCATTCACTTTGATGGAATGATCGTTTTTCTGCAGCCACAGGAGGGCAATTAGCACCACCTGCTGGGTCATTAATGACAACTGCAGCAATTTCATTACTGCAACATTGGTTTAATTCTGAACAGCGAAACCTTTGCGCTTGGTGTGTGTGTGTGTGTGTGTGTGTGTGTGTGTGTGTGTGTGTGTGTGTGTGTGTGTGTGTGTGTGTGTGTGTGTGTGTGTGTGTGTGTGTGTGTGTGTGTGTGTGTGTGTGTGTGTGTGTGTTCGTGTTCGTGTTCATCAGGTGGAAGCCCCAGCTACAAGAGCTGTTGAAGCTGCCAGCCTTCATGCGTGTGGCATCCAGCAACAATATGCTCAGTCACGTTGGCCATACCATCCTGGGTATGAACACTGTCCAGCTCTACATGAAGGTCCCGGGAAGCCGCACACCAGGTTAGCTTCTGTCCATCATCACACTGTAAGGTTTGGAGAGTGAATTTAACTCTGGAACCTTTACGGATATTTATTTTGATGTGGAGAGGGGGGGTGGTGTCTGCAAGTGTAAGTGAAAACATTGCTTTCTATATTTATTTGTTAAAGTACACTGGGTGCATTTCCCTTTCAGGTCATCAAGAGAATAACAATTTCTGCTCGGTCAACATTAACATTGGCCCAGGTGACTGTGAATGGTTTGCAGTCCATGAGCACTACTGGGAAGCCATCAACAGCTTCTGTGAGAAGTGAGTGAGCAATCAATCAATCGTCAGTGTTCATAAGTGCAACACTGCTTTCACTCCAGACTTCATAAATGATCTGCATACATTAATTGTTTTCCCTCAGGCACGGAGTGGACTACCTAACAGGGTCCTGGTGGCCAGTTCTGGAGGACCTGTACAGTTCCAATATTCCTGTGTACCGTTTCATCCAGAGACCAGGGGACCTAGTGTGGATTAATGCAGGGACAGTGCACTGGGTCCAGGCAGTGGGCTGGTGCAATAACATAGCTTGGAACGTCGGGCCACTCAATTGTAAGTTACTAAATATGCCAAGCGGTACCGAACAAAAGAATGAAAGGAAGATAAGGCTTTCTATGCATGTTTTGGCCTTTTGCCTCACAACTTACAAACAAAACTACAATCGTTGCCCTAGCCTTAACATTGCTTATTATGTTGTCTATGGGAGGCCTTGCTACTGTGTGTCATCTTTGTCCTGGCAGCCTACCAGTATCAGCTAGCTCTGGAGCGCTTTGAGTGGAACGAAGTCAAGAAGGTCAAGTCAATCGTTCCCATGATCCACGTCTCCTGGAATGTGGCCCGTACCATCAAGATCACCGACCAAGACACCTACAAGTTGATCAAGTAAGCGGTGTGTGTGTGTGTGTGTGTGTGTGTGTGTGTGTGTGTGTGTGTGTGTGCGTGCGTGCACTAGTGTGTGCGTGCACGTGCTGTGTCTCCCTCACAACCTGCTTTTCCCTCCTTCTTTCTCAGGCACTGTCTCCTGCAGTCCATCAAACATATCCAGATTCTAAGAGACCAGCTGGTGGCTGCAGGGAAGAAGATCTCCTACCAGAGCAGAGTGAAGGATGAGCCAGCCTACTACTGCAATGAATGTGATGTAAGTCCCACCTGATACTGCTTTCACTACAAAAAAATAATATCAACATCACTAAATATCAACCGTATGAAAACTGTGTTTGTGCAGTTAGAGGTGTTTGACCTGCTGTTCGTGACCAGTGAAAACAGCAGCAAAAAGACCTATGTGGTGCACTGTGACGACTGCGCCCATCGCAAGAGCCCTTCCCTGGCAGGAGTGGTGGTGCTGGAACAGTACCGTATGGAGGAGCTGATGAGAACCTATGACAGCTTCACTTTGGTCAGTCTCACACCCTGCTGATGCACTCTGCTAGTAGTGGCTCAGTCAGCACTGCAGTGCCTTTTCAAGAAACGTTCCCATGCTAGTTGTTCAGTATCTGTACTTGTAACATCCAGACACACATAACCAACATTACACTCAAGTTGCTGTAAAAACAAGTACAAAGGCCAAGCGAGAAAGATTACTCATAATTTTGCTGGTGTGAGTCCTCATTAACACACACACACACACACACACATACACACACACACACACACACACACACACACACACACACACACACACACACACACTCACACTCACACTCACACTCACACTCACACACACACAAGAACACGCACGCACGTCGCACGTACATGAACATGCATATTTTAAGTACAAGGCTACCAGCTGAGCAACATGTGTTTCTTCCCCTCAGGCTCCAACACCCATTTCAAAGTGAAGTCTCCATATTGGATTGAAGAAAGCGTCAGCCATAACCAAAACTCCTTCTTAACAGCAGCACAAACGATGTCTCCAAGGCACTCTATTACTGCAACTGCTTTCAGAACAGCCAATCATGTTTACTCAACATTGTTTACATCACACAATAAGGTATGGACTCTCAGCCAATTCAATTTTTTGCGCACTGTCTTCCCCATACCAGCTGCTGATTGGACTTGTCTTGAAATAGAATGACTAGACTGGTACTACTCATGAAAAGCATGTTAGACATGTGAAAAGAAAAAAATTAATGTGAGCATTCCAAGCACTGGAAATCAGGTCATGTTCAACGGGCACTGCTGTGATTCAAAAGCATCAAGTAGCCGGTTTTGTGTATTAATTCAGGTACTTTTATGCAAATCCACTTAATCCAGTCCAACTTTTTTATACCAATCTAGTTGTTCTATGTGTCCATGAATTTGCTGTGATTGTATGGTACCAGCAGGGGAATCGCTGCGAAGTAGCTGGCTGTCACAATGGCATCATACTGGTTCCTATTTTCTTTCGTATTCAGGTACGCCCTTGTCTGTATAACCTACTCTTTGAGGTGCTACTCCAATCTTATTTATTCTGACTTAGATATTTCAAAAGTTTTACCAGCCTAGAAGTACACCACATTGGCCTTGTGAACTGTATTTAGAAAAGAGGTAATTAGATGATTGAACACACACACACACAAATGTTTTATGTAAGTATTAAAAAAATAGCGATTCAAGAATTTTTTCACTTTCTCTAAGATACGGGTTTACTAGAGGACTAATATGGTTTCATTCTTAGTTGGAAATCTTGTAGAAATGTGGTGATTTTTTTTTTACATAATCCGAAATTGTCTTGGTACAATGATCTCAAAAGTATGATCCATTATATATTTTTAGTTTTTTCTTGCGATAGGGAATATTCTCCCAATGTCATACCTCTTTTGGATCCATGTCTTTCTCTCTGGATTACAGAGAACGTAAATATGTGTAAATTGTGACTTCATATACTGTTCATATACTGTATACACTGACGTGCACAGGGGTGCCAAGGTGGATAATCACCCCTACCCTTTTTGTTTCGGGTGTCCAAGTGAGCAGAAATGACCTATGGAACATGCAATCATCTCTAGAGCAAAAGCCGTGAGGGGAAAGTCTAATCATCAGACATCATGTTTAATTATGGTAGCCTTAAGGGACAAATAATAGCTGATGTCACCGTCATGCATACCAGAGCTTTGGCCTGTGATTTACGTTTTCTTTGAAGTCCTAATGTCCTATTTTTGTCAGTAACTTTTGTGTTAACTTTGAATTGAAAAATATATTTTCAACTTTTTTCATTCTATAATTACTGGCAATACTAATGCATTTTACCGTAAAGTATTCCTTTCCATTCAAGGATTTTTTAAAAATATTTTATTTCACAACAAACCTTTTGGAGCTTAAACATGCATTCAAATTGATGACTGTATATGTCATAATTTGGTCTGCAGTCTAATAATATGGTTTTATGGGTGGGGCTAGTTTGGGTCTTCATGATTTTTGGAAATAAGATATATTTTCAGGTCCATACAAATTAACATTAAAGTTTTCTATCAGTCTTTTCCCTTACGATGTGCCCTTTTCAGATGTTTTGCCCTAGCTCTTGCTAAAGGACCATACCGTTGTCATTACATGTCACATCTTCACATCTTCTGCCATATACCATACATAGACACAGCATAATATAGCATTATTTATAGATTTTGCCTTTGTTTGACGTTTTTTTCCTAAGGGTTAAAATGAATCTTTTCTCCAGGGACTATTTTTGACAAGACTTTTCAAATCAGTCCACCTTTAACCACTTGAACCCTATATTTTAACCACTTGAACCCTGGGTCCCCCAGGGATCTGTATTTGGTCCCCTCATTTTGTCCCTCTGCACCAAATATCGTCACTGAAAATAGCCGATATACAAGCTCACAATGTGTCAGATCAGCTATTTTCGATTAATGTTCTATTTGTAACGAATGTTTGCCTATTGTAATGGCATGCCCAGAATAGGGATGCGAGGGTTCAAGTGGTTAAAATGCATTGAAAAGTAAAATAATAAATAAAAGCGCAATAAAGTTCACTGTGTTGAATTGCTTCTCAAATAGCTCTCAAGCTAGTTTTAGTTCAAAGGGGTCAAATTGATTTTCTTAACGTACTGAAATTAATGGTATCCAATGGCTTCCTTGAAAATCAGTCAAACTATGGTATGCTTTGGAAAATGGTCAGCATTAATGTCTAAGTATACTGTGAGTTGTACTCAATGGGTTAAGCATGCCAGACCACCGGTATGGTCCTTTAGGTCTGTGCACACCACTTACTGTATATATTTGTTTTCAGGTCTACTAGAAGAGTTTCTTAACTGAAAATCTAGTTTGTATATGTGAAATGTGTTTTACATAAGTCCAGCAAAGTTATCTTTGGTGTGGTTGCTGTAATACACCTGTAATACATGAGATATCTTTTTTCACTTTTAATTATTACAGTGGGAATATCTTCCCAAATTTATACCTCTTTTTGTTGCTGTTTGCTTTCTTTTTGACTACAGAGTAAAGTAAGAATTGTAAATTGTGACTATTCATACTGTATATGGTTGTTTTCTTAAATATATTTATTGCATATTGATAGAACTTTCACCTGATAAGGGGCTGAAAGATATTTTAAAATTTGACAATTGTCACAATATTTGGATAGGGGGCGTGCAATCAGGGGGAGGTTTAATTTTCATGGTGCTAGACCCCTCCTTGCCTCACCATCCCCTCATTAAACTGCATAGAATGATGTATGAAGATAAGTCAATGAATATAACTCAAACCAACAGGTTGGTGCTTAGAACCATGTCACTTCTGTTTACTGGTCAATTAAATGGAATGATGTCTTTGTACTGTATCAAACCGATAACACAGAACCTTTTTCTTTTTGTTTTGTACATTGTATGAAACTTGTGAGGCATTAGTGGTTTTATGATGAACTTTAGCAGTAGTTGTAACTCTTGACACTTTTGAGAGAACTCTTGAGACTTTTAGGGATGTGATTTTTAACGGTGTCGAGGTTAAGTTTGTTTTGTGTCTTGTCCTCATATGTATTATTTGAACTAGGGCCGGGCAAGTATAAAATAGGGTTTAAGTGATTCAAACCAGGATAAGACTTGTGATATCCCAAATCCCAGACGATATCTAGTCTAATATCTCAATATTGGTATAATACCGATATATTGCCCAGCCCTAATTTGAACATTGTATTATTGCTCTTCTCCCTCTTGACTGCTTTTTTTAATTTATGCTGCACTCACTTGAAAAAAATGGAAAAGAAAAAAAAAACTCATAGAAGAGAACATGAGCCAGACCTCTCTTAAATTCCTCTGTGATTTTTCTGTGACATATTGTATTGTTGTTAAGGAAGATAAAATGTTTTGATAAATTCTTTAAGAATGGGTATTGGTCTTTGACTGCTTGAATGAATGCTTGTTCCTGTCTTACTCGCCGACAGGAAAAACCTGGACAGGCCATCCTGGGCATGACTGTGCAACAGAAGCATTGTTACGCCTATGTGAAGTGAATGTTTTAATTCCATTACCAACACATACGTCATTCCACTTTGTCTAGAGATCAAATAGTCTGCTGTATATCACAGTAATATACAGCTTCTTGACAGTAATCTGACAGTAAATGCAAGGTGTAATGTAAAAAAAAATTTAAACCACAGTTCTCATGAGACATTCCTGCATGATAAACATAATAGTAATATTTAGGATGATACTTGTAATGTAGTATATTGTAGGATTAGGTTAGACTCGGATGTGAAATTCTCAACACAATTTTGCAGTTAAGCTGCAATCTGCAACATTTTGAAAGTAACCTTCTCGATCTTGTCAGTCTAATATCTTCAGTTAGAAAACAAAAATGTTATTTGGTTGGCCATCAGGGACTTATGGGGCTAAGCGGCACAAACAAGTTAAGCCTGGGACACACACATACATACATACATACATGCATGCATACATACATACATACACAGGTTTCGTGAATTAATAGATAAATGTATGTTTGCAGTTTTTAGTTTATTCGCTGACCACCGAACAAGCAGTTTTGGTGTGTGGCAACCGAGGTGGCAACTAGGTAACAGAGTTTTAGAAATGTTAACTAGCCCTCCCTCTCTTTGCTATCTTTGGGACAAGGGGTTAAAGGACATGAGAAAAAAATGTGAGGAAGTGGGGACACCTCATCTTAGACCGTGGATACAACAACGGATATCCTGGTTCCAAGGACAGGAAGAGCGCTCTTCCTCTACCAACCTCCTGGAACTCAACATACACACAGACATTATAAACAATAAGCTCCATGGCATTGGGAGTGAGATAACAGCTAAGCTTATTATATATCACCGGGAAGAATACATACACCTCCATTCTTTCAAAGCCTCTAAAACTTCCCTACGAACAGCATATTCTTGTACACAGGGAAACAAGTGGCATGAGACATTTCATCACACTTAACTTTTTTTCCCCAACACCCATCACTCAAATGATCCAATTCTCTCCAGAGAATAAATCTGCCCAAAAAATAAATAAACAAGTTTAACCAGAAAGGGAAAAAAGAAAGAAAAAGAAAAATGAGAACAGATATCAAAATACTAATTTCACCCTTTGAACTGGGCCCCTCTGGCCTCTTATCAGTCCCCTGATGGCGTCTCTCTCCCGCCACATTACTCGCTGCTCCCCCATCCTCATTTCCTAGTTTTGCGAATGCAGTGTTCTGTTTTTCATCAAAAGGCCAAGGGCCAATCCAGTGTTATCCCGGCCCCTAGAATAAATCTAAAACAACCCTAGCTTGCATGACCCAGCCCCTGCCCTCAACCTTTTCATTTCAGAGTTCTGTGTTTTGTCTAGGCTCTAGGTATGGTGGAGTCTATGTTGGCACAAGTCTTGGCCCAATTCCTGCAATCATCATTTCCATGATCTGATGAACTTTGTAACATATTGTAAGAGCTGTGCTATTGAACGCTCACTTTGAAAGAAACCTACTATGCACAAAAAAATGAGCTGGGTATATATTGGGTATTGGCAGCTTTATATGTTTGTGTTTTATAAAGTCAGAAACTGAAAAACACTTGGAACCATCTTTTTTCATTTTCATTTTCTTTCTTTATTTTTACTCTCTATTATCTTGGAAAGTGAAGAAGTGTTCAGTAGTTATATAAAGGGCTGTGCTTCGGGCAGCATGCCCTGACTGCTCTAATCTATCCAAATAAACACACTCTCTCCCTATAGCGCGTTGCCCCCACCCCCAACCCCCCCTGACTTCCCACTGGGTTTGAGGGTTATCACAGCAATAGCCTGGCAGGCTCTCCTTGTGCAGCCGTATAGGCACCGAAGCAGACGAAACGCAAACTCCTACCCACTTAGTCAGTCAATCACAAGTCAGTCTGGAGTCAGAGTTAGGAAACAGAATGTTAGGAAAGGAAGAGTGAGGATCAGTAGGAAACATGCACACCTCTGTTCTAGATGTTTTCGAGGAAGTCTAAAGGCATCTATATTGAAATATATTCTGGACAGCATCTCATCAGACATTATCCAGTAGATGTAGGGATTGTCTTTTGAAGCCTGGATACGGACTTCAAGAACGGAATTTTCAGACAAAGAAGATCCGCACCAAGAGAATACTGTTGAAGTCTCAAAAAGATTATTCGTTTTTTTCCCCTCAGACTTTTCACTTTTCTTCAGGTCTTTCAGAACTCCACCACTTCTGGACACTGTCTATAACTCTGCGAAAACGGAGAAAGAGATAACCAGGCTGACCACAAAGTGAGTAAACACTCTTCTCCCCTATTTCTCAAGTATTCATTAGTGATGAAACAGAAAAAGTCAACCTGATAACTAATGTACTTTTAACTTTCCATGGTCAAGTTATAAGTGTCAATTAAAATGACAAATTCCTTGTATACAGTATGTGGACATACCTGGCAAATCATTCTGATTCTGATTCTAATGCAGAGATATTTTCAGCGTTATTATATTTTCATCATTACTTGGACACTCCTTTTACAGATATATAACATAGGATACCATGCATCATTTGCGGAATATAGATTTTATGTATGTTATTCCAATGACCTTAGCTATTTAGATTTTTGATGATGTCATCAAGAGGGAAGTCTTAGGTGATCTAGCAAAAGGGAGACTGGATAGATACAGTAGTCACATAGACACTTTCTGGAATGCAGCTTTTTCGCTTTAATTGCATTTCCTTCAAATATTGTACATGCTGACAGACCGCGGAGACAGGAAAAACAGCATTTCAAACCCACAGCGTCACTGGGTACTAGCCTACTTGATAGTACTTGAGCATGATAATGACCACTCAAACAGAAACATATTGGAATTAGCTCTCTTCAGATTACAAACACTAAAGTTTACATGTTGTAATTCAAAGCAATAAGGTAATAGGATGAAGATTTATGAATCAGAGCTAAAATACCTGTATGTGGACCATAACTCTGTCATCACTAACATCAAGTGAACAGGTATGTAAATAAATCTAATGTGTGAAGTGGTACAAACAGTGCTCAAGTTCAATTCTAAGAACAGTGTCCTGACACTGTGGGAGCTTTTAGAACTGGCTGGCTGTTCCCGGCTCATTGTTCTGGGTAGTGGTTATCCTGGAGTTTGGAGGTGGGGTCAGGGGAGTCCATTTCCTCCCACTTAGAGTTGCTTAAGTTATCTGTGTTGACTTTCCACACCTTTCAGCACAGCATTTAGGGAACCCATTACTTCATGTAACAGCAATCTCAAGCTTTTGGGGGGGATCTTTGGAGGAAATGGATGGCATGCTATACTTAAATAATGTGGCTATTCTTCTTATCCTATTTCAACACAGGAAGTCACATATTTAACTGTATAATAAGAGGCAATTCTGCCGTTTTTACACTGCATTGTTTATTACACCACAAAACTGTGAGATGAAACTATAACAACACTCACCAGGGACATGACTCCTGGTCCAGAGCTTTAGCGAATTCTCTCGCTATAACGCTCTGGTCCAGAGCTACATTTCAACCAAACTATGGCCACAGTAAAAAATATAAACAAAATGATAACAGCAACAGCAACAACAACTAATAACTAATAATAATAATAATAATAATAATAATAATAATAATAACAGCAATAACAATAATAATGATAATAATAGTAATAACAATTTGGACCCCTGGTTGTCTAGGACGTAGACAACCAGGGGTCGAAATTATAGTGATAAAATTATCAATATCAAAACAAAAAAAATGTATAGTAAACATATCTTACCTCCACCACAGCCAACAAGGAAGATGAGTCTGCCACGGAATGGGACGTTGGAGAAGACAGTTAGCGAGCAGCCACTCTCCGACCCAGGATCCTCTACCGGAGTAGGGTCAGGGGTCGTCGTGCCTCCCCCATACTCGCTAGGCGGCAGTGAGGCGGGAGGAGACCCCCCTCTGGAGCTGAGGGGATCTCTGGACTGCTGGGCATGTTCTGTCCTGGTCAGTGCACAGAACCTGGTCATAGCGCTGGTCAACGGGGTGCTGGCCAGTATTATATTTGCGACCATCATGACCCCTTCACTAGTCATGATCATATCTGGCTTCCTCTGTCACTCCACGGTGAGTCTATGTTTGGACATTGGTCTATGTTTAAGACATACGTTTACAGCAGTAATTCTCACACTTTTTTCATTTCAAGGACCCCCAGTTTACTATGCATTAGGCCACAGACTCCCTTAACTCTACTGAGGGAAACCGGAAGAGTGGGAACCTAAACATTGTGGGCACCTCAATGTTAAATTCCATTGGCTATTTTTTCTAAAATGTGAACATGGAAGTACTGTAAAGTATACATGATTTGAAAATGCTTGAACATTTTAAATTTAAGGCCTAATATTTCTACAATTTCTGAAATTGCAACAAAACCTGTGGCTTGCCAGCCATTGTGGGTAGGCTATAAACAAGAAGTTGAAGGGTAGCCTACATTTAGGTCTGATAATGATGTACCGTTCATGTTCAAGTCATGTACAGTATACTTTAATTACTTAAGACCATTTATTTTAAAAATATATTTTTAATATTTTGGGAAAAAATAACATTGAGGTGCCCTCAATGTTAAGGTGCCCATGCTCTTCCTGTATCCACCCTCAGAGTTACCAATAATTTAGCTGGGGTGGGGACCCGCTGGAACCCCCTCAATGACCCCTGGGACCCCTCGGACCCCACTTTGAGAACCATTGCTTTAGAGAGATGAGCGAGAATGGTTTGTTTGTGGCATAATTCATAGTGTGTGTGTGTGTGTGTGTGTGTGTGTGTGTGTGTGTGTGTGTGTGTGTGTGTGTGTGTGTGTGTGTGTGTGTGTGTGTGTGTGTGTGTGTGTGTGCGTGCGTGTGCGTGTGTGTGTGTGTGTGTGTGTCTGTTTGTCTGAGTGTGTCTCTGTGTGTCTGTGTGTCTGTGCATGTGCTTCTTCGGAAATGTTATATTTCTATCATTAATAATACCCCCCACTTCTCTTCTGTCTTCTATTGCTGATTTCCAGGTGCAGCCCCATGGAACATCTATGTATTGTTCAGACTTGTTGGATGACGGAGGCTGCGTGGCTCTCTTGGTCGTGGGCTTTCTGCTGCTCACCCCTCTACTGGTTCTGGCGCTGGCTGCTTACTGCCGCCTGGCAAAACACCTACAGCTCGGCCTGTGTTTCATTCCCTACAGCAGGGCCGTCTACAAGAACATGCCGGCCTCACATCACCGTGGAGCAGGAGGCTGCTGTGGCCAGCAGAGGGCGTCTGAGAGGGAGTTGAAAGCAACAGTATGGGTTTAGGAGCATGTTTAGGAGTAAGAGATGAGAGGAGATTAATCCTGTCAGGGTGAGGGTTGGAATTAAATACTGATGTAAAAATTCTAAACTTAAATGCTGGATCAAGTATATCAGCCATTAAATGTGTCACTTGTATTGTTTGTGACTAATGCATACTGCTGTTTTATATTCATCTCATATAGCCTATATTTTTTACTACTGTTTTCAATAAAGAGCTACAAGTAAATAGTCTGATTTCTGACTATTGTGTTGCCATTTGCCAAAACCTAAAGGAGCCAAATTGAAGAGAACAGGCTAGGCCTATATTAATAGTTTAGATCTATTTTAAAAAAACATCACAGCGAAAGACAGCTGTTTCTCTTTAATCTCCGCCTCCTCCTATCAGACATTATAACATTAGACATCTTTGACTATCAAAAATGTGTTTTAATAGGCCTATTGATGTCTGGGCTGATGATTTATTAGCTCAACACCAACTGGGGCCTATTTCACGAAAGCAGAATTAGGGGTCAAGCCTGGATTTAACACCTATCCTGGCTTCATTTAGCCAGGATTAGCGATGAATCGGTTTCATGAAAGCTGAATTATCTTGCCAGATTATTTTAGCCAGAGCACCCTGGATAAGTTTATCCATGACTCGATTTCACGAAAGAAAATGTACGCAATCCTACGTTAGTTACCATGGAAATTTAGCTGTGAAGTGTTTGTTTCACGTTTGATTCTGTGAAAAAACTGTTTTTGAAAACGGCAAAACAAATAGTATTTATTAAATATAGTGGTAGCACTTTACAATAATGACCCGTTATAAAGCATTTATAAACGTTTATAAGTAGTTTGTAGACTATTAACAAATCATTAACAACCGTTTGTTGACATTCGTAAATGATTACTAAAACCTTTATAACTACAGTTACAAATCATTTGTAAAGTATTAGTAAGTAGTGAACTATTCATGAATAAGCCATTTATATACATCTGTAAAAGATTATTAAATCATTTGTAACGACCCATTCTAAAGCATTTATAAACGTGTATAAGCAGTTTGTAGACTATTAACAAATCATTAACAACCTGTTTATTGACATTCGTAAATGATTACTAAAACCTTTATAACTAGCCTACGGTTACAAATCATCTATAAAGGTATTAGTAACTATTCATGAATAAGCCATGTATAATACATCTGTAAATGATTATTAAATCATTTGTAACTGATGTTACATAATATATACAAGCTATTGGTAGCTTGTTCATGTTTAACATATGCTTTGTTAAACATTCCTAAAGTATCTATAAATCCTTAGTACATGTTATTATGTGCCCTATAGTAAAGTGAAGACAGTTCATCATTTACAACTGTCTGTTAATGTGTTTGTTCATGTTTAACATGCTTTGTAAAACATTCCTAAAATATCTATAAATCCTTTGTACATGTTATTATGTGCCCTACAGTAAAGTGAAGACAGTTCATCATTTATGACTGTCTGTTAATGTGGACTTTCTCCTTACCTGTTGCAAACTACCTGGCTTTCATGAATGCAGACACCAAACAATTACTAGAATTATCATTCATGTTAAGCAAATGATGCGTAAGACATTCGTAAAGAGTATGTAAACCATTTGCAGACGTTATCATGAGCCTGGGCCTAGTTGCTTCTTTTGGGCTTGTTTTCATAGACCTGTCCGCTTGTTTCTTTTGCAAAATCTGGCAACACACTGATTACCTGCATTACACCTGCAGTAGCCTACTAGGGAGGAAGTGAACAGTGATGCAGTTGCAGACTGGACAGAAATATGTCTAATTCATGTTTTATGTGTTTTAACTGTCTTGTTGCAGGTGATCGAGGTAACATAAAATGGCTAATCTTACACACATGAAGTAGCATTATGACTAGGGGGTATTTTGATGGTGGCTGTTTGTATCCACAATGTTTGTTTTGATGTGTAGGCTAGTAATGTCCTCCATGCTTAGCAGTTTAGCTTAGCAGCTAAAGCTAACTTGCACTGGGAGGTGGTGACTGCAGAGGCTCCAAGCTGCTACTCTGTGATTCTGTTGTGATTAATTTCTTTGTTTAAATGTCAGTGTGTGTGCTGTGGCCAAGAGTTGCTACATTTTATATCTTAATAAATTGTTGTATACTTGTATACTATATAACATTACTTTTGCCACTTTTTGATGTCACATGTTTTACTAATCACTGTTAAACATGAAATAATAATGCATAGTCTTCACTTTACAACAAGGCCCATGATAACGTTAGCAAATAGTCAACACACTCTTTACAAATGTCTTACGAATCATATATTAAACATGAAAGATAATTCTAGTAATTGTTTGGCATCTGCATTCATGAAAGCCAGGTAGTTTGCAACAGGTAAGGAGAAAGTCACATTAACAGACAGTTGTAAATGATGAACTGTCTTCACTTTACTATAGGGCACATAATAACATGTACTAAGGATTTATAGATATTTTACTCTACTCAGAGTCATAAGTTTACAAAATGTACTAAAGTACAGTGAACGTCTGTGCGGTTTGTCTTCATCACTGAAAATAACGTACATGTAAACTGATATAAAACTGCTGTCATGTGCAGTTGGGGTGAAGAAACAACCATTTCACTCCTAATAATACCTATTTGATTTGACATCCTGACTTGCTGCTGTAGCTGAGGCTTGAACCTGTTACCTGCGGCTCACTAGTCAGTGACTCTATCCATTCACCTACAGCTGTTTCCTTGGACTCTGTGGTTCTGAAACGTTTTGTTGTCAACCCCCCAAATTGACATGTATTTGGGCAGTGGACCCCAATGTGAAAAGATGTAGTGTCAGGGCCCCCCATGAAAAAGATTTATATTTATGCTGTAACACATTTTTTTAAAGTTATTTGTCTTGTTTGTTGTTCAAGTCAAAGCACCAGGAAGGCTGTACTTGTCAGCCATCTGTTAGCTCAATGGGTTGAGATGCAGTATTCATGATCCAGAGGCCATGAGTTCAAATCCCATTGATGTCTTTCCTATGATTCTTTCCTTTGCAGACTGGCTTCCAGAAGATCCACTGAAAACTACCAGGAAGGCTATATTTGTCATCCAACTGTTAGCTCAATGGGTTGAGACGCAGTATACATGATCCAGAGGCCATGAGTTCAAATCCCATTGATGTCTTTCCTATGATTCTTTCCTTTGCAGACTGGCTTCCAGAAGATCAGGTGAAAACTACCAGGAAGGCTGTACTTGTCAGCCATCTGTTAGCTCAATGGGTTGAGACGCAGTATTCATGATCCAGAGGCCATGAGTTCAAATCCCATTGATGTCTTTCCTATGATTCTTTCCTTTGCAGACTGGCTTCCAGAAGATCAACTGAAAACTAGCAGGAAGGCTGTACTTGTCAGCCATCTGTTAGCTCAATGGGTTGAGATGCAGTATTCATGATCCAGAGGCCATGAGTTCAAATCCCATTGATGTCTTTCCTATGATTCTTTCCTTTGCAGACTGGCTTCCAGAAGATCAACTGAAAACTACCAGGAAGGCTGTACTTGTCAGCCATCTGTTAGCTCAATGGGTTGAGACGCAGTATACATGATCCAGACGCCATGAGTTCAAATCCCACTGGTGTCTTTACTGTGATGCTTTCCTTTGCAGACTAACTTCTAGAAAAACAAGTTAAAACCACCAGGAAACCTGTAACTCTCAGCCAACAGCTTAGCTCAACTGGTAGAGCGTCTGTCCAATAACATGACTTGACTTGAGTGGGTTCGATTCCCACTCGAGTCAAGTGTCCCCGGTAACTTGAGACAACGGATACATTGACTGATATCCTTAGTGATGCTTCCCTTTGCAGACTAACTTCTAGAAAAACAAGTTAAAACCACCAGGAAACCTGTAACTCTCAGCCAACAGCTTAGCTCAACTGGTAGAGCGTCTGTCCAATAACATGACTTGACCTGACTTGAGTGGGTTCGATTCCCACTCGAGTCAAGTGTCCCCGGTAACTTGGGGCAACGGATAAATTGACTGATATCCTTAGTGATGCTTCCCTTTGCAGAATAACTTCTAGAAAAACAAGTTAAAACCACCAGGAAACCTGTAACTCTCAGCCAACAGCATAGCTCGACTGGTAGAGCGTCTGTCCAATAACATGACTTGACTTGACTTGAGTGGGTTCGATTCCCACTCGAGGCAAGTGTAACTTGGAGCAACGGATAAATTGACTGATATCCGTAGAATAACTTGTAGGAGTGTGCTGGTTCAATCGAATCGAACCCAGGACCGAGCGGTCCTGGGTTCGATTCCCATTAACGTCAAGTCTAGAAGTTTTCTAGAAGTTAGTCTGCAAAGGGAAGCATCACTAAGGATATCAGTCAATTTGTCCGTTGCCCCAAGATACCGGGGACACTTGGCTCAAGTGGGAATCGAACCCACTCAAGTCAGGTCAAGTCATGTTATTGGACAGACGCTCTACCAGTTGAGCTATGCTGTAGGCTGAGAGTTACAGGTTTCCTGGTGGTTTTAACTTGTTTTTCTAGAAGTTAGTCTGCAAAGGGAAGCATCACTAAGGATATCAGTCAATTTATCCGTTGCCCCAAGTTACCGGGGACACTTGACTCGAGTGGGAATCGAACCCACTCAAGTCAAGTCAAGTCATGTTATTGGACAGACGCTCTACCAGTTGAGCTATGCTGTTGGCTGAGAGTTACAGGTTTTCTGGTGGTTTTAACTTGTTTTTCTAGAAGTTAGTCTGCAAAGGAAAGAATCATAGGAAAGACATCAATGGGATTTGAACTCATGGCCTCTGGATCATGTATACTGCGTCTCAACCCATTGACTTAACAGATGGCTGACAAGTACAGCCTTCCTGGTAGTTTTCAGTTGATCTTCTGGAAGCCAGTCTGCAAAGGAAAGAATCATAGGAAAGACATCAATGGGATTTGAACTCATGGCCTCTGGATCATGAATACTGCGTCTCAACCCATTGAGCTAACAGATGGCTGACAAGTACAGCCTTCCTGGTAGTTTTCAGTTGATCTTCTGGAAGCCAGTCTGCAAAGGAAAGAATCATAGGAAAGACATCAATGGGATTTGAACTCATGGCCTCTGGATCATGAATACTGCGTCTCAACCCATTGAGCTAACAGATGGCTGACAAGTACAGCCTTCCTGGTAGTTTTCAGTTGATCTTCTGGAAGCCAGTCTGCAAAGGAAAGAATCATAGGAAAGACATCAATGGGATTTGAACTCATGGCCTCTGGATCATGAATACTGCGTCTCAACCCATTGAGCTAACAGATGGCTGACAAGCACAGCCTTCCTGGTGCTTTGACTTGAACAACAAACAAGACAAATAACTTAAAAAAAAATGTGTTACAGCATAAATATAAATCTTTTTCATGGGGGGCCCTGACACTACATCTTTTCACATTGGGGTCCACTGCCCAAATACATGTCAATTTGGGGGGTTGACAACAAAAAGTTTCAGAACCACAGATTCCAAGGAAACAGCTGTAGGTGAATGGATAGAGTCACTGACTAGTGAGCCGCAGGTAACAGGTTCAAGCCTCAGCTACAGCAGCAAGTCAGGATGTCAAATCAAACAGGTATTATTAGGAGTGAAATGGAAGCCAGTCTGCAAAGGAAAGAATCATAGAAAAACATCAATGGGATTTGAACTCATGGCCTCTGGATCATGTATACTGCGTCTCAACCCATTGAGCTAACAGTTGGATGACAAATAAAGCCTTCCTGGTAGTTTTCAGTTGATCTTCTGGAAGCCAGTTTGCAAAGGAAAGAATCATAGGAATGACATCAGTGGGATTTGAACTCATGGCCTCTGGATCATGAATACTGCGTCTCAACCCATTGAGCTAACAGATGGCTGACAAGTACAGCCTTCCTGGTAGAGTATAATAATGCATAGTCTTAGATATTTTAGGAATGTTTAACAAAGCATGTTAAACATGAACAAACACATTAACAGACAGTTGTAAATGATGAACTGTCTTCACTTTACTATAGGGCACATAATAACATGTATTAAGGATTTATAGATACTTTAGGAATGTTTAACAAAGCATATGTTAAACATGAACAAGCTACCAATAGCTTGTATATATTATGTAACATCAGTTACAAATGATTTAATTATCATTTACAGATATATTATACATGTCTTATTCATGAATAGTCATAAAATACCTTTATAGATGATTTGTAACCGTAGTTATAAAGGTTTTAGTAATCATTTACGAATGTCAATAAACAGGTTGTTAAGGATTTGTTAATAGTCTACAAACTGCTTATAAACGTTTATAGATGCTTTCGAATGGGTCATTACAAATGATTTAATAATCTTTTACAGATGTATATAAATGGCTTATTAATGAATAGTTCACTACTTACTAATACTTTATAAATGATTTGTAACTGTAGTTATGAAGGTTTTAGTAATCATTTACGAATGTCAACAAACAGGTTGTTAATGATTTGTTAATAGTCTACAAACTACTTATAAACGTTTATAAATGCTTTATAACGGGTCATTATTGTAAAGTGCTACCGAAACACTCAGACATCACTACAAAACAAAAGGTATACAATTGTGTAAATTAAAACTAGAACTAAGAAGATATATTTATAAAATATATAAAGAAACACAACTGTATTGCAAAACACAAAGTACAGTGGTTAGCACTTGATAATGGCAGTAATACCATCTGAGTGCCTCTGTGGTACCACAGAGGCGCCACTACTACTTGGTGGTGCCACATTTGACACCTTTTTTAAGGTGTAGTGTGGCTGATCGGCCACCATGTGGCGCATGTGAGTCCATGAACCCTACAGTACATTATTAGCAACAGGTAGGCCGTATTGTCTAGCCCCTTTTCCTTCAGTTTCGTTCCCATCAAGTGGATCTAAATAATCTCTGCTTCTTAAAAAATATCTATTGGTAGTAAGTAAGAAAAAAAATAATCATAGTTTATAATCAGAGTTTAAAAGCCGGTACTATTTTCTTAGCAGCGCAGTAATACTTTCAAAGGGGTGGTGCGGTTTTTGGCACGTGATTCCCGTTACAACCAATGGGGTCGCCTCTTCCGCCTCACCATTTCCTGCAACAACTGCCAATCTGCCATAGCAACGGTAACGTCCGAAGAAAATAAATCAAAACAAAGAAAATATCCTTCAAAAGCACGTCAAAAGGACTCGAAACGATGCTATATGAATCTCATGTCTGTCCAGAAAGAAGAGGTTCAGGAATTTACACGGACAAGATGGGATACATGTACAACAAGCCATGGATACACAACGGTCGTCTGTCCCGACCGAACTTCAACCAGGTGTTTGCACTTTTCCATTTACAGCCCGTACATCTACATAAACGTTCAGATTTCAAATATAAAGTGCTTACCGCATGGCCATTGATGTTACAATTCTGTATGGTCCCGCAGAAGTACCCGTATATTCTGTATTGTTCAATAAAGAGTATTCTTAACCGATCGGTGGCCATTTTCTCATAGATTTATAATGTATCAGAGTGCAATACACCTCCCATCCGATAGGGTCGCGTGGTTAAAGGATATGGTGAAAATGGCCACCGATCGGATTAACAGGCTTTTTATTGAACAATACGGAAGATACAGGTACTTCTCTGGGCCCGTACATAATTGTAACATCCATGGCCATGGGTAAGCATTTTAACATGAGAGACTGAAATAATTTATTGTGTTATCAGATAAAAACATCTATTGAAAATAGCAGATCTACAAGCTCAAAACGCATCACAACGCGTTGTGAGCTTGTAGATCTGCTATTTTCAATAGATTTATTTGGGGGGAGACACATTTTAACATGAGACTGAAATCATTTTTTATGTTATCACATGAAAAAAATCTATTGAAAATAGCATATCTACAAGCTCACAACACGTCACATTGTGAAAGTAAAACTAACTCAAAATTCTACTTGAGTACAGTAGCCTACTTGAGTAAATGTACTTAGTTACTTTACACCACTGAAAGTACAGGTACTAAAGAAACGTACAGTACTCAAGTGAATGTCCACCACTGCATCTCACCAGTGCTGATAAAGCCCATAAGCTAATTGGCAATATGGCCAAGTAAGAGATTGTAAACAAAACATGCGTGTCAATATTGGACTGTCAAATATTGATTTGTCATTTTATGATTGTATGGGTGCTATTACTGTATTTTAAACATTCCCGTGTCATTTCATCCATGTTCCATCTCTGAATCGTTAACAGCTAATACACCAGATGTTGTGATTGATAAAGAGTCCAGGGAAGTGTCTGTATTAGATAGCCTGCACCTTTGACTCTAGCCTAGAGGAAGCCTTTATGACCAAGATCATTAAATACCGACGTGGGAACGAAATTCATTTTCTAGGCACTTTTTGGTGGGTCACCACACGGCCTAAGGGGAAGGGTGAATGCATTTAAAAGTGAATGTTATTTTTATTTTTTGTAAACATAGAAAATAAGGGAATGAGTCCTTAGGATGAATTGAAAAGCAATTATTTCTTTAAACACAACTGTGTTTCATGGTGGAAGAAGTGCACAGACATTTTACTTAAGTAAAAGTAGCAATACCAAAATATAAAAATACTCTATTTTTATATTTACTTATTTGTAAATATACTTACCAAAAGCTTAAGTTCTACAATGTTTGAAAGTAGCCGATCTAGCTTGTAGATCGGCTATTTTCAAATGGCTGTGGTATAAAATAGGGCTAAAGTGGTTAATATGTATGTTTTATTATATAACAATTTATATCTGCAAAGTAACTAAAGTTTTCAAATAATTGTAGTAGTGGAGTAAAAGTACACTATTTGCCTTTGCAGGTGTAGTGGAGTAGAAATAAAAGTGCACTAATACTCCAGTACAGTAAAAAGAAAACACTTCATCATTTTCCCAAGGTTCTATGGAACCCAAGCGGGATTCGTACCCGGTCCTCTCACCTTTGAGAAACATCTCACTAACCACTAGACTACCAGTTCAGTTGACATGATGGCTGTATGTGATCGCAAGACACTACACACAGAATGGGGCATCTCACTTCCAGCTGAACCAGTGCTATGTTACTTGAGTAAAAGTACAAAGATATTGGCATCAAAATATACGTAAAGTACCAAAAGCTAAAGTACTACAATGTTTTAAAGTAGCCGATCTAGCTTGTAGATCGGCTATTTTCAAATGGCTGTGGTATAAAATAGGGCTAAAGTGGTTAATATGTATGTTTTATTATATAACAATTTATATCTGCAAAGTAACTAAAGTTTTCAAATAATTGTAGTAGTGGAGTACAAGTACACTAAATAAGAAAGAGAGGTTGCGCATCAACAATGGGTTTTCTCAGTGGAGTGCTAGACCCAAAGTCAGTATACATATCAAAAAAAGAATTTTAAAAAATTCCAAAAAGGTAGCACATCCAAAAATGTCAATCAAATGGAGGACAAATTACTCACATTTCCACTTTTTTATTGGCACACCAATAAAGTGAACGCTTACGCGTTTCGGCTATGAGCCTTCCTCAGAGCATACACCATTTGCCTTTGCAGGTGTAATGGAGTAGAAGTAAAAGTGCACTAATACTCCAGTACAGTAAAAAGAAAACACTTCATCATTTTCCCCAAGGTTCTATGGAACCCAAGCAGGATTCGTACCCGGTCCTCACACCTTTGAGAAACATCTCAATAACCACTAGACTACCGGTTCAGTTGACAAGATGGCTGTATGTGATGACTAGACACTACACACAGAATGGGGCATCTCACTTCCAGCTGAACCAGTGCTATGTTACTTGAGTAAAAGTACAAAGGTATTGGCATCAAAATATACTTAAAGTACCAAAAGATAATGTAGATGGTAAGAGAGAGAGGGAGATTTTCATTTCATTTTATTTATTTCAATTATGGTTTACATGATCACATTCATATTTTTTTTACATATTCCATAACTGAAAAGGAGCAGTTAGAAGATAAATCTTATTTATACCTGCCCCTTTCTACCATTAAAATCATCAAATATCCTACCAACCAGTACATCATGATTCATCAAAAACTAAAACTAAAAGGAGAAAACTAAACGGAAAAGAAATGAGAGAACAAAGAACGAGAGCACGAGAAAATCACACAAAATTTAACCAGAACTAAAAAACAAACAAAAAAACTTAAAAACAACAACAACAACAATGACAAAAAAAATGAAGATTAACCATCCAATTCATACTTGATCATTTTCCCCCTTTTGAACACTCTCTTAAACTGAAACACTGTTGTACAACTCTTCAACTCCTTGCTTTGCGAATTCCATAATTGTATACCTGTAACAGAGATACACATTTGTTTTAATGTTGTTCGAGCAAACAGATGTTTAAAATCATCTCTTCTGTTGGCCTCTTCCTGCGAGTTCAAATTAAATAACTTCTGTAACTGTTTTGGCAACCCTCTGTATTTCGCTTTGTACACGACTAATAATGTTCGTAGCTCAATTCAATCCATTATTTTCAACAAACCTGATAAAATAAAAAGTCTGTTAGTATGTGCTCTGAAATCCTCAATAACCAAAGGAATGGTGTTACTCTCATATGTGTTGCCCCACACTTCCAGACATTTGAGGTAAGGGGGGAGGTAAGGGGGGAGGGGATCTTGAAGTGAATTGATCTAACCAAGCCAAAACAGGTTATGCTAATGCACAGGCTGTCTGATCTCACAAGAACATGGGCTTCACAGTGAAACACATCACAGCAAATGAATACAGTACAGTAACTTCAGTCCTGCATAACCAACCAAGTAACCAAGTAAAAAATCAGATAGTACATGAACAACTCCGACCATAGTACATGACCAAAAACTACACAACCCAAACCTCTACCAAAGCGGTCTTGCCCTTTAACTTGTGCGATGTTTTAGGCTGACCTAGGATCAGGTTAGTTAGCAGCGACATGAATGGCTGTGCATTTCATTACGTGGTGGAAAGCCTGACACAAGGTTTATGGCTTGACTTGTGTGATGATTATACTGGTTTATATAAATACACCTTTAACCTGTAAATGCAATCAGCAGGACACCGCAGGGAGTTGAACCCCATCCTAGTGAACCAGAAGTGCCATACCAGTGTCTTTTACCTCTTTGACTCATTTACAGGTTGAAGAAACCATATATTAACGTTCACTCTCTCTGAGAGTGTGAATGTTAGAGTATACCTGTGGTCATAATGAGATCTACTTTTGTGTATTTTTTTTATATCAAAGGTCCCTAAAATTAGATTTTTAATTAATTCCTGTAAACGTAAAATGGAGAATAAATAAATACACCCATACTAGGTATCCTCTAAAATGTAGTTACGATGGGCACGATTTGCATGAGTGCTGTGACCACTTTTACATTACGTCTAATGAGTGCTCGGGCCTGCGTGTAAGCGCGCATACTGGTTCTTAATCAGTGTGACGTCTGGAAATGAGTCTAAACTATTTGAGTACACGTTGTGATAAGCGGTCACTGTTTGTTTCATTTTAACTTTAGCTTGAAGGTCACAGGTGGGTCCAGCTCATCAAGACCAAACCTTAGGCTATCCACAAATAGGGCTTTCACGACTAGATATTTTTACTGGTCGACTAATTTGACCCAGTGGTAGTTTTTTTTTTGCCATTGTTTTAATGCCATTACTATTGTTATTATCCTCCTTCCTTTATTTCTATGCAATTTCAAGGGAAGCGCTTCTGGCACAGCAGCACAGCAGTGTCTCCAAGGATCCTCAAAAGGGGGTTATTGCCCAATAATAGCCTATTATTGGGCATACTTTTGACCCCCTTTTGATAAAAATAAAGGCAGGAGGATAATAATAATAATAATAGTAGTAATGGCATTAAAACAATGGCAATTTATTTGATCAACTATTCGACTAGTACCAACAAGGTCGACTAGTGGTTATACTAGTCGACTAGTTGGTGAAAGCCCTAGTGTGTATGCATGCATGCATACATGTATGTTTCTAAACCACTGTTCTAAATCCTAATAGTTTCTGAAAAACCTGGGCCTTTATATACATACAGTATATAGCTAAAATCTAAAATGTGGACAAAGTACTCTTTTTTACTTAAAGGGATATTTCACTTTCAAAAAAACCTTTGTCATTTTATCGTCCTACTCAGGCCTTTGTGAACCCCCGGACAGTTTTTAAGTTGCTCGATTCAGTATTTAGATATTTGATATAAATTTTATCAGACATGCCCCCTTCCTATACAAACCATTGTAACCTCAAACTCTATTTTAAATCATGTTAGATTCATCAAAAACACCCGTCCTTGGTTTTGGTGACTCATCCTGCCCTCCTAATGAGGGGGCCGTGTTTTTACAATTACTTTTTTCATTTATTAAAAAAATAAATAAATTGAAAATGAAAAAAATAAAAAAAATGATAAAATAAATGAAAAAATTAATCGGAAAAACACGGCCCCCCTCATGCATTAGGAGGGCAGGGTGAGACCCCAGAACCAAGGACGGGTGTTTTCGATTAATATAACATGGTTAAAATGGAGTTTGAAGTTACAATGGGTTTGTATAGGAAGGGGGGCATGTCTGATAAAATGAATATCAAATATCTAAATACTGAATCGAGCAACTTAAAAACTGTCTGGGGGACTCACAAAGGCCTGAGTAGACGATAAAATGACCAAAAGTTTTTTTGAAAGTGAAATATCCCTTTAAGTAAAAGTACCAATACTGTAATGTAGATATACTCTGTTACAAGTAAAAGTCAGAAATTCAGAATTTACTTGAGTAAAAGTACAAAAGTATTGGTATACAAATTTACCTAAAGTACCAAGTAGAAAGTACTCATTATGTAGAATGTTCCATTTCACAATTTGTAAAATGTAAAAAAATAACTTGAAAATAGCAAATCTACAAGCTCGTAGCTCGTAGATCGATTTTCAAATGGCCGAAATGTATACATAGGGCTACAACTAGTAACTCAAGTCTTCAAATAAATGTAATGGAGTAAAAGTATAATATTTGCCTCTGAGATGTAGTGGAGTAGAAGTATTGAAAATTGGAAATACTCCGGTAAAGTAATAATTCCTCAGATTTGTACTTACTTTACACTACTAGGTTTTAATGGGTTAAATGGCCTGTCTTGGTTCAAAGCCCACTCACCACGACAAGGTGCAGGCCGAGAGTGGGGACAGGACAAGACTAACTCTGACGAGACAACATGAAACATACATTACAAACAAACAAACAAACATGAAACATATATTACAAACAAACATGAATTACAAACAGATATGAAACATGTATTACAAACAAACATGAAACATGCATTACAAACAAACATGAAACATGCATTACAAACAACAAACATGAAACATGCATTACAAACAAACATGAATTACAAACAAACAAGAAACATGTATTACAAACAAACATGAATTACAAACAAACAGGAAACATGTATTACAAACAGAAGTGAGACCTAGAAGGAGGTGGATGAAGGAGGTGGTGGTGGTGGTGGTAGAAGGAGGGTGATAGAGGTAGGTGGTAGAAGGAGGGTGATAGAGGTAGGTGGTAGAAGGAGGGTGATAGAGGTAGGTGGTGGTAGAAGGAGGGTGGTGGAAGGAGGGTGGTAGAAGGAGATTGGTAGGAGGAGGTGGTGGTGGAGGAAAGAGGGGGTGGTGGAAGGAGGGTGGTAGGTGGTGGTGGAAGGAGGGTGTGTAGGACCTTGTGTTCTCCAGAGCTTGCTCTCCCACTAACCTCTCCGTTACCTCCCTAAATAACTCTGACCATCACTTCATAACCTTCTCCCTCTCTCTTTCTAAACCTACTCACCCGCAGACTGTCACCACTTGACGTAACCTGAGGTCCCTAAACCCCTCCATTCTCTCTCAACGTGTCGTTTCCAACCAGCTTTCTCTCCATCGCTCAGAGAACAACCTGTTGATCCCAACCAGTCAGGATTCAAACCGGCCCACTCTACGGAAACGGCACTCCTTCACAGAAGTCACAGAAGCACTACATGCTGCCCAGGCTGCCTCCCACTCTGCAGTCCTGATTCTTCTAGACCCATCAGCAGCATTTGACACAGTGAACCACCAGCTGCTCGAGGACACCCTTGTTGACCTAGCCATCGCCAGGGTGGCTCTAAAGGGGTTCTCCTCCTACCTAACTGGCCGGACCTACCAGGTTTCTTGGAAAGATTTGCTCTCCTCTCCCCGCACCCTCCGAACCGGGGTCCCCCAGCTATCTGTACTTGGCCCCCTCATTTTCTCCTTGTACACTAAATCTCTTGGCGCTGTTATCTCTGTGCACAATCTATCTTATCACTGCTATGCCGATAACACTCAAATGTTTCCATCCTTCCCCCACGTCTGCCAAACAGGTGGAAGAGTGCATCACTGCATGTCTGGCTGACTTCTCACAGTGGATGTCTTCACACCACCTCAAGCTGAACCCAGACAAGACTGAACTTCACTTCTTCCTAGCTAAGTCCTGCCCCATGCAAGATCTAACCATTTCTATAGACAACGCCCTGGTAACTTTGGTTCCAACAGCCAAGAACCTTGGTGTTGTCCTGGACAGTCAGCTCTCATTCAAGAGCCACTATCACAGCGGCCACTCAATCCTGTAGGTTTACACTCTATAACATTCGAAGGATCAGACCCTTCCTCACCCAGGAGTCAGCCCAGCTCCTTATCCGGACATCAGTCATATCAAAACTGGACTATGGTAACTCTGTCCTTACCGGCCTCCCGGCATGTGCACTTTAGTCTCTCCAAATGATCCAGAATGCCACAGCACGCTTGGTCTTCAACCAGCCAAACTTAGCACATGTCTCCCCTTCTCTGCTCCCTGCATTGTGTCCCAGTTACTGCCCGCACAGAGTACAAAACACTGACATTGGCCTACAAAGCAACCAAAGGTATGGCACCCCCATATCTTCAAAGCCTGATCCAACCCTACAACCCCTCCCACTCTCTCAGATCAGCTAACACAGGGAAGCTGTCAGAACCTTCTCTAAAACATCCAGGACAACACTCCACACGTCCCAGACTCTTCTCCCTTCTGGCTCCCAACCTATGGAATGAACTCCCCATTGCAGTTAGAACTGCAGACTCACTCCCAATCGTCTGCCCTAATCTGAAGACTCACATCTTCAGACTCCACCTCAGCCCGTAGCACTTGCCCTAGCCTCGACAACCTTGCAGGATTATGCAAAGGCTAAAATGTTAGATAGCATGTTATGTAGACTGATGCCAGGTCATTGTTGACCTGGCATCCTATAGTGTGTATAGGTTCAATGTACAGGCTGATGATAGGTTCTTGGTTTACTTATGTATTAGTTTATTGGTTTACTTATGTATTACTTTATAATTAGATTATTAGTTTACTTATTTATTACTTTATTATTAGATTACCATTTCGATGCATTTGATGCATTATCTTGTGTTGTCCTTGCTTACTGTAAATCACTCTGGATTAAGAGCGTCTGCTAAATGTCTAGATTGTAAATTGTGGTAGAAGGTGGTGGAAGGAGGTGGTGGAAGGAGGGTGGTAAAAGGTGGTGGTGGTGGAAGGAGGTGGTGGAGGAAGGAGCTTTAAAATGTAGGCATTTTGCAGATGCTTAATCCAGAGCGATTAATACATAAACGTAATTAATACATACGTAAACCAAGGACCTATCATCAGCATGTACATTGAAACTATACACTCTATAGGATGCCAGGTCAACAATTACCATCTGATTACATAACATCCTATCGAAGTTACATTTTAGCCTTTGCGTAAGCCTGCAAGGTCGTCAAGGCTAGGGCAAGTGCTACAGGCTTAGGTGGAGTCTGAAGAGGTGAGTCTTCAGATTATGGCAGAAGGTTGAGAGTGAGTCTGCAGTTCTAATTGCAATGGGGAGTTCATTCCATAGTTTGGGAGCCAGAAGGGAGAAGAGTATGGGACGTGTGGACCGTTGTCCTGGATGTTTTAGCGAAGGTTCTGACCGCTTCCCTGTGTTAGCTGATCTGAGAGAGCGGGGGGGGGGGGGGGGGGTTGTAGGGTTGGATCAGGCTTTGAAGATATGGGGTGCCATACCTTTGGTTGCTTTGTAGGCCAATGTCAGTGTTTTGTACTCTGTGCGAGGCAGTAACTGAGAGCCAATAGAGGGAGCGGAGAAGATGAAGACATGTGACCCTTTTTGGCTGGTTGAAGACCAAAAGTTCCATTCTGGATCATTTGGAGAGGCTTAAGTGCACATGCCAGGAGGCCAGCAAGGAGACAGTTACAATAGTCAAGTTTTGATATGACTGATGGCTGGATAAGGAGCTGGGCTGACTCCTGGGTGAGGAAGGGTCTGATCCTTCGAGTGTTATAGAGTGTAAACCTACAGGATCGAGTGGCCGCTGTGCACAACAGAGCTGCTCCGCGTTGAAGATCGGGGTCATCTGGGGTCGGGCTTCCTGTTGGCCTTCACCCGACCCCATAGCGAATACATCGGGGGACGTGCCTTCTCTTTTTCACCGAAGTGTACCGAAGTGGCTTCTCCTTCTGAAAAAAATAAAGCTACCAAACAAAAAAAAGAAAAATGCTCATTATTAGATTGTTCATAAAATATCATGAAATAACTTTGCATTGTATAGTTACCTTGCCGTGATGTAACTCAGGTGGGCGAGAAACAAAAAATAGTTGCTCCATTGGTTTGAAATTGATGATCGTGTGACACCCCCCCACACACACACCTTTAAGATGACCAGGTCCAGGCCTGGATTTACACAGTTCCCCCCAACCCAGCCAGAAAAAAGTGACCTTTGGTACCTACCAAAAAGTGACTTTTGGGACCTACCAAACAGTGTCCTTTTGGTACTTACCAAACAGTGACCTTACAAATGAACAAGGTCTTATGGACCTTTTCAAAATGACCAGGTACAGCCTGGATTTGCAGAGGCAGATGAAAACAAAAACTACACTACCAACATAGTCATAGATTCAACGTCGGCCTTCAAACCTGAAAAAAAGAGCAAAAATCTTTAACCACATCATCACACGTACGACCCAAACTGCATCCAACACGAACAGCATAGCTGTATTCACGACAAGCATCATCCAACAAACTGCAGCATAAAGCAACTGCAGAATCCAGCAAAGGAAAAGGAAAAATGACCAGGTAGGACCGTCACAATTATTATTACATAATCGCAAGTATTTGAGATAACCGCAATACTTTTTTTGGGGATCATAGTCATAATCGTTTCCATGTTGAAAAATGTTCATATATTTTTTAAACATTTTCAAAAAATTGTGGAAATAGCCGAACTACACGCTCAAAACGCATCACGACGTGATGCGTTTTGAGCGTGTAGCTCGCCTTTTGTTTACGAAGCCTAAAAAAAGCCAGACAAAGTTTTATTCAAAATGTCAGTAAGACGCAATAAAATAGTTAAATCGCAATTATTTGAGCGACAATTTATCGCCAAGTTCAACGTCATAATGGTGACAGCCCTAAAGAGGTTCCTTACTTTGAGCCGTCTTCAGAGGAAACCCCCGGCCGACCTGGGTCTTTCCGCGGCGGAAACCAACCGGTGTTTAACATCGAGGTGGATACAAAAGCACAGAACGCACTGTCGTGGATTTATGCATCAACGAAGACACATACACACTGTCGTGACACACTGTCGTGTGCACAAAACACACTGAAGTGGAATTATGTGATAAATCAGCGATCGATACACCGGATGGAGACCACCGCAGGCAGACCAGGGCCAGCGCCGCAGAGGAATCCCCCCCGCCCCATGCAGACAAATCCGTGGATAGAGAGAGATCTCCAAGCTCTCGATCTCTAGGGCATCCTCGGGTTGAGCCTTCCAGCGGCGTATCCCGTCATCTCCATCCTCCGTCCGTCCGTCCAGGGCTGTCATGATTACAAATTTAAGTTGACGATTAATTGTCATACAAATAATAATACTTCAACGATTATGCAAAATAATTGCGATTATCTCAAATAATTGCAATCAGACGATTATGTAAGAATTGTGACAGGCCTACGTACATCTGGCTAGCTTCACCAGATCACCTCTGCGTCGTCATTAGAGGTGGATGTTCTGGGAGGGTGTTATACTGCAGGTGAGAACCTCAGTCTTCTGGGCATTTATGGCGCAACCTCGGCACAGTCCGTCTCCACTCTGAGAAACAAACAAAAAAACAAACATTAATTCAAGTGACCGAGAGCCAGATAAATACCAGATATATACGTATACTGTATCCTGTATACAGCATAGTTTATCTAATCAAACTTATATAGCATCCCTATGCTGAGGGGAACATTAGTCGAAAATAGCAGATGGCAAAGTGGTTTTGGGAAAAAGGAGCAAATCAAGTACAGAGCCAAAGGTCAAGTTTACAAAGTGTTGACGGTTTAAGTGGTTAAATGTCTACCATTCATTCACACAACACTGATAGTCAATGAATCTATCGATTAAACCCATGGAAAAACTTTAATCTGCGACACAATTTTACTATATATATATATATATATATATATATATATATATATATATATATATATACACAAAATGCATTCACTTATTCCAGTCTATTCCAGTTTGCATACCAAAATCCTATTTCAATATGCTAGATCAATTTATTACTTTTATTTGGAACAAAATAAAAGTCCCCACGGTTATGTAAAGCAGTGGTTCTCAAACTTTTTCCTGTCAAGGACCCCCAAATTGACACTTATTAGCCCACGGACCCCCATTTGAAAAGATAAGCCAGGGACCCCCATAAGAGAAGATTTTTACGGCTCTAGCAGTGATTCTCAATCATTGTAATTTAAGGACCCCCCCGTTTGACATGCATTAGGCTACGGACCCCCAATTAATGGTATGTCTATCTCTGGGACCCCAATTTATATTGTAAAATCAATGTTAATGTAACTCTGAGAGTGTACAAATGGAACCAAATGGACCCGTTAGGGTCTCAGAGTTACAGACCCATAAGGGTCCATTTGGTTCCTATAAATTATTTAGCTGGGGACCCCCTGGTATCCCCTCAAGTACCCCTGGGGGTCCCCGGACCCCACTTTGAGAACCAATGATGTAAAGCATTCTTAGACATCAAAGAACCTTGGCGGTCTTGCACTACCAAATACACAACTACATTACATTAGAAACATGACATACTGGCGGCATCAACAAAACAACGCTGAACAGTCCACCTGGATACAAATAGGCTCTATGCACAGTAGCAGTGGTGTAAAGTAACTAAGTGCATTTACTCAAGTACATTTTGAATTCCAGACTTTTACTTGTAACAAGAGTAGTTCTACATTTCAGTATAGAGACTTTTACTTAAGTAAACACATTGAGTACTTTTTCCACCACGGCATAGTATCCATATTAATTGGGCCCCTGACTTACTTTCTTCACAGGTGTTACCAATGATTCTAATGAAGGCTCTGTTTCATTCAGTGTAGCACAGTGGTTCTTTTAATTTCAAGGACTCCCATAACTCTGAGTGTTCAAATGAACCAGTGAGGGTCCATTTGGTTGTATGTGTACACTCTCAGAGTTACAGATATATAAGGGGCCATCTGGAACCCCCCTCAAGAACACTTTGAGACCCAATGGTGTAGCAGAGTGTCTCCAGTGAGCCATCAAACACACTATCAGCACCCTGACTCTGTTTGACCAGAATGGAAAAGAGCCTTAATTAGTATCATTGGTAACACCTGTAAAAGGAAGTAAGGAAGAGGCCCAATTTATTTCCAGTATGGCTTCTGTTCATAGAGCCCATTGAAACATCCATAATGTATCTCATCATCACTGCCAGCACACGTCTTCCTCACTACCTCTAAACACTACAAACTACACCACTAACCTACAAACTACAACACTAACCTACAAACTACACCACTAACCTACAAACTCACTACCTCTAAACATTACAAACTACACCAGCAGTTCTCAAACTTTTTCATGTCAAGGACCCCAAATTTGATATATTGGCCACGGACCCCGATCTGAAAATGTTTTGTACCTCCAGAAGCAAAGATATGAGTAAAAAATGTTTGTTTTAAAAAAATACATATATTCAGAGGTTTTCACAAATTTTCTAAAATAGCAGATCTACAAGCTCATAGCGCGGCACTCAGTGTCTCAGCATCACAAACAAACACAGCTCAATAATACAACATATTCCCTTCACAATCATCACACAACATAGCTCTTCATCCTTACTAGTTGTTGCTTTTCCAAAGGAACATCAAAGTGAAATTACACACAATTCCATCAATTCCTTAATGCTGAACAGCTAATTAGCTAAGCTATCACACCTGTAGAATGGCCATGTTTCACATGACGCTCGTCTGTCACAAGCGTCATGGAACAACTTGTTCCTGGTTTGCGAATTTTTGACATTTACAAGCCGTACATCTACATAAACGTTCACATTTCAAATATAAAGTGCTGACCCCCAAGCCATGAATGTAACCAGTTAAAGTGCACTGGTCTAAGTATCCGTATCGTCCGTATTGTTCAATAAAAAGCTTTTTAATCCGATCACCAGCCATTTTCTCCAATGCTTTCAACTACGCGCCCCTATCGGCTGGGAGGTGTATTGCACTCTGATCTATTACAAATACAAAATAAAATGGCCGCCGATCGGATTAAAAATGCGTTTTATTGAACAATACGGAAGATACGAGTACAGTGCGCCCCAACTTGTTACATCAGTAGCTTGAGGGTCAGCACTTTATATTTGAAATCGGAACGTTAATGTAGATGTGATTTGTTGTAAATGTAAAAAAAAAAATCGCAAACCAGGAACAAGTGGTTCCATGACTGTCATGGTATGACTCGAGTCATGTTTCAGGGCTACTGTAGTTCAAACTCACCTCAGTTTTTGTCGGTTGTTGATAATTCATTGTGTTTCCACGGTCTGGTTTTAGCAGCTTTTTTTTACCACCCTGGTAAACATTATGAGTTGTTTAGTTCACTCTTTTTACTTCGAAACATTGCAGAGCTGAGTGAGTGTGTTTGTCGGTCGGTGTGTTTGTGAGAGAGGGGGCGGGCCCGATAATTTGTGGTTCAAATAGCCCCGCCCCTCCCCTCCCCCCCTGCATCCTAGGGAGCAATTGGCTGTATTCACAGCAGCCATATTATGAAGACATTCACAGGTGTTACCAATGATACTAGTGAAGGCTCTGTTCCATTCTGGTCAAACAGAGTCAGGGTGCTGATATTGTGCATGTTGGCCCACTGGAAACACTCTGACTCTGTTACACCAGTGGGTCTACAGTTGGGGTCCAGGGACCCTCATGGGCTTCCAAATGGCCCCTTACAGGTGTGTAACTCTGAGAGTGTAGAAATGGAACCAAATGGACCCGTAAGGGTCCATTTGGTTCCATTTGTACTACACTCTCAGTAATGGGGATTGTGGAAACCACTGTGCTACACTAAATGGAACAGAGCCTTCATTAGTATCATTGGTAACACCTGTGAAGGAAGTGATAATATGGCTGCTGTGCATAGAGCCTATATTAAACCTGGCTTCTATGGCAGGTTTTCTCAAAGTGGGTGCAGTCAGTGGTGGAAAAAGTACACAAATGTTTTACTTAAGTAAAAGTATCAATACTGCAACGTACTATATATATATATATATATATATATATATATATATATATATATATATATATATATATATATATACATATATATATATATATATATATATATACATATATATATATATATATATATATATACATATATATATATATATATATATATATATACTGTATAACTAAGAAAGAAGGAACACAACAAGAAAACACAACAGTTATTGTTAAAAAACATCTGTTGGAACATTTTTCTCTGCACCCAGATTTACTCTTTCATTGAGAGCAAACAGAGGATGTTTAATGTCATTAAAATACAAATCCGTTATTGTCATATCTTGTAGTCATTAAATAGAGTTGCATCTTCCATATCAGTGTGGCTCAGGAGATATACCAGGGATTTATAAGCTGAAGGTTTAGGGTTTGAAACTCCTTAATATAATGTTTCACTCTCAATCTAAAATCGACGAGGTTGGTTAAGTATTGCATTCTTACATAAGTTTTCCATGTTAGTGTGGCTCGAGGTATTATTCAGGGTTTTATAAATAAAAGGTTCAGGGATCAAACCTCATGAAGAACATTATCATCACTCTCTCTAAATTCTAAAAGGTGGGTTAACTATTACATTCTCGGTTGAATCTTCAATGCCAGGGTGGCTCAAACGTTAAATCAGTGGTTTATAAACAGAAAGTTTAAGGGCCAAAACTCCAGAAGAAAAACAATCTCTCTCCGTCTAAATTCTCAAAGGTTGGTGAAGTAATACACTATCTATTGCTTCTAATCATTATTGGTCAAGTTCAAGGATTCTGCTATCGACTTTCACAGCCTGGCTTGACAAGGTCTAGCTCGACAAAGTCGCTCCTTTTCAGCCTGGCTTGGCGTTCATGGAACGGAAGAAACCAGGCTGTACGGACTAGACTTTGTCAAACCTGTTTTGTGTCGTTATGGTGTCGACTTCAAACTCGGCGCGCACAGCGGCAAGGACTTGAGTAAAAAAAAATCCCCAGCAAACACCTCTTCCCCCTGACAGAATCACTGAATTTACTAGGTTATTGTTTAAAACCATCTGTTGGAACATTTTACTCTGCACCCATCTATTCTTTCATTAGAGGCCCCTTTCCAACAGGGTTGAACCGTTACGTTCTTTTTCAGAGTCAGAGTGTTTCCACTGAAAATGAATTGGTTCAGAACCCTAAAAGTTGGTTCGGCACTAGCCTTGATACAAGACGCATATCGATGGCCAAAACGCAAAACCTCCTATCTGAAAAATGTTCATTGTTGGGAAAATGAAAAAGAAAACTACAAAATGTTGTATTTTTTTTGCACAATGCTATTTTTTTATGAAACCCATCACATAATACACCATTTCTGGATGTCTGGACTATATTACATTATTATATGTTAATTACACTGATTTCATATTGCAAATGCAGATAGGAGGTTTTCCCCCACTTTTCCTGGATAATTCTGCAGATAGGAGCTTTTGCATTCAATGTAAAGTGATTGCTTAACTACATAATGACACATAGTAATGGCTGCAAATACATACATTTACAGCTGCAAACAGTTGCATCAGTGGTGTGGTCTAGTTTTTCTTTGGTTGAGGTATACGATAATCATTCCCTGCACGAAATGCGCGTGGTTGTGGGTATACGCTAGTGCGTTTTCAATGCATGAAATGCTTAGTAGACTGTATACACCTTCTTCCAAAAAAATCTGCACTGTATACAGCGTAACACGGTAGAACACACCACTGAGTTGCATTGAATGCTTTTTTATTTTATTCAAAAACAAAACAAAGTTTGCAGGGCAATGCTCACAACAAGAATCTAAATGAAAGTATGAAAGTGCTTACAAATAAAATGTACAAAAAGGACAACAGGAATACAATTAGGTGGGCTAGAAAACAACTGGCCCAGGCACCCCTCGACATAATCCCCCCTATACCCTCTACCCCCAACTCCACCACCTGAAATACCCCCCCACAACCCCCATTCCCCCCAACCAGCACACCACACCCCCCAAACCCTCATGCCCTCCAACTCCCCTAACTCATACAACTGGATCACCAACCTTGTGTCCAGTGTGGATAGTGGAATAGTATGTAAGATCATTGAATGTCTTAAAGAGCCTATAAACAAGGAGGAAAGACAGATGCCTTGACCCTAGAATCACCAAAGCCAGGGAGGAGATGAGAGCAGCACACAGGGGCTTTGTCGCTGACCAAAAAGGAGAGGGTCTGAGGGAGGAATATAAGCGGAGGAAGGAGGAGCTATACCAAGTGTATGCAACTCGAACAACAGGAGCTGATCCAAAAGATCAGGGACATTAAAGAGGTGCATGTTAAACAGAAGCATGGCAAGAGCTGGAAGCTCATCAATGACATTTCTGGCAGAAGCTCTTCTCAGACTTCCAAGATCTGGGGAGAAAGCGCAGAGGAACGAGTTGAAACATGGTACCAGCAGAAGAAGAGGATGATCCGATGCTCCTGTCTTCCATGACCTTCCCATACCAGATCATGGATCATTTACCATGGATGAGTACCAGAGGGCCAAGGCTACTATCAAGTGAGGCAAGAGCTGCGAGGAGGATGGAGTGACAGCAGAGGTTCTGATGTATGTGCCCATAGACGAGGTGGTGTTGGATTTCATCAAGCACACACGTCTAGTGAGCTGCCGAAGCTGTGGAGCAAAATGATCATCGATCCAGTACCAAAGTCAGGCGACCTCACCAAGACGGACACCTCAAAGGCATTAACCTGAGCTCACAAGTCGCCAAGGCGGCTAACAGGATGATCCTCAACCGTCTTAGACCCATCTTAGACCCTGTACTGAGAAACTCGCAGAACGGCTTCCGCCCAGAGCGAACAGCAGACGGGCAGATACTGGTGCTGAGGAGGATACTGGAAGGAGTAAGGGAGAGGAATCTTTCAGTTGTGATCACCTTCATGACTTCCAAAAGGCTTTTGGCACCATCCACTGGGGGAAACTGATGAACATTCTCCGGGCCTACGGAGTTCCTGAGAAGATGGTTCAGATGATGGAGACACGCTACTTGAGGCAGTCCAGGCAGTGCCTCAGTCCAGGACTTGAGGCAGTCCTTCAAATAACCTTGGCCTGGACTGCTTCAATGGATTAGGACCTGAAGGTCCGGGGGGCACTTGACTGGAATGCCTTGCATGGGATGAGGAGAGTGTGGAAATCAGACATGGGAGAAGACCTCAAGAGGCGGCTGTTCATATAGCTACAGTTGAGTCAGTACTGCTGTATGGGGCTGAGACATGGACCATCACAGCACAACAGGAAAGGGCCTTGGATGGAGTCTACACAAGAATGCTATGAATGGCACTAGGAGTCACATGGACGGACCAAATAAAAAATGTGGTCCTCTACGGGAACCCAGCATGTGTCACAGACAAAGTCAGAGAGAGAAGGATGAGGCAGGGGACTGCGTCAGGCACCCATACTGTAACTAGTGGCAAGCAAACTGACACTATGGGAGCCAACCCAGGGCAAAGCCAGGAAAGACAGGAAGTGCACCACCTACGTAGATGCACTTCGGCATAACAGCTTAGCCAACAACACTGTAGAGCTCAAGACCCTGATGCTAGATAGGAGAGTGTGGAGGGCAGATTTTCAGGAGTCCCAAGTTGGTGTTGGCTAGACCACACTCGCATCGCAAAGACCCTATTCTATATGATCCGGCCTAACTGACTCATGCCCCCCTCCAGAGTTGGTGTTGGCTAGAGTCTAGCCAACACCAACTCTGGATTCCTGAAGTGGAATGGGGTTTTGAGTTATGGAGGTGGAGAGGTGTGGGCTGGCAGTTGGGGGGTGGGGTTTGTGGGAGTGGGGGAGTATTGCAGGTGGTGGAGTTGGGGGAGAGGGTACGGGGGGATTATGTTGAGGGGGGCATGAGTCAGTTAGGCCGGATCATATAGAATAGGGACTTGGGACTCCTGAAAAGCTGCCCTCCACACTCTCCTATCTAGCATCAGGGTCTTGAGCTCTACAGTGTTGTTGGCTAAGCTGTTACGCCGAAGTGCATCTACGTAGGTGGTGCACTTCTCCTCCACACTCTCCCCACTCCCACAACCCCCATTCCCCCCAACCAGCACACCACACCCCCCAAACCCTCATGCCCTCCAACTCCCCTAACTCATACAACTGGATCACCAACCTTGTGTCCAGTGTGGATAGTGGGATAGTATGTAAGATCATTGAATGTCTTAAAGAGCCTATAAACAAGGAGGAAAGACAGATGCCTTGACCCTAGGATCACCAAAGCCAGGGAGGAGATGAGAGCAGCACACAGGGACTTTGTCACTGACCAAAAAGGAGAGGGTCTGAGGGAGGAATATAAGCGGAGGAAGGAGGAGCTATAACAAGTGTATGCAACTCGAACAAAAGATCAGGGACATTAAAGAGGTGCATGTTAAACAGAAGCATGGCAAGAGCTGGAAGCTCATCAATGACATTTCTGGCAGAAGCTCTTCTCAGACTTCCAAGATCTGGGGAGAAAGCGCAGAGGAACGAGTTGAAACACGGTACCAGCAGAAGAAGAGGATGATCCGATGCTCCTGTCTTCCATGACCTTCCCATATCTGTCATCTGTGCTTCATCCAGCACAGATGAAGAGGATAGGGTCTTTGCGATGCGAGAGTGTGGTCTAGCCGCTAGACCACACTCTCGCATCGCAAAGACCCTATCCTATATGATCCAGCCTAACTTGCCTATGCCCCCCTCAACAAAATCCCCCCCATACCTTCTACCCCCCAACTCCACCACCTGCAATACTCCCCCACTCCCACAAACCCCATACCCCCCAACTACCATCCCACACCTCTCAACCCCCATAACTCAAAACCCCATCCCACCCCATACCCTCGTACCCCCAAATCCCATCCAATCCATTACCCCCACTCCCAGAACCCCCGGTCCCCATGCCCCCAACCAACACACCACAACCCCCAAACTTCACCCACCCAAGCCCTCATGCACCCCCCACCCCATAACCCCCCAACCGCCACCCCACACCTCCCACACCCCATAACTCCAAACCCCATCCCACCCCCATACCCCCCAACCAACACAACACAATATTCTCACAGGGTTGTTGGCTGCCACGGTGTTCACGTGTGATTTTGATCTGCATTTAATAAAAAATCACAACATGGATGTTCACAGCTAAGCAGCAATGACAACCTCTAACCACAAGTTCAAAATGTTCAACGCCAAAACCTCCTATCTATACCTGAAAATGACCTCCTATCTACATAGATGCACATAGGAGGTTTTTACCTAGAAACAGTTAGGCTTACAAATTAATAAATAATGTTTTCTTTATGCTCATTTTGAGATCAAGACATTCTACAGTACTGTAACAAGTATTACCATTCACATGTTTGATCAACTCACACTCTTGGTGTGATAAAAGTTTCACCACCTGATACTAATCATTAGCAATCAACAAGGCAATGCAATTAACTTGACAGTTACTAACAAATACTTAAATAGTAAGGGTGGAAGACACTTTTTTATTTTGAAAATAATTGATTACTACAAACTGAAAGACATTTAGATGGTCTACATAACACAGAATTCCAAAGTTTCAGCTCTGTCTGCTGCTCAACTAGTTCTGGTGCAGATAAGAGGTTTTGCGCTTCAACATTTTAGCACTAATTGGCAATGAACAAGATAGGAGGTTTTAGTCAAATGACTTTTCTGACACAAATGAGGGGCGGGACTATCTTGCAGACAGACTGAGCATGTGCAGCATAGCCTATAGTCCTCATCCACAGTGAAATCTGAAAATCATGAAATTTGCACTTAGGAGGTTTTGCGTTTTGGCCATCGATATATTATATGACATAATGACCGATGACCGGCTAGTTCGGAACTGGAACCAAAAAATACTTTTTTTGTCTTGCCCTGAACTGGGAAAGAGCATGTTGGAAGATGCAGATGCGATTTAAACAATGGCAAAAGCAAGCGAACAATCACGATTTAAAAAAAAGGGAAACTTGAACTGCCATCGATTTTTTTTGCTGGCCAGGCCTGGAATTGTATCTGGGGCACTGGCTCTAATAGTTCACTTAAGAGCATGCCAGAATGAGAATATGGACAAAACATGTTCAATTATGGTTAATTTTTAATGAAAGCTGTCTTTTTCCGACACCCAAGCAATATCAAAACCAGGACGCCGAATTAACTCTATAGAACGCAAACGTCCAATTGCAACTAGGCCAAGGGAGAACCTTCAAATTGTTGAATTCGGCCTCATGGTGGTGCTACAACAGCCCACTTCATGTTTTGGCCTATAACTCTTGAACTGTTGGTCATACAAAATCTTGTAGGAGTACAATTTTCTAGTTCCTGTCTGGATTTCATTTATAATAAAGGCCACATAGTGGCACTGCTGCATCTGATGACACTTTAAAATGGTGCATTCTATACAGATGGAAACAAGCTAAATATTTAAGATTTGTGCTTTGTAACAAATAATGCTTATTCCATAATAAAGACAACTAGGACACAAGACAAAACTTAGTGTAAGCCTACCTGAAAAAGCAGTCACATGTCTGCAGCAAGACATTGGAGTGGAGCATGGTGGCTTCTGGTGGTAACTAAAGGGAGGCAGGCCTACCCACAATTCACAAGATGGATGCAGACAGCTCACAAACTCATTAAGTTTAAAGACAGATTTAGCACATATTTATGTCCTTTTGTTGACAGCCAATGCAAAATAAATATGAATGTCAAAGAATTACAAATCCTTTATTTATACATAAATTATACATCTGGAGTGTGGGGTAAGATAAAACAAGATCATTGTGGCGTACAGTATATTCCTTTATTGCATCATATAAAACTGTAACTGGAATATAGATAGTGCTTATTTCACTTTGCAACTGTGGTTGTGCATCAATTTCTGGATTTTGTTTGGAATGGTGTTATTGTGGCCTGGGTAGACTTCAGTGTGAGGTTAACAGGGCTGGTTGTTGATGTTGTTGAGCAGTTTGTGATGAGGGGCCTTATATGGAGCTGTGAATGCACCAGGAGCCAGGGTCGCACGTCCGTCTTCATCCACTTGACCCATGATTATATAGTTCATACCTTACAGAAATAAAAAAATGTTAAACATATTTTTGAGTCTGTCTTATACATATCAAAAACAAATTAATCTGTGGTGTGTGTGTGTGTGTGTGTGTGTGTGTGTGTGTGTGTGTGTGTGTGTGTGTGTGTGTGCGTGCGTGCGTGCGTGCGTGCGTGCGTGCGTGCGTGCGTGCGTGCGTGCGTGCGTGCGTGCGTGCGTGCGTGCGTGTGCATGCTTGTTTGTGCACTTTTGTCAGAATCGGTAAATGCATAAATGACATACCTTTGCGTAGCAATGGGCATTTCTTGCATTGTGAGACCAGCTTCACAGACATGGCCTCTCCAGCTTGCGTGATGGTCAACCGACCTGCCTTGTAGGCCTTGATGAGGGAGAGGTTGATGTTAAGAGTTCCCTGAGGCCCAGGGGTTAGTGATGTCACCTTCCCTGTTATCACTGGAAGAGGAGACAGACAGGGTTCAATTATTAGCCAAAACAATTAAACAAGATATCCTACTATAAATGCACAAAATATATGCGTGTGTGCGTGCCTGTAGTTCACGTATCTTGAGAACATTCACTCAAAACTGACCCTTGCACACAGAATGAGATATTTTCTTACATTTCTTTCTTTTATCTTGTGGCTATGATGGTGCATCATTATTTTTTTTAATGGAACCCAGTTTGATTACTGCATCCTATCCTATATTAAAATTGCCTAACGAGTAGGTTGGTGGGCCGGCCGGTGGACATCATGCACTGCACTGGTGTCAGACACAACATGCATATGACGGGGCCTCGCATAGACCTCTAGTCAAGTTTTGAACATTTGCAATTGGACTCTGTGTCCAAGGGCCTTTACTGTATGTGCACAGTGGTGAATGGCATGGAACTCACCAAATTCGCTGGAACAGAAACTGGTCTTGATAGTTCCATCTCTCTTACATGCTTTGGCACAGACTGGATTCTGTGGAACTGGAATATAACAACACGTAAAGCATTCATCCAAAGTGCTTGTAAAGTACTTTGTAAATACCAAAATACATGATTCCATGCATGTAGATGCAACAAATACGTATCATCAATTACCTGGCTTCTTCCCGTTTGGCCTCTGGGCTACCCCTGGTACAACACGGGGTCTAGATGGTTTGACTGGCTTGAGTTTTCTGGTGGGCACTGGCGCAGGAGGGGCAACATATTTGGTTGTGGTGGTGGGAGGCTGAGTAGTGGTGGTGGCAGGACGTTTATTAGGTTTTACCACAGGTTTTGAAGGGCTTGACCCCACACGAGGTCCTGACGCAGAGTCAGTGGAAGTGGATCGAGAACCACGTGGGATGCTGTTGTAGCTGACCCTGAAGCCATCAGACGTCACACTGAGGTCAGACACAAACTGGACAAGCATCACATTGGCGTTGCTGACAATGGTTCTGTGGGTGTCACCGGGAGGAGAGAGAGGGAGAGAGAGAGAGAGAGAGAGAGAGAGAGAGAGAGAGAGAGAGAGAGAAAGGGAACAGATGAGAAGCCAAAACTCAAATGTATTTGTAAAGCCCTTAAAGGGATATTTCACTTTCAAAAACATGTTGGATCATTTTATCGTCTACTCAGGCTTTTGTGAGCCCCCCAGACAGTTTTTGAGTTGCTTGATTCAGTATTTAGATAGTTGATATTCATTTTATCAGACACGCCCCCTTCCGATACAAACCCATTATAACTTCAAACTACATTTTTGACATGGAAACAAAACAACACCCCCTGTCCATAGACCTCAATCAGATGAGGAAAAAAACTGTTGATGGGAAAAGAAAAAGAAGAAACCATCAGCAAGGAACACAAAGAGGGGGGGGGGCTCCTACCAGGATGGACAGGCATAGGTGACGATGACAAAAAAATAAGAAAATAAGAAAGAAAAGAAAACCATGACTATAACCTTACAGTACTACTCAGAGGTTCTGAAATTGGGGTCCGGGCCGGGGTCCCCAGCTAAATTATTAATAGTTAGGAACCAAATGAAACCTTACAGTTCTGTAACTCTTAAGAGTCTACAAATGTAATATTGTACACTCTCGTTATGGGGGTCTGTGGCCTAATGCATACCAAAATGAGGGTCCTTGAAATAAAAACACTGCTCTGTATCACTACTTACTCAGGGCTCCTATCGCCACAGTATTTTCCAATCAGACGAGAGTCGTCTCTCTCTCCTCCATTGAAGAATGCCACATAGTCAAAGCGGCAGTAGGTGTCAGACTCTAAGCCAAACTTGTCAAACTTCACTTCAACAACCTGGTAAAAAAAAAAGACACAGAAGACAGAAACAAAACTGTGATGTACTGTATGGTGACTGCACAAAAGATGTGTAAATAGAATATCAGAAACTTGTGAAAGTGACCATGTCAGGTTCCACAGTAACAAGCCAGGAGCAGGTGATGCCTGGGGGGTATTTCTTGTCTGGCCAGTTGGGTGTTATGATTTCTCCCTGGGCTTTTGTCATCTTCCCCCCACAGAACTGCTCATCTGAAAGAGGTTGTATTAGCTAGATTAATGAATACACCAAACCATATTGTGTTATAAAACAGCTTTTTTCAACTCCTGACCTTGGGACCCCCCAAGTACTGCTGGTTTTCCATCCTACCAAGGACACCAAAGAGCAATTAACGTCCTGGTGAGATGGAAAACCAGCAGTGCAGGGGTCCCGTTGACCGGGATAAGAAACAATGGTCAAATATACATGAGTACCATTTGCATGGGGTTTGCCTCCACTGAAATAAGCCACAAAGCCTCTCCCTTGGTTCTCCGCGTCAGACACCATTTCCAGCATCATGGTATTGGTGGTGGACATAAGAGCGCCAGGCCGGAAAGTCCCACAAAACCGTCCGAGCTTTTGGACCATGTTGGAGTGGCCGTTGTACACATCCAGGTAGTCATAGCGACAGAGCGCGTCAGCCTCCAGGTCAAAGATGCGGAAGGAGAGCATGACCACATTGCCCTCTGGGACCTGGATTCAGATAGAACGTCTCATGAAGGCTGTTTGGGTGAAAATATCAACGGCTGAGTGTGGGTGTGAGCTAGTTGGGGTTCAGTGACTCACAGTGATCCGCCATGTGCATTTGCTGTTGGGTTTGTAGAAGCTTGGAAATCCCTCACTGCCAACAAATCCAGAGTCTGCAACCAGCTCTCCTCCACAGTGGAAAACGGGCCTGGAATGTACGAGGTGGGACAATGGAAAGAATAGCACTATAATGACGTAGGGATACAGAATATTATGAATATTGTATGATGTGTTATACGATATTAGCACAACATATCATCTATATTAACACAGCCCCAGTTTGACTAATTCCTCACACATACTGTGAATCATGTCCTGTTGAGATCTGCAAATTCCTTAAGCCGCTCCAACAAGAATGCCTCCCTCTTGGCCGATGTCCTTAAAACACCTCTGCAGAGGGTTTTGTTACTCAACAATTATTTAGCGTTTCACTGCATCGTTGTAAGAATTAAACTGTGACTCAACTTGTATTTCAACATCTCTAACCCTGTGCAGTGTGCATGGCTATGATCATGGCTTTCCCAAAGATCTTTCATCTCACAAATTTCCTTTTAGCTTCAACGGAAAATAAAGAACAAAGAACAAAATGACTCTTGCAAACAGTTAAGTTCTACAGCTGGTCTGGATGGTCCAATAACACATCTGTGTTCACATGTACAGCACACAGGTTACTATATACCAAATTGCAAAAGAAAGTACAGCAAAAAAGGCTGACAATAAATAACAAGAGTCGGGTAGTATTTTGGGTAGTACCCTGTTAGAATAACAAAACAACAAAACATGGCTGTTCTTCTGATATGGTTGAAAACGGCTTGAAATTAAAGCTGGAGGCTTTAAAGTCGTGCTATGACCTCATGGTCATTTTATATCCTGCATCAAATCAAGTGTGTCATTATTCAAATGAAACTCAATCAGTCTGAAAGTTGTTTTCTGCAAAGGGAAATTCCCTAGTCCAAACTATAGCTGACAGACACACAAACCATCCTTGAATTTATTTATTTTAGCCAAATGTTTGTTTTTCATTACTGTCTATCAGCTAGTTTTAGTCTGCTAGTCAGTCTGTTGACTGAGAAGATAGACGTTTGTTTTAAATAGGGAAAATGACAGGCCAGAAGATACAGAATAGATATTTAAAACAGATTCCTTGGCAATATAATAACATTTTGATTGGAATCAAGTGTGTATACTTTCATTACAGATACCCTGTATTTATTTGCCACTGTCATTTGGTACCGAGGACGATGAAAGAGAGAGTATGTTCACAGCATCTGGAGCTGGCTCTTTCTGAAGGCCTTGAGCAATGTATAATGGGAAAAAACTATGATCAAATTACTTTCATAATAATTTGAATGATACTTTGATGGAGACTTAAAAGAAAGGTTAAAAATGCATATATTTGCATTATGAAAATATAATGTAAAAAACTACAGACACTCAAGACAAAAAATATTTCATTTTCTATTCATCTCTCCATGACAGTTTTTCTCTGTAAGACGTATCATTGCTGAAGAACGACAACAATAAAAAAACAAAATAGGTCCTCCAAGACCCACGCCAATCCCTTTCAAAACGTCTCGCCTGAGACACAATGGAAAAAGCAACTATTTAAGGAACTCAGACTGCAGAACCCCAGTAGAGTGAGACAGACGCCTGTTGATCAGAGCCAAGCAGTTTTGGAGCCAAAGCATCCTGAACCGACCCCACAGACAGACGCAAAAGCAATAACATCTGGAGCAGCTCAGCCACCGCAGGCGCAGACTCAGCTTACCCCACATCACGGCTCAGAAAACCAACAGGACACTGCAGCCATAATAAATACTGATTTACTGAATGAGAATTAAATTGACTCAGTTATTTAGTTATTCAGAGACGGTCCTTCTAATTCTTAACTTTACACACTGCTCTGTTTTATCATTATGAATCACAAAAAGCTATGAGGAACCGTTATCACACCCAAACCAAATGCAACATCATCCAACCTCTTTAAGAACTACGCCACCCCTCTTCAGAAGGTACTTTCCATTTCAAGTAGCCAAAACTTGCACATAAGGAAAACACCAGCTCACCTGGTATAGTTGGTCTGTTGTTGTTGTGCTAAACTGAGGGACAGGAGCAGAGAGAGAGCCCAGATGCAGTCCTCAGGCTTCATGATGCCGTGTGCTCACAAAGCAACAAACTACAGCTAAAGAGGGGAGGTGGCAGCGGGAGACGTGAGGTGAAGCACGGGGGAGGGAGAGCCTTTGGAGGAGAGGCGGAGAGAATGAATGTGTGGGTAAGAATGGTAGGGGGTAATCGAAACAGGATAAGACAGAGACAAGAGATGCTGAGAGGACAGAAGCGAGAGAGTCACAAGGAGGGATGACGAGAAAGGGTGGGGAGAGGAGAAGAGGGGAGGGCTTTAATTATATCCAGATGTGTTCTCTATAATGACATAAAATGTAATGGGGGGGGGGGGGGGGGGGTCAGTGAGAAAATAGGACACAGAGGAATGGAGACTAGATAGTTATGCACAAACTTACAGGCCATGGGTCTGTTTACACTTTCATAGTCAAATTAACACTGTGCATGTGGATTTTGTGCCATAGTATCTGGTTTGGATCAAATATATATATTTTTTAGAGTAAGGCCATTCATCATGGCACTTTGCGCTGTTAGCAGACAGTTTTCTGAGAAACTCTGCAGCACTAAAATAGAGTGGATAGTCATTATAGCTTGAAATGTCTGTGGCCAGTCCTTGAGAGACTGGGTGATGATTATACTGAGTGCACAGGTGGAGGTTTGAGCCTCAGGCTGCAGGAGATAAAGCACTTTACAAGTAAGCCCATGCCTAAATTCCAGTGTATGCAAGGGATGAATACATTTGGATAGAATAGGGATTATCTTTAATAACCAAATTAATTATTTCCCCACATTTATTTGTGCACTATAACCAATGATACACAAAGCATCCAAGCAGAGCCCCCAGATAGATCACGCAGAAAGTATCTACAGTATAGCATAACATCTGCCAACCTCTTTCCTTCAAACTAAATCTCTCCAGGTCCCCTTGAGGTCCTTTTGGCTCTGAGTCAGAAAGTATCTGTTTGCCCTCACAATCCACAGGAACAACACTCTAGAAGAGGAAGTGGTCTCTCTCTGTCTCATTGTGGAGAATTTCTGATGAGCCAACCCTTTGGCCTACATTGGTGGGGCCTGTAGAGGGGATGTCGTTTCAATAACCCCATAAAACCAGTCACGTATTAGGGAGCAACCAAGTTGCAACACCGTGATCAAAGCCCACAGGAGGAGGCACAGACAGGCCCATAGATTCACATACTAAAAGCCATGTGGCTTTTAGTCTCCAATTACAGATGGGTTAAGATGACCTCCATTGGTGTTTTTAACTTACTCAAGTCTAGGTGTCATGCTGTGAAGTAGTATTATTGCAACAGGTAAAGGGTAGAATAATACACTTAAAAAGGCTTCAAGTTAAACCAGCTGCTTCTGCTCGCACTGTGCAAGAGAAATGAGCTTCCCCCCCACCGTCCTGCTGTTTGTGTTAAGCCAAAATCCTGATAACAGGCAGCGCGACCAGGAATGTGGTGACGTGCTGGAGCTGCTGGGGGCGGATGGCGTCTGCATGAGCACAACTGTACATAGAGAATGAAGAGGAGGAGGAAGATGGGGGGTGGTCTGCTGCTATCACTGTAACTCAAGTGACCTTTACGCTCTGCAGGGATCCATACCAAACATACTGTATAGGTTTCTAGGTTTCTGCCGCAAGACCTCAGAGTTGCTGAGAAAGTTGGAGAAGCATTCCTTTCAGAGAGGAGTGGGATGAAATGGCAGGGGAGTATGTGGGAAGAAGACAGATTAGTGATGAAGGGAGGGGATGGGGGAGTTGTGGAAACATGATAATGGGGAGAAAACCGAAACTAATCTGCTAGTTGAACATGAAAAACATGGTGTTAAATTATTTATTATGGACACTGGCTGTTATGGCTTTCCCTGTCAGATGGAGCACTGCATCATACTACAGACACTGCTGGCATAAATTATATATTTCGAAAAAGAAAGAAAAAAGAAGAATAAGCAGCAAAGAATATAGAAAAGTAATCTAGTCTGCCTTCTCAAAGCTTGCAACAGCTGTGAGTGCATAATGTGAAGGAGACAAGCTGAACGTGATGATTTCAGAACAATTAACCCGTCTGTGCTCTGTCATTGTGGTTTCTCTCTGTCACTCTCCAATTAAGGATAAAAAAAACTAACTTTTCTAAAAATACACTTACGTTCATGATCCCAGAAGTTAAAAATAAAGACTTGACCGGTAGGCCTATGCTGGCCTATATTTTTGAGGGAATTCCCCAAGACAACATTGAGCTGGAACAAGGCACTATACAGTAAAATCCTCAGTGTTAATTTATCCATTTGTATACCTCTCAAGATGCAAGATTCAAGAGGGTTTTATATTTGTCACTCACTCACTCATACAGGTACAAGCAGCGAAATGTTGGCGTAGCATGCAACAACAACAATAAGATAATAAGTAATAATGATAATACTGGATGTAATAATAATAAAGAATGACGAAATGAAGAAACAAAAACAAATTTGGCAATAGTACAGTATAAAACACTTTAGAAGCTGCTGTGTAGAAGGTCTCAAGCATGGAGAGGAATGTTGAGTAAATCAGTGGACTATTCTGTCCATCCCACTCTGTCAGAAAAGGCAGGCAACCACATGCCTTGTGATCCACTGGACTTGCACGGTGGCACTGTGGGAAGTCCGCAGACATCGTAAAGGAACATTAACATATTGCCGGATATTGACTTTTAATATAGCTTCATCACAAATATCGCCACCATGCCTTGATTTACAATTTAGGCATTTAGCAGCACTCTTAATCCAGAGCAATTTACAGTAAGAAAAGTAAACACGAGGTAATACATCAAATGCATAGAAATAGTAGTCTAGGACATTGGTTCTCAAAGTGGGGTCCGGGGACCCCCAGGGGTACTTGAGGGGGTTCCAGGGGGTCCCCAGCTAGATGATGGACAGGAACCAAATGGACCCTTATGGGTCTGTAACTCTGAGAGTGTACAAATGGAACCAAATGGACCCTAACGGGTCCATTTGGTTCCATTTGTACACTCTCAGAGTTAAATTAACATTGGTTTTACAATGTGAATTGGGGTCCCAGAGGTATAAATGCCATTAAATGGGGGTCCGTAGCCTAATGCATGTCAAACTGGGGGTCCTTGAAATTTAAATGGTTGAGAATCACTGCTAGAGAGCCGTAAAAACCTTCTCTTATTGGGGTGCCTAGCTTATCTTTTCAAATGGGGGTCCGCGGGGTAATAAGTGTCAATTAGGGGGTCCTTGACATGAAAAAGTTTGAGAACCAGTGGTCTAGGATCATAGGTAAACCAAGAACCTATCAGTCTAAACAGTATAATATAAATAAATAAAAACATCTGTACATTGAAACTATACACACTATAGGCCATAGCTCTGCATTCATGATTTGAGGCATTTTGTTCCAAAAATGTGTTTTGCAAAATTAGACCTGCTGGTGGCGCTATAACAGGCCAATGTGAAAAGGGTGGCATTTCTTCCTCAGCTTAATAGAAATGTGCGTGTGAAATTTCACGGAAATCGCAAGCTGCGTTCATGATTTGAGGCATTTTGTTCAAAACGGACCAATCCTGGAAACTTTGGAAGCCAATCTTAGGCAATCAAAATGGAATATGGGAAATCGGATAAATCTGTGTTGATCACATGACTATAGAGATACTGTGTACCGATTTGTGTGATGTTTGGACAAAATCTGTAGGAGTAGTATCAATAAATGTGTTTTGCACATATCGGCCTCCTGGTGGCGCTATAACAGGCCAATCTAAAAAGTTTGGGCCAGAGGTTCTGAATTGGCATCCAGGGAGTGTGCGTGCACAGTTTCGCAGCGGCCGGGCCAACGGTGCCAGAGATTAGCTGGTAACGGACGGACAGGACGGACGGACACACGGACGGACACACCTCGTCGTCGGACACGGACCGTGTCCGACGACGAGGTCGGACACGGTCAGGTCACAGAGGACTTCTTGTCCTGCTGCAATGACGCGTTCCTGGAATTGAACATCTCAAAAACAAAAGAGCTCTGTATTGACTTCAGACGTGGTCCCCATCCCACTCAGAACACTGATATCTGTGGCCAGCCAGTGGAAATTGTGCCTAACTATAAATACCTGGGCACGATTATCGACAGCAAACTGAAGTTTGATGCTAACACTGAGATGCTGTGTAAAAAGGGCCAGCAACGTCTTTTCTGCCTAAGGAAATTAGCCAGATTTAATGTCAACAGAGACCTGATGAAACTGTTTTACAGTGCCTATGTTCATTCTGTCATCTCTTTCTCCATTATATGTTGGTATGGTAACCTCACTATTAAAGACAAAAACTCTCTTAGAAGGATTGTGAGAACCGCCTCCAAAATCACTGGCATCCAGTTGGAGAGCCTCGACCCTTTTTACAATAGACAGCTGCTTATGAAGACCAGGGCCATTCAGCAGGATAGTGCTCATCCACTCAAGGCAGAGTATAGGATGTTGCCATCTGGCCGCCGTCTAGAGGCCTCTGGTGCTAGAAATAACAGGTATAAGCACTCTTTTGTACCTGCCTCGATTCATGCAGCCAACGCTGCTAGGAACAGGTAAAGAATGTTATGATGATGTTGTTGATGATGATGATGATGATGATGATGATGACGGTGTATAATTAAGCACTTTATGCCAGCACTTTATATCATAGCACTTTTCTGGATGGAGCTTTTATTTTGTCTGACAATGGTGCACGAACAAGCACTTTATGCCAGCACTTTATATCGAAGCACTTTCTGGATGTAGCCTTTATTTTTATTTTTTTATTGTCTTTCTATACTTGCACTAGAGCGCCCAGGTTTCTGTTTATGCTATGATGTCTCACGTCCTTGTTGTCCTGTACTGTCTGTATGTTTTAAACTACTACTACCTCTTTGCTGTAAACCTAATTGCCCTTTTGGGACACTAATAAAGACCTTGAACCTTGAACACGGACGGACGGACAGGGGGTAAAACATACTCTCTAGACAAGAATGGGCTTTCGATTTGTGGAACCAGAAAATGGTCGCCACTGCTATGCCCTATAGGATGCCATTGCCAGGTCTACAAATGAATCTGGCATCTGTCTACATAAAATGCTATCTAAATTACATTTTAGCCTTTGCATACGCCTCAAGGTCATCAAGGCTACGGCAAGTGTTAGGCAAAGTGTAATGGGGAGTTCGTTCCACAGTTTGGGAGCCAGAAGGGAGAAGAGTCTGGGACGTGTGGAGCATTGTCCCGGATGTTTTAAGGAAGGTTCTGACAGCTTCCCCGTGTTAGCTAATCTGAGTGAGCAGGAAGGGTTATAGGGTTGGATCAGGCCTTGAAGATATGTCATCAGCCTTCACTGCACTTTGTTGGCAAGAACTTATGAGATGCAATCATTAGTCAATACCATGAAGGGCATAATTGGCAATAATCTAAACACCATGCTATCCCTAATACCAGTCAGCAAAATGAATGCACATCAAAGCCTTACTGTTCTCCAACCAGTCGCAAAACTGTTTTCCGCCCAGTGGATAATACGTTCAGTCTACTCCACACAGTGAAGGGTGTATCACTCACACAGCTTAATCTGACCAATTGGATTTAAAAAAAAGACTGATTTCAACTCACTTTAAAACCTATTCTTACAAGTCGTAGAGCTTTTGTAATTCAAATTCTACTGTGAATAAGTATATTTTTTTCAAGGCATACAAAAGTGGTTACAATCTCAAAACAACAATAAAAGTCAAATAATTATAGGACCACAATGGAATTGTGCTATCCTTTTTAGTCAGTGTTTGACTGTACCCTGTGCTGTTTTTACATATTAAGTAGCCTGAAGTATTCAATCAATCAAAAACATAAGGCAGACAGTAAATACAATAAAACAATTGCTGTTAAATAAAACAGACAAATACATGACATCAAATACATTGACTCTACGCTTGTCATCCATCAATGTGCTATAAATAAATGTGACTTGACTTGACTGTCTTGGCCCAGCACAGGATTTGGCCCCTACCAAGACAGCTAAAGGCCCATCCTTTGGCCCCTCCTGTTTGACTCCGAGGAAGACGCAAGCCCAAACTCAGTCACCCCTGCACAATAATAAATAGGCTACGTGCAGACCAATTGCTCCAGCAATTTTTTGTCTCCTCTGAAGTGCCCAGGTATTTTTCTTTCTGGTTCAAGTAGTCCCTGATGAGCACCGAGCCCTTCTACCTTTAACCCATTAAGACCGGGAACGCATCTGTGTCATTTTAGATGTATTTTTCAAAAGATTGCAGATCTACAAGCTTATAGCGCGACGATATGAGCTTGTAGATCTGGGGGTTTTTTTTAATCGTGAAAATTTGTAACATTTGTAAAAAAAATATTTAGTTCCAGGGACCTCCAGAAGCAAAGATTCATGAGTTACAAATGTTCGCTTTAAAAACATATACGGTATATATTCAAAGATTTACTCAAATGTTCCATGATTTAAAAGAAAAATAGCAGATCTACAAGCTCATAGCCTATGATCTTGATCTGCTATCTTTGAATAGCCAAAGTATAAAATAATGGTTATAGCTACAATCTAAAATGACAGATGCGTTCTCGGTCTTAACTGGCTGAAGCACATTGGACTTCTCTTTATACCCATCATATCTGCCACTCAGATAGCCCTGATACATGACTGTCATATGTCCTGAGTCTTTCACTTTGCTTTTCAGAATTTGTTACACAAGTGTCATAACTTAGAGCTATAGCCTAAGATGTTGGGAATATATTGAACAAAATAAACACATTTTAAAAAAAATGTATGGCAATTTGAATCTTTGTATGTGCAAAAACTGTGATTGGGAAAGTTTTCCAATCACAGTTAGCTGGGGACCCCCTGGAACCATCAGTTTGCAATTGGTAGCCTTTCCTGAACAAACTGAGCTCAGTTCCCAGTTGCCCTACCTTTTTTTTAAACCAAAAGGCATGAAACAGACATTAACAGAAACATAAAAGTATAGCCTAGTGTAACCTATAGCCATTGGATCCTTCACATTTACATTGTTAGAAAAACATTTAGTCATTTATCTCACCTCAAAGTCAGGGCATCAGATAGGGGCCAGGAGCTCCATGGCAGATGACAGTAAAGTGTCAATTTAAGGACTTTTAGACCTAACACCTAAAAAAAAGAAAATAAATGAAATGAATCTGCATCAAAAGTAATCAAAAAACAACTATAAAACTGGTCAAACATTGGTAAAATTGTCAAATAATATAAGAAAGAGGCAAAGGTGTTGTGAGCTTGTAGATCTGCTGTTTTCACAATATGTATCTGTGGAACCAAGTCAAATTGAATGTAGGCCTAATGCCTCAACTCCTACAAGTGTTTGTCAGGCCTGAAAAGGTTGAGAACCACTGGTCTATTTGGTGGTGCATAGCCTTCTCTCTCTCTGTGTGTGTGTGTGTGTGTGTGTGTGTGTGTGTGTGTGTGTGTGTGTGTGTGTGTGTGTGTGTGTGTGTGTGTGTGTGTGTGTGTGTGTGTGTGTGTGTGTGTGTGTACTACGACCACCACAGTTAAGCTTAACTTCGTGGGACCACATTTAGACTTTCTCACCGAAAAAACGCTGTCTTCACTGCCCTCTGGTGGCCAGAAAACACAAGTGCCCCATAGGACAATGTTGGTTGATGCAGGTTATTAGTTCAAAACAGCAGTGAAATCTCCCCCTTTTTTTCATTTTCACAAATGGAACAGTAATTTAAAAAATCTGAAACCGTTTTAATGAGTTTCTGGGGTCTCCCTGTTAATCTAGATCCAGATTTCACAGGTCTAAGTATGCTTTTTGAATCTGGCCAGGTGTGGTCTGAATGGGTAAAAAGAATGGCTGTTGAAATCTACTTTCCATGCATTTAAATAGATTAAGGTTTCACATCTTAAGTGTTTCAAAGAGTCTTCAGGCAGTTGTTTAGTTTATTAACACTGTATGTAGTTTAGTTTTATATCCTACTTTTAAATTGTAATGATGGCTGTCCCGTTTTTTTGTTGTTGCTTATTAAGCATACTTTAAACTGCATGTTCTGCACTCAGTGGTGACACAGTATTGTGGATCAATAAAGTATATCATGATTCTAGTTTCATTGCATTGTCAGTACTTCACATAAAGGACCACTTTTTCCCCTGTAATTCTGCTGATACATTTCTGTCTAGCATCATTCATTATCTCAATAACATTGTCAGTAATAGCGAATATATCAGATATAGCTCACAACATGCAGTGGTGTAATGTGTTGTGAGCTTTTAGATTGGCTGTTTTCACTAGTTGTATTTTCACTAGTTGTATGATGAAGTATCTAACAAGAAACAAAACACAATATTATGGTTAGTTCATTTCACCTTTAATAAAAAAAGAAGAAAATTAAAATAAAAATCTTGGAAATAAAAAATAAATGGCAAAACAATACACTTTCTTCAATGATTATGAGAATAATCATGGTCACAATGATGATACACTAAAAGTAATAATAGTCATAATAGTAATCATAACTGTTATAATAATAATTGTTTTTTCTGTCATACGTTCCACCAACAGAAATAATTTCCTGTATTATAGACATTATGGCAATCATCGCACAGCTCAGGGGGTGGCACTTTTTAAAATATTTTCACACTTAGCAGAGCTGCTTTACAAAGTACCCCACAAATGCACAAAAAAAATTAACAGAATCACAGCTCGTACAATTCACAGCACCGCTTCAAGGAGGAGGAAAAAAGAGAAAACAAAACATGCTCCATATTGGATCCATTGTTCCCTTAAGGGTTGAGTGAAAAAGTGTAAATGAACAACTGCTGTCGCAGAATAACCATGCAAGTCACGGCAAATTTGTCGTTTCTCTTACACAAATTTAAAAGTAACATTTTCATTGATGTGCGGAATGAGTTTCATGACTGTCTCTGAAACCTATTACAAAATTATCGTATTATTTCGAAAATACATGGCTGTAAATGGAAAAATAAGCAATCATAGCCCAACTCCAGGAAGTTTATTTTTGCTGCAGATTTTGCAAGCTTTCTTCTGTCAACAGCAGAATATAGTTTATTAGGCCATGTCATTTTGTCAGTGCAGTTGGGGACGACAACACGTTACACACCTCATGTCAGACACCTCATGTCAGAGATGGTAGCAATTAACTTGTTAAGTAGCACAAAATCTGTATGGTCCCAAACTATTCTCACATAATGCCGAAAATTATATATATTTTTTAAGCAAGCAAAACTAAGACCCATGCTCTTACAATGACTCATTTACTTGAGTCTTTGACAATGAGCTGAGTGAATGGAATTAATGTGAGTGACTGAATGGTGACGAATAAAGAATCCTTGCTTAGAATCAGAATAGCTAACGTCCAAGAGGAGAGGGTAAGACCTGCCCGGGTAAAAAAAAGTGGTGCATTAAATGGAAAATATCAATGTTGATCACTTTTGTGCATCTCTGCATCGTTTATTATGTTCATTGGTCTATAAATTGGTTTCCGTAATTTGGTTCCCATGAAAGGGCGCAATAGTGGCTTTCATGCATACCTTAAAAATGTCATTACCAATTACCTGCTTTAATGTGTAATTAAGAGCATTATGAATGGTCATGGTCTACTCTACTGTAGGCCTACTGTATGCATGGATGAACTATATAGAATCTATATAATGCATGGATGAACTATATAGAATCTATATAGTTCATCCATCTATATTATAGATGGATGTGAGGCAACGTATAATAGAGATGATACCCAAAAGAAAAATCGATACTGTTATTTTCCTACAACAAGCTGCTTGGTTAGACTGTAATCGTTTAAACCTGAGGTGGGACCAAGTCAACCTTGCTCGAGTCACAAGTTGTTGTTGCCAGTAGCAGGGTCCAAGTAGAAAAGCAGTCACTAGAATTCAAGTCAAAGTCAAGTCTCAAGTAATTTCTCCATGTGTCAAGCAAGTCTCAAAAGTCAAAAAATTCCTGACCCGGAAATGAGTCGTGTGACTTGACTTGGCATATGATCTCTAATTTAAAAGTACAATGAGGATTCTAGATTTGCAAGAGAGTCAACTAAACAAGATGAGGAATGAATCTAACAAAAACTTGGAAATCCTACCCTATTCTCCATCACTGTTACTTGTGTAAAGCTGTATGTCCATCAAGTGGGTTTTTCCCCGCTGAAAACGCAAGGCGCTCTACTAAAAACGCTCCCAAACGCCCAGAGTTGAGAATATTTCAACTGTGGGCGCCCGCCGCCCTACTGAAAACTATTCAAAACATACTCAGGAAAATGCCTCAATGGACAAAGCTCCGAAGGAGAGGAGAAGGTAGGAACTGGAAGGAGAGGAAACAATGACATGATGGAGCGGGGACTGATAGATTGTGAATCTCAATTTAAAAAAACACTCACTCATTCTAGCAAGATTCTTGTGATGAGGTGAAATATACCAAATATTCACAAATGTATACAGGCGCGAGCCTGCAATCTGCAGTCCTAAAAACACAGTAGGATTTACAGCAGATCACAGGAGCAGGAAACCACAAAACACTTGTGAAGTAAGCACATTTCAAATATGAGAGGTGATCAAAGCGTCTTCCTGTAGTTTATGTTGGCCCAAATTAATAAAAAATGTATTAGAAATATGTACTCTGATCACAAGGTCTGGGTATATTTAAATGTTTTGATAACCCTTCTATGAGGAACAATGAACATAACTATATTTTACAAGAGAGCAAGTCATTTCATGTAACAAATATAACATGAAAGAATTTATTCAGTGTCCAATATTTTGAAGAGTCTTTCAAAAGAATAGAGAAAAACAAAAAAAAGAATAGAAATCAGCAATGTACAGTATGTGTTATTGTTTCTAATACCCAGTCCTTCTGATCACAAAACATGACATATTATGTACAGAATGGATGAGGGGTACAAGTTCAGAGCATGGTGATGCTGGTGAAAGCCCATAAAATGTCATTAGCAAAAGACTACCGTTTTGTGAGTGTGTATGTGTGTGTGTTCCTTCTTCATTGCAGGCATGATGTTATGCATTTCTTGGAGATAGTAATCGATACTTATACAACTTTATATTTTTATATAGCATTGTGACATTTCAAATATATACTTTAACAAGACAGTGATAAATAATTGAAAGAAATGTTTGAATTTCAAAAATACAGCCTGATTGGAAGGAACTTAAAAGATCCAGTGATCTTGACGAATGGCGCCTTTACTTCAGCTTTCAAATCAAGACATTGTTTTCCCTACACATTTCCCATTTCCATAAAAATAAAAATTTCTAGTACTTTCCAGACTTCCACAGGAACCCTGGCCATACCTGAATGTTCTACCCGCAAACAAATTGAAGAAAAGCAGCAGGGATGCACTGAAATTTTGAGGGCCTATCTATATCAGCCGAAACTGGCACTTTCAGCCAATATCCAAAAGCGCAAGAAAGTAAAAGATTCTCACCGATAGTGCAGGCATTTAAAAAAATCCCACAGCCTCTCACCTGAATTCCCTGCCACTGCCAACATCAGATACAATTATATTTGTATTCAATAAATCAAAAGGCGCACCAAAAAACAGACATGAAGGCTGTAGTTAAAGCTGTATTGTGTAATATGTTTGATAGTCTCAAGGCCTGAAATGTTCTGTAGACAAAGTTAGTGTGACAAACTTAGCAAGCGGCATCACATATTCAAAATATTATACATTCTGCTTGGTCTATGGTGGCCTATGAAATTTCCACATTAAAAAAGGTGGCATGGCCTAATAAAAAGTTCCAATTCAACAGCAACTTTTTGCCAGTATGCAATACATCACTCTGCTTTTCCATTCTAACAAGTTAGCTAACAATATCCTGTTATTCTACCCACTCAGTTGGGAATGACTGGCATTTTGTTGATAGAGAAAGAACTATATTTTTTGGTGGAGCCAAATAAACAAACAAACCGTTGCCCCCATTACCTGATAAGTAGTTTATAGCATAACTGTTGTATAAGAGCAATATTACACTCGGGGTCATATTATGTTATGTTGCATATCAGCAAGTCTGTCTTTACCTTCAAATCACAGTCTTGCTGATGCATAGTATAAGACATATATTTAGATATACATTGAATGTGATATTGCTTAATTATTTTCAGGTCTTGTGACTATCAACATATTGCACAATGCAGTGTTGACAGCAAATGTTATACTGTCAGCATTTCAAACTATTAGGTCAAGTTAACCATTCACAAAATGTTGAAATGGGCTGCAAAACTTTTACCTAAATTAGACTTATAGTAATTTGGACTAATTAAAATGCTACCGTGGGGGAAAAAAGGGGGGGGGAAAAAAAGGAGGAAATTGTTTTTTCTTGTATTTTTTTTAAATACTAATGATATTGGTATCAGCCTAGACGTTTCATTTTGGTGCTAAACAGAAGTGACACCAAATTCTGTGCTCAGGCAAGGACAGGGCCCCACTTCTGGAAAACCTTTAACAAATACAATCCCACTAACGTTTTCTCTTGTTTTGCCCTACTCCGTCTCCCTGACAGCCTTCCTAAGATCTCAATAATGACACAAATACAAACAGGAGTGGACTGCCCATAAAAAGAAAGAAAATCCTCCAGCATTGCTGCAGCTTAAGCAATAACCCAACAGACAGACAGACAGACAGACAGAGAAAGACAAAGATGAGCTTACACACACGCACACAGTGAGAGTAATAGAGAGAGTGCAAGAGAAAGAAAAAGAGAGAGGATGAGACAAGTTAAGAGAAGACGACGAATGGCTGAAGCAAGAGAAGAACACTTCACTATCAGAAATTACTCCAGCAAACCACCAACGCCTTCACAGGCCACTGTATGCATGCCTTTCTCCCCTCCACTGGGGAATGTGTGTTTGTGTGTGTGTGTGTGTGTGTGTGTGTGTGTGTGTGTGTGTGTGTGTGTGTGTGTGTGTGTGTGTGTGTACGAGTACATCTTCCATGTGAGTGTCTGTGCGTGAGCGCGATTGTGTATATGCGATTGTGTATGTGTGTGTGTGAGTGTAATAGCTTGCAAACGTGTTAATAGTTTGAGAGCTCCTAGCAGTCCTCGTCTTTGTCATCCACTGCTCCTTTGAGTCGCAGGCGGGCGAAGTCCTCGAAAACAAAGTCGTCATCCTGGGAGATGCTGCTGTAGGGTGGGCAAGAGGAGGGGGAGGGTAGTTGGTCATGGCAACACGGAGAGGAGGAGGGGGGGGGGGGGGGGGGGGGGGGGGGGTGAAATTTTAAATATATGATATATACCAAAAACAAAGCAGTCTACCTATCTAATGCGGCGATCTTACATCCAACTGCTTCTGGATAGTTTGACCACCAAACAGCTATAGAATGTGTGTTTGAAACGGAAGGCTGAATACTTACTTTGTGTCAAATTCTATCAGGTTGGTGTCAATTGGAGGGTCCAACTCTGGCACGGCTGTAACACACACACACACACACACACAAAATGGCATGTCAGATCGTCGTTTCCATGGAAACTGCTCCCTGTGTCTCCATGGCAACTCCTTGCATGATAAGGAAGGGGCAAGGAAAGCTATGGCCAGAGACTGAAAAAGAGGCCTATAGATCAGGGGGTTTGCTGGTTGATGTACGTGTGTTACAATCATCAGGACCAGTTTGAGATCGGGTCAGAACAAAAAGATGACATTTCAGAGTGAGGATACTTTGATCATTCCTCATTTTGATAGAAGTAATTAATGTTCAGGGCACTTAAAAAGAACCATACCGGCATCAATACATGCTATTGTCTATTCCCAGTTTCAGCAATGTATTGTTGTCTACATTTTGTCCAAAGTTATTAAAACATTACCAAACAAATCTGAATAATGGAGTTACTGTTGGCCAAAAGTAACTTTGTGGTTAATAAGTCATGGATGTTCAAATTTATTTCAACAATTATCTATCTTTTCTCCAGAGGCTATTTTTGACAAGAATTCTTAAATCAATCCACGCTTTAAAATGCATAACAATAACATAATTTAGACCCTTAAAAAAGCCATACAATCATGTTTAGCGTATTGGATTGGATTATCTCTCACAATCAACTTTCAAATCTCTGCAAGTTTCATACCGTTCTGAAATTAACTGAATTCAATGACTTCCTTGAAATGCAAAGAAACCAAGTCATGCTTAGGAAAATGGTTGATAGTATTGAAAGTATACTGGAATCGTTGTCAATGGGCTAAACATGCCAGACCACCGGTGCGGTCCTAACTGACTTAGAGGTGTGGCATAGTCTGGGCTAAGGGTTATGCGTTAAACTCAAGATATGGAAATGTCATGTAAAGACAAAACCCAGAGTGAGGGTCCTCAAAGTGTGTACCTGACTGTGGACGAGATACAGGTTGTTCCACGGGTTTGGGGTGCATTAAGACGAAGGGAAGCTCCACCGACACATCTCTGAGGGAAAGAAGGAGACACACACAATGTGAAAGGATTGAGACAAAAAATAATAATGAAAAAATAACAAATAGTGCCCCTCCTTGCCTGTTATGGAAAATCCAGTGTTTATTTTCCATGCCTACTGTGGTGCTGCTATGACACCTGAATTTCCCTCAGGATCAATAAAGGCCTCTCCCTCTCTTTATCCATCTTAGATCTTAGTCCGCTGGTCAGGTTACTAAGGCTAAAGTTCAGCTATGCAATACACCACTGATGAACAGTATGAATGAGTCTAAGGAAATTAAAAGTATTCCAGCCCTGAACCGAAATTAAACTCACTTAAAACGTAACTCACTACCGAGACTCATAATTTATGTTTGTTATAAAAAACAATACTGTACTACCTAAAGCTACACAAATTCTGCATGCAATGTAGTCCTCTACAGCTCTTTCAGTTCCTTGGGTTCTGTTGGGTTGACCACCTTGACCCTGGAGTCCTTATTTTGGTCATGTCATTATAAGAAAGAAAATATTTCAAGAACTTGCTAAAATCTTGCAAGAGCTTGTAGATCAGCTATTTTTTTTATTTTTTTTAAATAGGGCTTAAGTGGTAACGAAACAACACTTTTGGTAAGGCATTTTCACTTGCACACACACGCACACACCGAAAGGAGTCCAGTAGCAGTCAGCCAGCCGTGGGGGTCCACAGTCTCCACTAGGTGACCATCTCAAGGTTAAGATATAGCCATATTCACCATTTTAAGAGTCTGACCAGGGATGCTGAACTAAATAGTACACTAATTGACTTTCTTCATGTGTTACAAGTCCAATTCTTAGGACAATTACTGTACTGAAATATTGTGATCCACCCACCACTGATTTCTCCCAGTAGGAGCTCATAAAACACGATGGGAAGTCTTTGATGTTTAAAACCTCTGATCATGCTCCAAATTATAATAAACATGCTTTAATCATATGAGCCCTAGCATCGCTATTCTGAGGCAAACATTTGGTGAAAATAGCAGATCTAGAAGCCATCACGTTCTGAGCTTGAAAGTCCATTTTCGGCAAAGACATTAGTGTAGAGGGAAAAAGGAGGGAGCCTAGTATGGACCAGTAGGGGACTCCGGTCACCTAAGGATTCATTTTAAATTGTTAAAATGTCGTCTATCCATATTGAGGTCATGTCACACGACAAGCAGTTATGCTTCCCCTTTGGTTCCGTCCAATCCGCACACCACCCACACCATCAGCAGCTTGGAAAGAAGCTCTGCAAACGCTGCACAGCAAAATCCTCAGTAACTCTGGAAGTACAGTATAACAACTGTCTATTTCTATATTTCCACAGATGGATTTTTTACTATGAGAAACCTTGTGTGTTCGTAAGGTTTGTGACCATACAAACAAACATCACAAGTTGCCAATAGTAGCTAGTGCATGAGTGTTAACCTAAACACAGAATGGTTTGTATGACAGACGGTGCAACTGTTGGCATTTGTCATGCCCTTACGGGCAGAAGTGAAAGCAGTTTTGGCCCCTCAACATGCGATTCCAATATGGGTTCGATTGGATGTTGCGTTCATGACACACACACACACACACACACACACACACCCGTCCGTTCTGGCCTGGTGGAGATAAGTGAAATTGGAAGTCATGAAACAAATACATGAGCAGACAAAATTGGAACTGGAACACAGCTGATAATGATCTTCGTGAAATTCCCTCTCCTGATTAGATTACATTTTTATAGAAAATTACTTTTCGTTTACTTCACTCAGCAGAATCAGTAGAAGAAGCATACCCATCTTCATAATTAATTTTAATCAAGGGAGCATAATTTTCAAAAATGCATGTCATGCTGTGTGAAAGAAGACTTGAAACTAGCTATTGAAAACAATCTCTATGAAAAGGTTTACTAGGGTAATAAAACCAAGTGTAAAGTCGAGTCATACTTCATTGGCTTTGACAGGATAAAATGTTTTCTGCAACTGCGGGAGGGAAATTTGCACCACCCTCTAGGCCATTAATGAGAACTGCACTGTTTTCATTACTGCACTGGCTTCATTTCCAACGATGGAGCCTTGCCGCCTGGTATAGGCTTGGACCCCCATTCTGCTGGTCTGCTTTGGACTACCGTCTTTTGATCACTCATAAAGAGAAAACTTCTCAGTGGATAGTAAGTGATGTCCCAGCCATAGACAAACTTTTACCAATATATGGATGGTGGTTAGCTCTCATTTCAAGCCCTGCATGACGTAAGAACTTGGCGACTAACTAAGAGTTCATACAAAGTAGACAACGGGCTTCATTCACTAACCTGGTCGTACATTTTGTGTATAACCTGGTCGTAAATTGTGTATATTGCATAAGTCAATTCTGAAGTGCATACATGAAAGGGGGTGCAGAGCCGTGATTTGTGCAGATCACAGATCTCATTTTTTTTCCTAAGTCACGAGCATGCTCCTGTGTAGATCATTTACATTGTTCAACGCCCCATTTAATACCATAAAAGGCAACCGGAAATAACCAACATGGGGGAAAAAAATGATCTGCAAGCTTACAACGCGCCAAGTCGTACCAACTTGACAACTTCGGAACATCGGTTCTGTCTGGAAGCGAGTCCCTCGATCGCGCTGTGGATCAACTTAAACAGCGATATTCAACTGGCGGCCCACGGGTCAAATTCGGCCTGTGGGGAGTTTTCTTGTGGCCCTGGAACACATTCCATATTCCCAAAAAATTATAATATTGGATGGTTAGTTGTACAGGGTGACTATGTTTTTCATTAACCAAAACTCATTGATGGTTAATAATTAAGGGGCCATTGTGCGCTATAGTACAACATGATGTCCATTGTTATGTGCTATAGGTCTTATAGGATGGTAATAGACATATGTCCATTTTGGTGACATACTGCTTCTTGGTTTTTGTTTATATTTGAGTACATGGTTGATAAGGGCACAGGCTCTTATGATGCGTTTCATGAGCAATCTGTTGAGGATCACAGCATCATGACATTCAGCCCGAGATGCTCTTGAGTGATTGAATGAAACATGACTGTGTAAAAGCTAATGGATGTACATGGAAAATTATGTATTTGATGTGATGGTCAAAATCCACCCACAACTCAGAAATAGCTACAAATCAATGGAGAGGGCGTGTTAAAGGACCACTTCACTGATTTTCAGTATAATTGGTCCTTGACTCCTCACTACGCTCATTACAAGATTGGACTATTTCTGTCTACTTTCGTCTTAGGAGGGGGGCTGTAGACAGACAGAAGGAGGGCTGTAGACACACATAGAGAGAGAGAAGAGAAAGAGAGAGAACGTGCTCATGATGCGTTTCATGAACCATTAGTTGAGCGTTAGCACATCATGACATTCAGCCTGGGACGCTATTGGGTGATTGGAGTCCACTCAAAACTCAATAATAGGTAGTTACAAATTGAGGGAGATGGCATGTAATGGTAGCCTGGGACCAGACAAATCTGCCAGTGCAAAACAAAAATGCTCTCTGCGATTTGGGTCTGGCACCGCTCCATTGTGAATTCATTTCCTGCTCCAGAAGTCTGGGGTGACCAATCAGGGCCCAGTATTCAAATATGGGAGACTGTGATTGGTAGTTGGTTGTAGGTCTAACCAATTGCGTCCAGAGCCATTGTTTTGATCCCACCCCCTTGGAAAAAAATACTTCCTCATAGAGGCACCAGACTCATATCCACGCAGTGATATAGTCTGGCTACGCGAGGCGCTAATGTAATGGACGAACTGCACTCAAAACTCATGTTGTGCTCTTCCCTGCTGATGTGCCACTAAAGATGTAGGGTTTTAGCTTTATCTGAAAGCAGTGAGTCACAAGCTACTTGGCTAAAGGCAGACTCTGAACGTGGAAAGTTGCGCGGAAATGCGCATAAGTACAAATTACAATATGTGCGGACCCGAGCTTAGTGAATGAGGCCCAATTTCTCATATTGATACTGACTTGAAGGTAAAAAATAAAGGCAAATGAGTGTAGTCTCATATTGGTTCATTCAAATTAATGCTCTCTTATTGCATGATATAAAGTAATTCAACACAGTGTTTTCAAAACTATCATTTTTCAACTGTAATTGAATTTGAAGCGTCAGACCTGGTATTGAAAGATTTCCACCAATACCAAAGCACTAAACCAGTAGTTCCTAAACTTGTGTCTGGGCCTATACTATATACATCACAATAAAATGTCAGCTGCAATTTCCAATCTTATAACACAGATGTAGAACCTTAGTTTGTTGTCAATGTGAAAAATGAGAACTAGCTTCTTTATTTGGGGTTTTGAAGTGAACACACCACATCCAAGGTTCAAATAAACTAAATCACTTTTAGGTGATTTAAAGATGCCCAGAGGAAACAAAATTAGGAACTACTGATTTAGACCAGACACATGCACACTGCACAGAGAGGTGGTGGCTGGCCAGTCAGATTTACCTCTCCAACACGCCACTCAGCAGGCTGATGCCACCCAGGGAGGGAGAGGGGAGGGCAGATGCACGCATGGAGGGACGGACAAGGGGACAAGAGAGACACAGAAGAAGCCACAGGAGAGGGAAGTTGAAATGCAGAGGAGAAACAAATAACAATCACAGCCCAAAATGGAGGGGGGAGGGCAACTGAACAGAGACGAATGCAAGGTAAAATGGGGAACTACAGTATACCAGAGCATGGAAAATGCAGGCCAAAGGGGGGGGGGGGGGATAAGATAACATGGCAACCATAAACCAAGAAGGGCATAAGCAAGTGAAACAATGGCACGCCAGCAAAGTGTGGACGGCAAACAGGGGTGGAGGTGAGATTTTGGGCCAATAGGAAATGTTATGACTGAGTTTACGCTATTGGAGAGATGGGGGACAAAGAGTCAACTGGCGCCATTGCTTGTTGCATTCACTTCCTGGGAAGTGAATAAAACAACCATTCCTGTTGCCTTCAGCAAATCATTTCTCACAAATGATGAATCACATTACAAGTATACACTTGTGTCTTTTAGTGTTTGTCACATAAAACACAGTATACATTCATAACAGTTAAGCATGTCCAAATAGTAGGTCAATTAATAAAGGCTAACTATGTGTAGAGCGATACATCTTCAGTCAATTGTATTGCTTTTTGGTAAAATAGAAAATATTTGAAGAACAGCACAAGGGAGTGCAATGAGTATAAATGCTGCTAATATATTGAAAAATACATACATACATGCACACAGCTTACTGCAAGGCGAAATGCTACATACACACTGTAAGATCTGACATGTTTTATTATGTTGCTACTATAGTGTATAATATAGTAATATATGTATAATATAGTGTGTAACTTCATTGTTGTTTTTAATGGAACTAGATGAACCAGATTGATATGGTACACTAGTACAGGGGAATTTCTACAGACCATGGATGAAAGAAAATCTAAATTGCTGCCACCTTTCAACACTGCACAGCAGAGTTTGTTCTGAAAATGTTTTCCTATTACACGAGAAATATTGGAGATCAAAATTATTTCTTTGTGTGTCACCACTGTTAGTGTGTGTGTGTGTGTGTGTGTGTGTGTGTGTGTGTCTGTGTGAGAGAGTGAGTATGTATGTTTGTCTATCAGTCAGTCAGTCTGTCTGTCTGTCTGTCTTACCCTCCACGCGAGACAACCAGCTTGACTTTGACCCTGTAGGACACCAGGATTCCAAGAACCTCCTTATTGGTGACATCCTTCACACTGGGATGGACACACACACACAGAGAGATGGAGTCGGTCAAGCATAACTGGTAGTTATAGTTTAGATAGATAAGAATGTTTTACCAAATCCCGCTGTTTACCAAGCGTCAAATGTGTTGCTGCTGTACCGGTGGCGACATGTACAATAAAAGGAGAGAAGCGCCGTCTGGCTTTATGGATGTGTGCACACTGACTATGTTTTCCAAGCTGACGTAAAAGGTAAGGAACATGTCAATTTTGACTGTATACCTGGACACGGGCATTGGTGTGTGTGAGAGAGACCGATAAAGAAAGTTGACTACCATGATTAATTAATTCACATTTAAGTGTTTTTGTGCACATGTACAGTATTAGCATTTCATACATGTCCATTTTGTGTGTTTGTGTCATTATATGTCAACTCATCTATTAATGTAATCAATAATATAGCTGTCAGTGTGAGGTGTGTGTGTGTGTGTGAGCCTTTTGATTACTGTTTGTGATCAACAACGAGACCCAGAGTTACAAGTTCCAATGTTTAATTGTGAGGCACAGCATGCTAGTATTTTCATTCGTTTTTATTATTTAACAACATCTATGAACCGTTGATTACAAAAGTTATTAATAAAATACATGTTATTTCATGTGTTTTGCTTACTGTACCAAGAAACCTTGGTAACAATTTACCAAGGTTTTTTTACCATGTATATCTTACATTGTAGAGGAGGCCAAGTTGGTGTCCTCATGTTTGAGTTTGCCATCCAGGGCCAGGCCTCTCTTCTCCCGGTTCTTGTCCAACGTTGGGGTCAGCGTGTAGACCTTACAGAACGTCGAGCTGGACGACACCTGGTCACTGGAAGGACAACACCGTAAGGACTTACAGTAAGAACAGTGGTTCACAGTCAGTGAGTTCTGCTGTAAATCAGTCTTTGAGGCATCAAGCTGAAGCATGAAACTCCTTAATGTTCTGAGCTCAGAAGCACCTCCTGACATCCGATAGTGAAACGGGTGGAATTTGCATTTCGGAAAATGCAAAATAAAACAAAACAAAAAAAAATGAATGCTCCAAGATGAGTGAAAGTGTTTTTAACTTGTGTCTATTTGAAAGTGATTGGTTTGAAACAGAAATAATCTTAACACTGTTCAGAGAGGGGAGTGGATCAGCTTCAGGGACATCATCATACCACAATGCGTTAACAGTTGGCTTGGCTTGATAAATATTCTATTCTCTACATAAAGAGCAATGCCAGCGGTCAATTGGTCTATAAAAACCACTAGGCTGTATAATAAACCTAGTACATGACTGTGAGAATGACTTACTCTGCTTCCAGCTGAGCCACTGGACACTTATACTGGGCAGTACTGAACAGGCAGATATCTGCATACTGACGGACTACAGAGAGAGAGAGGGAAGGGAAGAGAGAGAAGAGGAGGTCATTACTCATTTAGACCAGCAGTGCACACCCATGCTTTTACATAGGCAAATAATTTGTGTTAAGCTGTGACCGGTTCCAGGTTTGACTAAAGGTTGCATAAGTGAGTTAGGATGTACGAACAGACTGTACAACATGTTTAAAAACCTTAATGTTAATTACAAATAATTGGTCGGAGTTACAAAGTCCACCATATCTTGCAATACATTTAAGGTCCATGTTAAATTGTTACAAGACACTAATACAATTAGATCCATATTAAACTGTTACATGATGCATACCCTCTCAGCCAATCGGGACACAGAGATATTCATTAATAGTTCTGTATTGTGGCTGCGCTTGACATTTTTTAACTGACAAAAACAATGACTGACAGACCGACCAACCGTTAAGAGTGGCTTATACTGGCTGCTTGGTCACAGCTAATAAAAGAAAATCAGAAACAAATGAGTGCCTGACATGGGGAAAGAGAAAGAAAGGAATGCAATAGAGAAAGAAAGGAGACCCATTCAGGGAGACAAGACAGAAAGAAAAAACAGACAGAGACTCAACACAGGTTGGGACTGGCGTCATCACAAACATTTACCAGAGATTTTGACTCTCTTGACAGTCTTAGTGGAGTTGTTGGTGACATGTACGTTCACACTGATAGGCTCTCCATGGTAATACAGCTGCAAAAGAGAAATACTTCAGATTATGACATGCTTTTATTATTAAAAGTAGAGTACAACATTGTTTTACAAAAGATCATGACATTTTAAAGGGCCTATAACATAATAGTGAGAAAAAAACACCACTCATCTGCCAGTAAACTTGGGTGAGGTGCTGGAGTCAAAATGAAGCCAGATGAACAATTAAAAGGAAGCCTCCGCACACTCAAAACTGTGCAAAATATTATTTTTATATATAGATAGAAAGCTTTCGGTCATAGACCTTCTTCGGGCAGGGCCTATAACATAAAATGTTTTTTAAATTTATTTTTCTAAATTTTCAGTCATTTTGGGGGTTCTGTGATGCCCCTTCTACAAAACAAAAAAGAAAGAAAGATTCGAAAACTAAATGGGCATATCGGTTGGATCGTGGTTGTCTAGAACTGCAGATTTCACACCGGCCACCGCACTCCCTCTGGTCCCGATACGCCATTTTAAGGTTACACCTTTATACAAAAAGGGGCTCGCACACTGAAAGATGAAAACTGAGGCTCTTTACTTACAAAAGTGCAAAAAGTGACATGGTGAAATAAAGTGACACTGAGAGTGGAAGTTTCTTCAGGCCATCATCAACACTGAATGCAGGTTGCCCATGTTGGCTAAAAGTAGGCAGTAGGCCTATTTGAGGTTTCACCTTTGACATCTGAGAAAAACCCATAATATTTCCAATTACAACAAGAGGTCTCTGATCCTTAAAGATCATCCACGCTGGCATTGTTTTCACAGAGCTCTGTGCTGTAACGTAATTCCCTCTGTAAAAGACGACAAACCTTAGGAAGTGCGTGCGTGAATGCAATCGTGCGTGTACCTCCTTGTCCAGTGAGGCCTCTAGGTGAAGGGATCTATCCGACATGAGGAAGCTGCGGGTAGTCTCCACCATGGGCTGAGGACCTGGCTTCTCTGGAGCATACTGGACCTTACGTATGACCAGACGCACAGAGTTCCTGCACACACACACACACACACACACACACACACAATTACATTGATATCAACCATTATCAATGCACACATAATGACCTAAATGCTGCAGACTAGTTTAGCATCTTGCAGGGGCTACATACTGCAGTCCTGGAAAAGGTCCAACTAATTGTTTTGCTACTTTATATCAGTGGTTCTCAAATGTTTTCATGTCAAGGACCCCATCTGAAAATATGCTGTAAATCTTTTCGAAATGATTGAACTTTTCAATTTTTTTCAACCAATTTTCCCCTAGAACCCCCTCAAGGACCCCACTTTGAGAACCAATGCTTTATAGACATGTGTTGGAACCCAGACACGGGTAAAGTTGTGCTGTTACCGTTTGTGAATCTTCTCTTCTATTGACTTGGCACAGAAAGCTCGGATCTCAAAATCAACACCACAGGCCTAAAAAGGACAGAGCAGAAAGTGCAAAGAGAGGAAGGAAAGGGGAAAAACAAGATATGAGGGGACATTTGCATTACAATGGCCTGGAAACTGAAAATGCTGGGTCAGCACCCAAAATGGGTCACAGGCCTACTGCTGGAGGGTCCCCACATGACATCTTTCCATGACTGACCAGAGACTACATTTATCATTTGGGTCATAATTTTGGAAAATTTTGAACAATTGACCGGTCGATCAATAGATCTATCGATAGAACGAACGATCGACACACATTGTAATAATGTGTGTGTGTGTGTGTGTGTGTGTGTGTGTGTGTGTGTGTGTGTGTGTGTGTGTGTGTGTGTGTGCTCATGTATACAACTTGTATGTTGCCAACTTTCCATTCCAGAGGATTTATGCAAACTTTCTTTGTATTCGTCACCATAGACACATCATTTCACACATCAATTTATGTAGCACTTATTATATTATAACATGCAGTATATCCATTTGTGTCTTCTTACCTTTCCAGTGTCCTCTGGGCCAGGCTGTAAAGTGACTGAGCAGGGAAGGTTCTGAGGAATCTAAGGAGGGTAAAAATAACAAATGCATTTAGAAAATACTGTAAAGAAAAATGTTTGGCCAGTGAGATAATTATTCCGCCCACGCTTCCAACTTATTTGGGCTGAAATCGACTCTGCAGTCAAAAACTCCAGAGAGCCAATTCAACTGTTCATTTGTTAAATGACAACAATACAGGGCGGCACTGAAACCTGGGGGTTTAGTCATTTTTTTATAAATATCATGCCATCTTGTTTGTGTGGGTGCTGGCATTTGCTTACATTTGCCCCCAAGTGGCAGACAGGGGACACGTACAGATGATCCCAGAGCAGAGTTGAAAGACATTACTATTCGATGGCAGATTTGCCAAGTAACAACTGAGACATGGTGTCAATTTGCTCCCTGTTCATTTCTGTTATTTTTTGAGTGGTGCCAACCACTCCTATATCTGACTTTGTCCGTGTGTCCGTATGTATGTATGCATGTCTGTTCAATAAACAAACATTGATGACAACACGGGTGATGACAATACGGGGCTCATCAAAGGCACCACTCTCTTCACACAGGGTGTGATTTTTTTTTGCTGACCGATTCAGCTGGGTCTTCATCATCAAGACTTTTCAGGGTGTTATAAGCCTGTCTCACAGGAGTGTATCGGCTTTCTGCATTTCCTCAAACCAGAATATAACAAACCAGATCACAATTATAAGATCAACACAGACCAACAGTTTCAGAGGAGTGTGTGTGTGTGTGTGTGTGTGTGTGTGTGTGTGTGTGTGTGCACTCACAGTGAAGTAGAAGGGGTGTGCGTGTTGGCCAAGTTTCTTGAGAAGCCTCTCCTGTAGGCGGCTGTTGGGTTTGCGCTCTTCGGGGACGGGCGGAAACGCTTGGAAAGTGGAGATGTACAGGTCCTTCCGGAACGACAGGCCCAGAACATCGAGGTCCTCGCGGCCATAGCGGAATGCACATGTCAGGGTGACGAAGACTATGATGAGGGGGAGCGAGGAAGAAGAGAATGAAGAAAAGGAATGTGAGGAAAAGGGGGGAACATAGAAGGGAGGGAGGAAGATGACAAAGTAGTTGGGAAGAGGGACAGTAGAAATAATAAGAGGAAGAAGACGGATGAGGAAGATGTTTTAGTTGCTCAAGGGAAGAGATTGGTGGAGGAAGGGGAGGAAGAGGGTGAGGTAGAGGAGGAACGGGAGGATGACGAAGAGGAACAGGACGAAGATGTAGCACAGTTTGATACGAGGAAAGTCCACTTCATGATTGCTCTCACATCCTGTTTACTTTTAACCAGCGATCACTTGGAAAGCTAATAACTCACTCATTTACCAGGTGGACAGTATGGTACACAGCAGCTGTCTAGGCAGTATTACAGAGACATTCCAAAGGACAGTGTTGACTTTATACAGTATTTAAACAGTCATAAAATGCACAGCAGACGCCATAAATATTGGCAAGTTTATAACATAAAGACATAATTGCTTTCTGTAATATTCATTACCGTTTCTCATAGCACACTCAGTGGTGTTTGGGTGAGTTTAGATTTGGTTCAAGATCCTGATTCATTTTATTCTGTAAGACTAGTACTGTTTTCTTCTGATAAAGATAACATGTGAATTATGATTTTATATAATATCATGCATATTGTTTTATTGTATTAGAGAGTTCTCTTTTTGGGTCTACATTTTCTTCCATTCATGTGAATGTGTGAACACAATAAAACACTGAAAGAGAAAATAAGGGCCAACAACAGGCCAATGCAAAGCAGTTTCAGGTTGGGTCAGGTTTTGCTGAAATAAACAGTTAAACAGGCTGACATAAGAGAACTGCGCAGGCAGACAGCCACAACAAGGAGAATCCACCCTTCATAACAATAGCTCGTAACACGCATAGTCCCTCTGCTCCACTACAATGGAAAAAGTGATTTGTTTATATGCGTTTTGCACTTACAGTTTGTTGATACACCCGTGTTAAGTTTATCATATTTTAGGTTTTCTTTATTCAATAAGAACTAAAAGAGGATAATAATGTATGTGCAATACTTTCAGCAGACTACTCAACACACAGTGCAATCCAATGCAATAGGAACCACTGAAAGTTAAATGCTGCCCAGTGGCCCCTGAAGGCGGTGGCAGCTAAAGGAAGTTGCCCTACCTTTCCTGTCCTTTAGATATTCGGGGTCCACCAAGATCACTCCATCTGTCAGGAGAAAGGGAGGAACAAATACCACAGTGACGTTATGCCCTGGCAGATTTTTTAACACTGTCAACTCTACCAGTGTGTTTACATGCACACAGTATTCTGGCCTTTGTTTAAATCCTACATAACAAATGGGCTCATTGAGGACATGGGAGTTGTTTCCTATTCTAAAAGATACATGAAAGCACTGTCCCACTTTTGACTTACCTACTGGATCCACTTGGTCCAAATGATCCACGAAGTCTCTCTTTCCCAGGTACACCGTTACCTGCAGACATGGACCAACCATAAGGCAGCGTTAGGACTCTTGTGGTACAGAGACTACAGACGCAAAGTCTCATTAATTTTCAATGTCTAGTATGGAACACTTCAATATCCTCGAGTTCTGTAACATTTATGTGTGTATGTTTATGTATGCCTACTCACCTTGCAGTTGGGGCTTGATTTCTTGAAGACTCTGCAAGGGTATGACAGAACAGGGAGGTGGGGGGAGGGTGGGACACAGATTGATGATGTCAGTGAATAGATTTTGATGTCAGTGACTTTTCTTTGGTCTGTTTAGCATGGAACCTGGCATATATCAATTAAATAAATGTAAAATCCTGTCCAGTACTTTTATTACTAATGAGAAGGGGAAATGTTTCAATGACGAGCCTCCCTCTAGCCCAGAAGTACTAAGAAACATGAGGAGATTGGTCATCAGGCACAAATCCAGTGGGAAATTCACTTCCTACAATCTACCACTGTAGAGCAACTACAGTCATTGCAGATTAAAAAAGAGATTAAATGGATGTCCCGAGCCGATCAAGGCATATTTTAATTGATTGGTATCAGCTATATTAAGCCTGATCATATTATGATCCTCCTTTGTATAGCCTATCTTACCACACTGCACTCAGTCTGTGCCAGCTGTCATACAGCAAAGTGTCGTAAACACATATTATCTACAACTCGCAGCAGCAAGGCATGCGTTTTAAAACGTTAACAAGCAGTTAAAATGTCTGCAGTGTAACTATTTTAAGTTGGGAAATGAAAGCAGCCCAACAGCCACTTGTAATGTCTGCAATGGCAGTGTTGTGCGAGGAAGTAGTAACAGAGCTACTTCAGCACAACCAATAAACGGTGGATAGGAGAGAAAAAGAAAAACATTTGAAAGATCACAGGCAACTTCACAAAGGCCTCTCAGGCAGACGCAGCATACACTGGGGGATACTTTCCTTGAGACACCGACAACCACCCGCCCCCCCTCCCTCCAAACAAAAGAGAAAGAAAAGAGGGTAATAATTGAAATGATCGCTTTGAAACAACAACCGGTGTGGTACAGAATGTAGGTTTTCAACATCGTTTTGGTCAGTGGAGAGAGGAAACTCTCGCAGAGCAATGAAGTCACTTCCTGTAACAATTGTCACCACCATATACAACAGGAACAAACAACCACAGTGGTCTTATTTCTCTACCGACCGACTGAGCAGCAACCAACGTTGTTAGCTTACAAATGATGCATGTCCTTCAGACACAAATCTAAATGTTTGCATTTGACCAGTGCGGTCAAAGTGCAGAGCTGCAGTCCCTAGAGCAGAATTGTGCTCAGTTTAATCCCTAAAAGACAAACACATGCATGCACACATACTGTACACACAGGGAACAAACCTTTGACCTTCCATTTGCAGGACACTCTCCATGGCTACAAGGCCACCCTGTCACCCCTAATGGTGAAAACTGTCAAAACACTGAAAACACACCAGAACTAAGCACCCAACTTCCCTCACAGCAACTGCTAGATGTGTGTGTGTGTGTGTGTGTGTGTGTGTGGGGGGGGGGTGCAGGCATGTGAGAGGATGGCTAGCATTAGTGTGCTGTTTGGTAGTTCGATATCCGTGTCACAAAGACATGACTGTGATGGGAAATGTTGCAGTGTGATTGTGTTTGCATGCATGCATGAGCATCTTTGACTTGCTTGGTTGTGGTCAAAACTGCACTGTCAGCGCAACTGTTTCAATCTATCATAGTTTCATAGAAAGCTAGGAGTATAGGAAAGGCATACTAAAAGAGTTAATTGGCAAGCGAGTTCATTGCTTCTACTAAGTTAGGGCAATAGTCCTACAGTATATCAAATTCAATTTTCATTCCTCCCAAATCCCAATACTTTAGAGTGTAGAGGAAATATATCCAACCAAACTTGTTTACTGTAGGCTTTATCTCTCTGCTGCATCCCTTTTAACCTGAGTTATTCAGAGGTCTGTTTTCAGACATAAAACATGGACCTACTGTTGAATTGGGTATTTAAGATGGGATAATGGGACAATATGGATAATATTAAAGTGACATGTCATTTGACCCGATATTGTGGTCCAACTCTCACTGCTTCATCCACCATGAAGGACGCCACTCTTCTCTGGTTCATCTCTGGACTAAAAGGTTATTTGCAAATGTTTACACACACTTTTCTTGCAGTCTGTGTAAAGTCCCTTACATTGGTAATATTCAGAATGTGCAATTATCATGTATTCATACAGTGTATATTGACGACAGGACAACAACGTTATCCAGTTCATCCTGACCCCACAGTTCAGATAATCATCTAGCTCAAGGGAACATGGTCTTGTCCAGTCGTGCCTAGACAAAGTATTTTCAGGTTGTGTAAACACATTCACATAAGTAAACAGCTCAATGGGTTCACAATTCACATTAGATAAACCTGAGATACACAAAAAGGTTTCAAGCTTCAAACTGCACATACGGTACATGTGATCCAGAGTCACAACAAGGCTCAACAACCTTCTTATTCTTATGCACAATTACTATCTATGAGCAACATTAACGTCAACTGGAGTTCTTATCAACTGGGTAGATGTTCTCAATATTTCACAGAAATTCACACCAAATCATGGCTTTTTACTTTTTTACTAGTCACTGGTGACAGACTCACCTACCCAAAATCCTCAGCTGCAAACAACAGGAGAACATTCTTCAACACTCTCTGCACGCACCAAACTATTCACTGGCGCTCAACAAACTATAAATTAATCATAACAAGCAGCATATACAGACATGCACAGCTATAGAATATGTCTACAGTTACAGCATACTGCATGATTGTCTACCGTTACATCTTGTACTGACCCCGTTGCACTGTATGCAAGAAGGCACCGCTGTCCTTGGACCATATCTGCCAGAATGTAGGGTATGAAATGAATACAAGTCACCAGACAAATGCTGCAGGTAAAGTTTGGCTGTGGTGGGTAAACTCGTCCTCTAGCCACTTTCGTGAGTGACCAAGCCAACAATCATTATTTCTACAATCTTTTTTTCTTCTTTGCCATTATGTTATGCTGATGTGGATACTTGCTGCAGACTTCTTTTCATTTAAATTCTTATTTTCATTATCTTAGTTTTGCATTATTGTCATTGTATGCCGTTTAAGTATTTTAGGACCTCACATACTTGCATTTCGCTTCTTGTACCAGTATGTGTAAACCTTGAATCTTGATCCTATCCTATTATATAAATATACAGCTAAACAGTTAAAGTGGAAGCTGTATTTTGGTATGAACATACTACTGTGGCTGGTGGAACAAACCAAAAGGTTATTTCCTCCCCCGTTAGTGAAACTCTAAATATCTGTATGTTAAAGCCTCTGCAGTGCATTATCTTTAATGTATGTGTTTAACAAATAAAGTACAGGAAATTCTGATTCTAACAGATAGTGGTATTCAGTGGTTAAAGGCCCACAATGTAAATAATCTCTCAAGTCTTTTTGTGTTTTATCCCTTTGACAGATATGTAATGTATGTTCATTGTTCATGTATGCATTTTTGTCATTAAATACTTCAATCAATCAATCAGTGAGTTGATTCACCATCTCATGGAGAAAGCATGGCTTGCATGCACTGACCCTTCAATCAATTGGAGCACCCTACTATAGGGTGCTCCAATTGATCAGGCACAGCTATAAATCGGCTTATCTTTACTCCATTTTTTTTTTTACTTTCGGTGATCGTCGAAATTACCAGATCGCAAAATCTGATCTTTTGATTTGTTTTAATTAGAGTGGTTACACAATTCTGAAAGAGACACTTGATATACTGTACACTTAAGTATAACACTGATATACACTGAATATTTGGAAGGCCTATTCAAAAGTGTAATGAGATTTATAATGGACAACCTTAATCAGTCCACTAGTCTGCAAACGAAGACAGTATCATAATGGATACAATAAGATGTGTAAGACCTAAGAACAGACAGCCAATACAAATACGGTAACTCTAGTAGCAACAAACAAAGAATAAACAAGAATCCTGATCACTGTGATCAGGTCACCCCTACTGTGCCCCTGTTGCGCTTGTTCTGTAAATGTGTCAGCATGTCTTTACACCATCGTCACCAAAACAAATCCCTGTGCATTCATAGACTTGGTTTAAAGTGACTGAATGTATGAGTCCAATGCAAAGAGGTAAAGTAGGTGCAACATTAAGTGCATAATGAAAGGCAGCATACAACAACAACATACAAGTGCATAATTGTCTACCTGTAGAACCTCTAGTGACATAGGCTGCCTATTGCAATTCCAATTCGATATCTGTAGTGTATTGTGCGCTGTCCCTTTTAAGCATAAGCCTAATTTATGACAAAGTAGACCTATAAATAAGGTTTGTGTCTCTGCACCAAGGTCATAAACACATCCCTTGATGGCACTCAGACATTCTGGCATACTGTATGTGTTTGACAGAGTCGTTTGCCATAGAAAAAGAAAGGGGGGCGTCGGTTGAGGCACAAGTTTTACATGTCCTGCCCTTGGACTATATTCCATGTAAAACAAGTCACGTGCATAAGGCACAAGTTAGCAAGTAAAACAGTGCAAAGAAGGGCTTCATATTTGTTTACATTTTGCATGATGCGTCTCATCCAAATGATCCCCTCTGGTAGAGATGATGATGCTTTAAAGCGGGCGTCATAACAACGTCACTGTGATGTATGAAGGAGACACCCGAAGGAATGAGCTATAATAAATTAACATGTTCCTCACATTATGCTGTGTACACTTGTTTCCCCCGTGTGTCACATCAACTAGCCGAAAGGTCTGTTCTAAATTGAATTTAACCATCTTAATCAACCAAAAAAAACGTGCAGTTTGTCAAATCGTGCTTTAATGAGCCATCATTATCATCAGGATAACGGCAAGCAGTCCGATGGAGTTCTTAGCTTAGATGTTAAAGCAGCCCTGGCTGTGCTGTCAACGAAAACGTAAAATACTGACAAATAAATCACAGATCAGCACAAAACAAGGCATGTCAACAACGCGCATTTCCCCTTACATAAGATGATGTCCACTATAAAACAGAACTGGAGACATGGGGGTAGGGGGGGGCATCATCCTTGTGATCAAGTATGAAAATCTACCTCGTCATTCACCAAATCAAACAGTTTACATTAGACACGTTTCCACCAAATCAACCAGATATCATAAATAATCATCATCACAACATCACCCATAAAGCTAACTAACGTTAGCCCAGGGCAAGCTACAGCTAACCCCACCCAGCTGTGCTAAAGGGCTGCCTGTATAAAGCAGCGTATGATTATTATTTAAGCATTGTTGTGAGGCACAAAACAGCCAAAAACAAGCGGCGTTTTCCCTGCGATATAATAATAATAACATATAAATAATAATGATCGCTATGTTGGTTGGGGTTGTTGGAGTTTCTCCCGCTCCGATCCGATGGGGCGCAGAACGTTACATTTATCACCCTAGTCCAGGCAGCAGCAGCTCGGCTAACATTATTAGCAAAGTGCGTGAGATCAGATAGAATCCAGGGACTATAAAGGACTAAAGGAGGGGGGATCCGTCCTACCTGGTGCCCGCCTTGTCCCCCATCTCCTCGGCAGGCCGTGTTGCTGGAGGAATCCCAACGAATGAGCCTAGATAGCAAACTAGGATCTCGTCTTTAAAAGAAACTGTGTTTTTTCTCCCAACACCGCGATCTTCCTGCAAGCAGTTCGCTCACACGCACGCGCGCACGCTAGTGTTGCCAGGTTCTGTGAGAGAAATAAGCAAGCAGCAGGTCTATGAAAACATGCCCAAAAGAAGCGACTGTTTTAGTCTTGACTATTATAGGCCAGCCGCCACATGAGCACCGTCCTTAAACCGTACTTTACTGTACATCAGCTATCTGGAAATAGCAGATCTGCTACTTACTTGTAGAACTGCTATTAAAAAAATAATAATCTAGAAATAAAATGTGGAATATTTGCAAGATTTTTTAAACATTCCAACAGCACAAATATGATACGGGGCTCCCTGGCACATGTTTTCAGATGGGGGTTATAGGGACAAATACATATTAATTTGGGGGTCCCCATGACATGATAATTGAGAACCAATGGTAAAAAATATAATGGAAAACCTTTGGAAGCCAGCCCAAATACGCAACTACACTTTAGAAACAAGCCCCAAAAAACCGCAACCACCACATTTACAAGCAACATCACAGAAAAAGAAGTCCAGACTCGCTTATAATAAGCAGACAAGGCAACACTGACACAAACTAGCTAGTATGCTAATTTTATGTGGTACCGCCTCGTCCTTCTTTCGCTTCCGCAAAGACAGGAACTCTGCTCTGTTCTTGTGCACATTGGGGCGCGCACTGCACACACACACACACACACACACACACACACACACAGTAGTGTCTTTTGCGTTGCGCAAGAGCTGCGCACTTGCAGGTTGGCGAGTGCTGGACTATCGGTGATCCAAAGACAACGTCTAAAACAAACATTCTTTAAATATATGAGGTTATTTTTGACCTATGAATAATAATACCTGAATGCCAGAATCACGTTTGGTACTGTCTTTGGATTCAGTGCCATGTCATTATCTGTCACACCCACACCATCATCATCACTCTTTCACAGTCTATGGCAGGGGTCTTCAACGTTTTTCAGGCCAAGCAAGGACTTAGCTGAGAGATGAAGCAGGAACCCCCACCACATATTGCATACAATTGTGTTGCAGATTTTTTTTAAAGTAATAGATTCCATAGTTAGCTTCATAGACTTGTTTGACAGCACTGTCATCTGTGGCTTTTCAGACATTTAACCACTTAAACCATCAATACTAAGTAAAATTGACCTTGGTCAGCTCTTTTTTTCCCTCTACACCAAACCTCTTTGCCGAAAATAGCCGGTCTAAGCGCAGAACGCGCACAGATCTGATATTTTTGGCTAAAGTTCTCCACAGAATAGGGATACTAGGGTTCAAGTGGTTGATGTAAAAAAAAAATCCTATTACACAAAGATTTGGCGGCCCCCCTTGCACTAACTCTGAGGACCCCCCCATTGAAGACCCCTGGTCTATGGTATTAATCACCGTCATTGTCATCCTCCTCATATTTATTCATGCAGACTACCACACTCTTCAACTGAGACCTCTGGGCACCATAATGAATAAATAAATACATATATATATATGCCAATATTGATCTAATAAAATCAAAAACAATACAGAAAAAGTCAGTGTTGACATCAATTTATAAATTGCAATCCTTAATTGCTTAAAAGTAATCCAGCTGTTCCAGTAATATTAAACAATGGCAGATTTCTATAAATATCTGTTAACAATGTCACCAAAAATAAGTTCAGCACATTTATTGTTCTTTGTTTAGACTTCACATTGTGTCTCGCTACAATGTTCTTGTGGAGTTGCCTGGCATACAGACGTGTTTTAAAATGAAATTATTTATTGAAAAATGTATTATCATATTAGTATTGGGAAGATTAGCAAACAAAAATATGTATGAGGAAACAGGGGGTTGCAGTCATACTGGTTAACATGTAGTCCTCAGAGGGCTGAAAAGGTGGTTTTGCAAGGCATATGCATATCGTAGGACACATGCAAATGCTGTTTTGCAAATGCTGCAAACAAACAAAAGAACAAGTAGTGGCAATTTTGGCTGTATGTGTAGATAGCCATCAATATGTTGGGAGGGTTTCATGACCCTTGGGTTTAAATAAGAAACATTTTCTTCGTCCCAGACAAATTACTTACTTTTTGAAGCTACATGGTTTCATTCAATGTATAGAAACACGCCTTCTATTTTTTCCTGCCTTATAGAAAGACAAGTAAAGCCCAGTCCACACCAATGATTCGCGATGCACCGAGTTGCAACTTGCTACCACTTGTAACAGAATCCCAAAGCGGCACCGACCTGCAACGGGGAAATTCAGGCCTGCAATTTCTCTCTGCAACGTATTGTAATGGTTTTGTTGCATCGCGAACCATTGGTGTTGAGTCTGTGGACTGGGCTTAAAATGTAGGCTATTATAAATAACGGGGTGTGTGAGTGGGGATTTTGTTATCCTCTTTAAGGTTGTGGTGGGTCATATGCGGATGGTGTAAGAATCAGAATGGGTCACGTAACGGACCCAGCGCTGTGAGGGGCTCGGCTGTATGGGCGACAGGCGGAGGAATCGGATTTGTAGTCCTGTGCATGTGTACTTCGGCAGCTCAAAGCTCAGACTGACTGGACCCACTTCCAGCATAGAAGCAGAGCTGAGACCAGGGACTTCCAGCTGAAAGAAAGCAGAGAGGAAGGCAGGGAGAGAGAAACACACAGAGAGAGAGAGAGAGAAGGAGAGAGAGAGAGAGAGAGAGAGAGCGAGAGAGAGAGAAAATTGTTATTTGCATAGCAATTAATTATCGGACAAATTATCAATATGTCATCAACAGCCCTTGCTCCTCTGTGGTTGATGTTATCTGTGGATTGTTTGATACATTCTGCAAGCATTTCAACACATCAAATGTCCACATGAAAGCAGAGCAGGAGGAAGAGATGGAGAGGGGGAGAGAGAGTGAGAGAGAGAGGAGTGACCCGCATATTAATTAATTATCACAGTTGTGGATCCTCTTTTCAAAGTTGATTATCTGTGGTTTATTTCATGGAATATGACCTTTGACAGTTGGATCTTTACCTGAATGTTTCATAATATTCAAGATTATCCAACATTTCATCATATTTGTATATATCATATTGTTGTAGTAATTACTTTCCTGTCCAGTGTCAACAGTAGTGTGCTAAAGCTATTAGCTCATATAGGAATTTCGGTGTCTAAACTGTGGTCTGCTAAAAGACAGCTGTGACTGACAACAAATGATGACTCATTGGAAAAATGTCACAATATGTGCGTTTTTTAAAGGAAGTGGTAAGTGTCTCTAAGTGGCCAGTCACCTTAAAGAGAGCAGAAAGCTGGGCTCCTCCAGGAAAACGAGCGATCTCCCAGTGGATGGCCTTGCTCTCAGGCCTCAGCTCAGCACTCTGGTCTGGACTGCTCAGCTCCTGAGAGAGACTGCACAACAGAGGGTGAAGACATACATGTGTACATTTAACTCAGGAGTGTACAGTCAGTGTCACATGGGGTTAAGACTATCAAGGTTCCCCATTCTATTTTATGATGCTATTATTTTGAGAGGCTAGCCTTCCGCTTTACCACTCTGACATAAAATAACTATGTTTTACAGAGAGATCACTGACAGTGTGGCAAGGATTACTGTAGGCAGACAACACATACTAATGTACAGTATAATCCTACTATAATTCTAGTAACCTGACGGTGGGTGGGTGGGTGGATGGGGTCTTGGGTCTCCGATCAAACTGCGCATGCGTTGTTGCCAGGTTTCGCGAGAGAAACAAGCAGCGAGGTCTATGAAAACGAGGCCAAACCAAACGAACCCTATAACACCAACATTGGCCCTAAAGCGCTTACAATCGGCGGACATGGCAACACCGACTCTACACCATAGACCCCGCCCACTCTCTGCTGTGGAAAGTAAACACTCCAGATTTGTTTCCCCACACACGACGATGCACATTAGCTCCATAAAGAACGGTTCTATGTCGTTCTCTTCCAGGATCGGGCGAACGTCCGCCAAGGCTCCGCTGTTTACCCTTTTGTATACATCGTATCCCAAAACTAATGGTAGATTCTAAACCGCACGGATGTTTAAGGTTTGGTCGGCTGCATAATATTTTAGGTCGCCAGCGAAACTACCCGTTTAAATCGCTTATTTAGTCAGCCTGTGGCCATGTTTCCCATTGTAGCCAAACCGGGAGCAGTAGTGGCAGCGGACGTAGGGTTTTTTTCCGGGTTCAATGGGAAACATGGCCACAGGTTTCGCGAGAGAAACAAGCAACGAGGTCTATGAAAACGAGGCCAAACCAAACGAACCCCATACCACCAACATGCAACCTGATAATAATGTCCAAAGCATGTCTGTGTATGTTTACATCCATTACTGTGTTGGCGTTAGTTGGGATTAATGGTTATTAGCCAAACCAAGTTACTATGAGCCGTTAGCGTGATGCTAAGCTAACGGACGTTTGGCGCTAGCATGCGGCTAACGCTAATGCTAACGTCGTCATCGTGACTTAATCAACAATGTAAACGTTTCATCAACACACTTTATGAACCTTACTGTGGTTAATATTATCAGTGCTACCCAAGTAGTCCATTGAAAAGTATTATTTTGGTGTATTTTGTGTATTGTAACTTGGACACTGTAACTTAATGGTAGCTGGGGCGACGCGTTGTTGGCTCATGGTTCAGAATGCCTCATGGGTATTGTAGTCATTTTCTGCTATTTCGGTTCTACTGTGATAGACTGTGCTACATTACCTGCCGTTTAATTGTGAATCATATATGCGCTATGAATATATGGTAATACAATGTTTATTTTCCTGTATTTCCAGGTTTATGACCTGAGTCATCTATGACCTGTGTGTCATCTGTGTGTCCAGTACTTTGTACTGTGTTGGTTAAAAAAGACACAACACGAGTTGTGACAAAGACGTGTGATTCTCTGATTAATGTTGTTAGTGGTGTAAAATGCCATCAAAAATATACTCAAGCCTGCTGCAGGGCAACAGAAAATAGCAAGCCTATTTTGCTCTTTTATATAGCAAATTTTTATATATATACGAGGGGACGCGCGCCCTTCACCGGGTATGGTGAAGGGCGCCCTTCACCGGGTATGGTCTAGTGAATATAAACACACCATGTCTATAAAGGTAAGTGTACAGCCAGGGTCAAGCCTAAATACTATAGATCTTGGCTAGAAAATGCACAGAAAGCTGTCCCGGATCTGTCCCAAGATCAGCTTAGCAACGATTAAACCCACTAAGACCAGCTCTTTGTATTAAATAATCATTTTGCAATCAGCTGCATAATGGGGTATTTCACACAGTAGATTTTTTCCCCAATAATTAGTAAGAACAACCTTAAATCAAATTGTGATTGTCACATTTGTCCCCCAAGGGATGCTATGCCAAGGATATATTCAATAGACATCTTGAGGCTCAGACCAGGGAAGGCAAGAAAAGGTTTCAATAATAGTCAAACATAGGGAAAATAGATGATCTACAAGCCCACAACGTGTCACACGGCAACACATTGTGAGCCTGTAGATCTGCTGTTTTCAACAACAACAAAACAAAACATTTTGGGGGAAATGTTATTGATTTCAACACAGCAAAGCATTAATATATTAAAAGAAAATGTACTTTTGAATACTTTTGAATACTTTTGAATACTATCATGCACAGTATACATACATACATTGCTGCTATGCTCAGGCACCTTAGTTTGTCTCTTATCTCAAGTACTTTGTAAATATGTAGATAACTTGTTTTTGGCCTTCTATTGTTCTCTGTTGATCTCCTTCCCACTTAACCCCCTACCCCTCTTCTTTTTCTCTCTCCCCACTCTTCTTTCTACGGAATTTAACGTTGCGATGGGAGTGTTGTACAAAAACGAATTTCACCCACTTTTTTACCTTGTAAACCTGTGATGTGACAATAAACCTGATTCTGATTCTGATTCTGATTCTGATTCTTTGAATGTAAGGGAATGTACAGTAGAATTGAAGATGTGGTAATAAGAAGATGGGACTAAATAGAGACGGTAAAACATAGGAGGTGGAGGACATGGGGAGACAGACATAGAAACATGCGTGTGCGTGAGAGAGAAAGAGAGAGAGAGAGAGAGAGAGACACACACACACAGAGAGAGAGACATATACAGAGAGATTGATAGACAGAGAGACAGAAGACAGAGAATTGGGCTTCTTTAAACAGGATCTAAGTGTGACACCATTCCTGTAACCTTTGCGTGATTTGTTTCCTCACAAGTGGTCTCACATTCTCATATTGTTGCTAAAGAAATTAGTTTGTGTTAAAGGGGGAAGTGGTAAGAAGGCATGCGCGTCTCATAATGTGAGTAAGCAGAAGTGCCTTTAGACATACGTAGGATCCAAGATGAAGGAAGGGGGGGGGGCGTCTTTCTCACCTTAATGACCCTTTGGGAACTGGGATGGTCACAGAGACATTGATTGCAGAGCTGTAACACAAATTTGTTTTCATATTTTTCAGTATGTTATCAATTTATTTTTAAAACAACTTATTGTGATTGTGCCTCTCTTACTTTTCGTATTGTTCAATTCCAGTAATTTGGTTTTTAAATGTGCTATACAAATTAAGTAGAAGCACGTCTTTCTGGTAGATGAAAATCCCAAACAAGGTGCTCTTCAGTGCAAGAATGACAAAATGAAAATTTTCCACAAGAGTGCCTTCCTTGGTCTCTTTTTGTTTTTTGTCCACAACATTAAATTAATTAGAGAACATGACAGCTAAGTAATGCATTGGTGTGCAACACTGACCTCTTTGGTGGGAGGTCACAGCGCAGCTTCAGATACATCAGCAATCTATAGAAAGTTGAAAAACTACTTAGCAATGAAGTTAATGCTTGAAATTGTATAATAACCAACCAGATAATATTTAATTTGTAGAGCACGGATGGGTAGATTTTCACAAAACTTGGTGGAAATGAGTAGTACGCTGCCCCGAAGAAGGTAAAAGGTAAAGGTCACAGTTACATTACAAATAATATTATTATATTTCAGGAACGGAGAGTCATAGAACAAGGGATGTTGGTGCGGCATTGCTTGTGTGACTATGAGTATGTTAAAGAGCACGTACCTGCCACCGTTGTCCCTTTCTATAGTGGGGAAGAGGCGGAAGGGAGGAGCTGAGGGCATGTCATCACACAGCTGATACTGCATCACAGTTTGCTGTGTAGAGCCATGACGGAGAGAGGTAGACAGAAACAGGGAGGGCACGTGCACAAAGAGACTGAGTGAGTCAGAGAAACCGAATGAGTGGCCAACAGTGTAAATACACACTTATATACAAACAAATATTATTATCAATAATTATGGAGAAAGTGTGGGTGGAGAGAGGTATAGAAAGGTGTAATTACTGCAAGTGTTTTTGTGACACCGAGAAGCAACAGCAACAGGACAAACCAGAGAGAGACAGAGTAGCTGGGGTAATGGAATGATTTGGCAGGGGAAAGAGGATGAGAGGATGACAGACAGACAGACAGACAGACAGACAGACAGACAGACAGACAGACAGACAAAAAGAAAGAAAGACAGAAGGAAAGAATATCATTCAGAAGAATGTGAGAGAGAATGAACTTGGCAACCACCTCTCCTTGGCTGGGACAGATTTTGAGGATCCTGTATGTGTCAAACTCGTCCAGTTTGACAGCCTGGTGGAAACTACACTCATCCACACGCACTGCTGCCCCATAGCCTGAGGAAAATGGAGGTGGAGGAGAAAGAAGAGAATAGTAAGGAGACAAAGGCAAGGGAAGGGAAGGAAAACAAAAGAATGGGAGAGAGCAGAGAAGAGATTAGAAAAGGTTTTAAAGTAATGATATACCTGTGATTTGAAAATGACTCATACAAAACAACTTATAGCACACAACTGAATCAAAATTAAAGAATGGTAGCTATTTAAGCACAGTAAACATAAGTCCTTTGTTGAAAAGATAATCAATATAAATCCTTTGTACTTGATCAGACTGCATTATTATTCCTTTTTTATATATATTTTCCGTGCTGTTGTATATTATTATTATTACTACTATTGCTACAATTGCTGTTACTTAACATAAAAGAACAGAAATCCTTCTGTTCTGTCTTGTTTTTCCATTTTCCAGTAACATCAGCTGGTTCTAGTTCCACTTTATATGATGCAGAAAGCATGATGTGTGTGACAGTGAGTTTCTTTGTGTGAGAGTTTTATATGTTTCTACTCACCTCTGAGCTGAGACTTGCCTATGCTGAACTCCTCATTCAAACCAATACGCATCTCTGTCAACACAAGGCAACATGTGAGAGAAATGAATTACACTGTGTCCGTTTGCACAGATGTGAGGACTATTTACCAGTAACTATGAAGCCATTTTGTTCAGACCTTGCAATGTTATGATTAGGCAGTCAGTTCGAGTTCATAGTATGGTTTGGGTTGAATTTAAGGTGAGGGTTATGGCTAAATGCTGCGATGAACACGGAAATTAGGGCAAATTACTGTATGTAGTCAAAGGACAGTCCTCACTAACAGGGAGGGAACCATCAGGACAAGCTAGGCCTTTACATTTGGCCTATCTATTCAAAGAATCACAGACTTACCAGAACAGCTTGGCATGTAACACTTGACTCTGATCTCGCCCTCAATGTCAGACTTCATTAGAACGCCCTACAAAATGAGAACACTTCATTAGCCAAGTACAGACTGAAAGTAATGAAAGGCTGGATTGCATTAATTTGTTGTGCACCTGCATGCTCCCTGGAGGATGAACCGTACCAATTTTGGTCTTTCCTCTGGCACCACCCACTTGCACACAAGATATCTCCAAATAAAATGGCCAAATTTCCAGGACACTTGCTCAGCACTTCTACGGGCCGCTAGCAAGGCTTTCAGACTCTAATCATGTGCCCTTGTCAAACTGTTATTGTTAGGGGGACACTACTCACATTGGAGCCGATGACAACAGACATCCTCTCAATCACATCAACAAATATCTCGCTCTTCCCTCCCTGAAAAAAAAGCAGGGAGAAAAGACGGATTAGATTGCTAGAGTAAGAATATCTGGAAAAAGGTAGCATCCAATAACTAAAGACAACATAACATTCCTTCAGTGGGGGGTATTAAGGCTTGGACGTCACTTGTACCATCAAGATACTGGTCTACTCTAAAGAAATCCAAGCGCCAGCCAAATTGTTTGGCACAATAGTACGGTACAGGTGTATTATAGTATGTAGCATAGATACCATGACATTATTATATGACACCATGAAATATGAAATACCAAAAAGGATCAATTGCACACGTTAAATGTAAATTTGAACAACTCTAGACAATGCAGGTTAGTCAACAATTTGCTAATTTAATGGCATCTTTATTTTTGGTGTGTTTTATGTACATTTGATTTAACACTTGCATTTTCAAAATCAAATCGTTTTAATGAACAGAATTACAGAGATCTTGAGAGAACTGGAATGGATGGAAGAAAGTGTCAGGACTCAGGAGTGATTTGTGACAGGAGAGTCCCAGCAAGAGTGAGAGGGAAGATGTATAAGACGGTAGTGAGACCAGCCATGCTGTACGGCTTGGAAATGGTGGCACTGACGAAAAGACAGGAGGTGGTAGAACTGAGGATGCTACGATTCTCATTAGGAATGACAAGGAGGGACAAGATCAGAGATGATTAGCCCAGGTTAGAAGGTTTGGGGATAAAACAAGAGAGGCAAGGTTGAGATGGTTTGGACATGTGCAGAGTAAGGATGAGGGGTACATTGGGAGAAGGATGCTGAAGATGGAGCTGCCAGGCAAGAAGAGAAGAGGATGGCCAAAGATGAGGTTTATGGATGCGGTGAGAGAGGACATGCAGGTGGCTGGAGTGACAGAGGATGACGCAGAGAACAGAAGCAGATGATCCGCTGATAGGAATTAGCCGAAAGAAGAAAAAGAATTACAGAGATCTTTCCATCACAAGGAACATCTTCTAAGAAGTTGAATGATTTTATTTTTAAGGAGGCCTACCTGCTCTCCTCGACTGGACATGATTGGCCTTGTGGCCGCAGCACTGGGAGCCACTTTACTCTGCTGGGTGTCTGCTCCAAACTGAACAAGGAAAACAAAACCAGTTCTACCAAAATATCTCCAAATTGATTAGTTTCCCTATTGCATTTCATTGTTGTCAGAACTTGTCATTAAGAGCTTAGTGCTTACCAATCCAACATTACTGAGATCAAATAGACTGAAGGGTTTTGAGGAGACAGCCTCAGTTTGGATGAAATTCTTCAGGATGTCAGTGGAAGTGGTCTGAATATAGCCGTAGTCCTGGTTGAGAGAGACAGCAATCAATAGAATATACAGAAAGGGGGAGAGACAGGAAAGTACAGAGAGTGGGAAACAGAGAAATAAACAGACAAAGATAGATCTATATAGAGAAATGCCAAGCAATCATTATCTGTTAGAAAGTTGATTATGCTTTTATCTCAAACCTAAATTAGTGTGGAAATGTTATCCAGGAAATCTTAATTTGACATAAAACTAGAAAAAGTGCTCCTCGGAGCACAGGTCTCCGCCAGGTCAGGTAGGTTATTGTGGGCCAGCAATGTTCGGAATTCAGTCATTATAGAGGTGAGTGGAATCTGTGGAAGTTGAGAGATTAATGTTGATGAAGTTATTGCACAGACATGCACACTTTAGATGCCAATCTTAGCCAATCAGAATGGAATATGAAAAATCGGACAGTCTTGATCACATGACTATAAAGATAATGAGTACCAATTTGCGTGATGTTTGGACAGAATCTGTAGGACTAATATAAAAGCAAAAATCGGCCTCCTGGTGGCGCTATAACAGGAAAATGTGAAAAGGTTGGCATTTCTTCCTTGGCCTAGTGGGACTGTGCGTGCAAAGTTTCACGGCAATTGGACGCTGTGTTCATGATTTGAGGCATTTTGTTCAAAACAAGCCACTCCTGCAAACTTTAGATGCCAATCTTAGCCAATCAGGATGGAATATGAGAAATCAGACAGATCCGTATTGATCCCATGTCTATAGAGATAATGTGTACCGATTTGCGTGATGTTTGGACAAACTCTGTAGGAGTAATAGCCAAAAATGTGTTGATGTGAAAAGTTTGGGCAACTGGTCCTGTCTGGCCTCCAGGGAGTGTGCGTGCACAGTTTCACGCCGATCGGTCCAACGGTGCCAGAGATTAGCTGTAGCTTAGTAGATATGTTGCCCCATAATTGCAACAACCCGGGTTTGATTCTGGGCTGGCTGGATACTTATTGTGTTGCACGTCCTTCCCAATCTCTCTTCCCTCAGTTTTCTGTCTCTTTACTATGTTGTCTAAAATAAAATAAAAAGATGAAACTGACCTGAAAATAAGAAGCAATTGTGCAAGATGAAGCAATTTCTTGGCCAAAAAGTGAACAGTGAGGAAGACACTGACAGGCGGACACATAGTTCTATTCTATACCAATACTCGTGCCACAGTAGCAAAGTATTTGTTCTTTTTATACAAGTATATTATCTGTAAAATCTTCTTCAATGTAGTTTATACACAGATGTAAACAGGATGAAGTGATGATTTATACTTTGTGCACCGGTGTCATGCATCGAATACAGCCGATCTACAAGCTCACAACACGTTGCAGAGAGCCACATTGTGAGCTTGGAGATCGGCCTATTTCGGTGCGTGACATCACACGCAAGTATAACTCAGGGTTTAATATAGCAACCACATCCATTTTTCAGTAAACCAGCACATCGGGCCATTGTATAGCTGGAATGTGTCGTTTTGACCAATTGAATGGCTTGCCTTAAATCGCTCATTATATAAAAAAGGAATATTGTATGATGCGTTTGCACAGTTAGATGTGGGACTACTCACCACAACCTCATCCAACAGCTCATAGATGAGGGCAAAGTTCATTCGCACTGACTTCTCCGATAGGTTGCCACAGTAGTCTTTTATCAGGGCAGTTAATCTGGAGGAAAATGAGGATGGTATACATGATGCAACAGTCAACCTTACAGACTACACTTCCTTTGCACATTTACAGTAAGTTTAGGTGTTTCCGCTTGATACTGGTTTTCTTTGCAGTGCTCAAGCTGTTCTATTTGGATCATCATTTTGCTTAGGGCACGTACAATAGAATAGGGCAAGGGTTCTCAGAACTTCTCAACCTTTTCAGGCCGTGACCCCCCAAAATAATCATATTTGAACTGGGGACCCCCCACCCTGACAAGCACTTGGAATGTAGGAGTTGAGGCATTACATTTTGTTTGACTAGGTTCCACAGATAAATATATTGTGAGCAGATCTACAAGCTCACAACGCCTCGGCTCGCACTGAGAGGCGTTGTGAGCTTGTAGATCGTCTATTCTCACTATTTTTTGCCTCTTTCTTATTATTTAACAATTTGGGCAATGTTTGGTCCCGACCCACAGGTTGAGAACCACTGGACTAGGGGATAACATTGTAGCACTTTGATGAAGTATTGCATCACACCTGTTCAGGAACTCAATGATGGTGAACGGGGAGGATTCAACTGTGGTGGTGGCAACCCAGTAGAGGCCTCCCTGCCTTATGTGCACAAAATGTAAATTCTTGTGATTCTGTTGAATAGACCAGAATAGAGATTAGGAATTCAAGAAAACCACTTCATAATTTACATTATATACAATACATTAAGTACTAAACTTTACATTTAAATTGTGGACATTGAATACAAAATTATATATGTCACAGGGAAATTGGCATCCCAGGGAAATTGAAAAATGAGCGCTAGTTTTTAGGCGCGGGGCTTCGGCGCGAGGCGGTGCTTTTCGACACAGGGTTTTTTACGCGAGGCGCTCCTCCTCGAGGAGGAGGAGGAGCGAGGCGGGGCTTTGATGCGAGGCGGACCTGGCTTTTGTTGTTCCCCCCACATAGCAACCAGGAAGCTACGCTAGGGGAACGCTGAACACGCGTTCACACGCACACGTGAGAATAGTTATTGTCCATGATGGAGGCACGCCGACTTAGCAGAGCTTGAGGCCGAGGGGGCGCGCCCGAGCGGCCCCAGGCGCGAGTGCCCGCGCCGACCGGCCGATGGTCTGCTAGTCGAATCAGCGCCGTCCGAGTTGTAAACCGATAGGGGGAGAATAGATCTTTTCATGGGTTACTATCCACTTGTGCGTGTGTCTCATGGATAAACTAAAACAAATGTTAAAAGCCAGAACACAATAAAATTATCTTAACAGACATGCTTTCAATAAACCAAATTGAAAGCATGAGCGTGTGTGCGCGCGTGCACGTTCATGTCTATGCACGTTGCACAGACGTTCTAGTCTAGTGTGGCTTGCATTGCCCTCTAGTGTTGGTTCTACAGAATTGCCTGGGGGGGGTGAAAACAAGCTCTCCTTTTTCAATTTCCCTGAAATGTCAATTTCCCTGTAACATATATACAACTCTGATTCATCCATATGACTCTTGATATTTTTTCATATGTTTTCTTTATTTCCTTATATAATCCCAATAACCCTATCGGTGGTATCTTGACACTACACACTCGGATTTGAAAAGAAATTAAGGAATGACGCCGACGCGTGCACGCAGCTGCAACAAGACAACAAAATCGCATACAGCACAAGGACAGTGACACAGACAAAACACAGACACAAGGACAGTGTCAGTCAGGAAAGACAAACACACATCAAGAGAAAGCCACACACACACACACACACACACACACACACACACACACACACACACACACACACACACACACACACACACACACACACACACACACACACACACACACACACACACACACACACACACACACACACACACACACACACACATACATATATTTACCATTACTACTGGAGGTTGGTCACCACTCAAGGCAGTGACCTTCTCATAGAAAATATTAACAGCATCATTTCCAGCTTCTCCGCGGACTGGTGGTTCAGATTAAGGAAAATTACAACAACACCTCCCCATGCAGGGACTACTATTGATTAGTGTGATACAATAGCCGAATTGGAACGTGGTCGCACTCTATTTTAATGACGTCACGCGCACGTCACTTAACACCTACACTACAGGTCACACAATGGACAATTGATATGCATCTAGGCTCATTCCTATGTTAATTCACCTGGCGTGCGTCGGGAGCCTTTGTAAACTTTGTTGAGGTGTGATTTTTTTTTTTTTGTTTCCTTTAAATTTTTATGCCACGATTTTGTAACCCTATTTTTAACACCCAGTGCCAATTGTCTATATAATCCTGGGCACTACCTTCCCTCTGCCAACCTAGGCCAGGGCCGAGCTCATGCCTCCTTCAATGCATGAGAGCCAACTGACCTTCTTGTCACCTGACAGGGGAGAGTTTCCCTGGTTGGACGTAGCGCGTGGAAGGAACACGTTATTCAAACCAGTTCCCTTCCCCTCCATCAGGCGCCCCGGCTGGCCAGGGGGAGGCAGTATAGTGACCAGGATTACTGCATGTTTTTGTGAGGGTACCTACCCTAGGAAACACGGGGAGAACATGCAAACTCCACACAGAAAGGCCCTTTCGCCAACCCCACCTAGGGTATGGGCATTGATGACGCGGAGGAGAGAACACGCCCCCAGCGCCCACAGCGTCCCCTGTGGGAATCGAACCCAGGACCTTCTAGCTGTGAGGCGACAGCGCTACCGACTGCGCCACAGTGCCCTAAGGTGTGAATTTAAAGTTGTTTTAAATCTATGCATGTGCCTGTGCGTGCTCCTGTTCAAATAGGTTGTTACACGGCGTGTTAGGCCGTCCCATGAGCAATGCAACCCTGTCCACTGGCTAGTGCATATGGTGTATTTCAAAATGTGACCACAATGATATCCATTGTGCTCACCACCACAATTACAAATCACATTACATTTATACTCTCTGAGCTACAAATGGATGAATGAACACTGATGATTTTACCTCTACACAGCTACACCTCAGGCTCAGCCACAAGGGACTTCCTGTTCCTATTTATATTGATAACTATTCTATATGTTATAATGCATAGTCCGCTGTCAAAAAATGTAGGTCATGCATTCTCTCCTTGGCACTATACATAAGGTTCCATTTGGCCTGTACGGTACAAGTTGTCCAACACGTGGGCTGGTTAGTATCACATCATCTTGTTACTTGTTACAGCACCAGGTCATGTAACACAAGTTCCTTGTGTTCATAAAAGGGGAAATAGATGGACGTCAGAAAAATTGTTAAGAATTTCCTCAATCGCATTGTTTCTCAAAAATCTTCCAAATTAAAGGGGAACTTCACTGGTATTTCACATTAATCCAAGCATTCTATTGTAATGATGAAATGTGCAAATACCTCCTACTTCCCAGTTATAGCCCAGTTCTGTATGTTGAGAGCTTGGATTGTTTTACATAGCGTCACCTTCTTAAACTAATGGCCTAAGTCATTTTTTTATAACGTTTTTCAGAAAAAAATAAAAACTGATCCAAAACAAAACTATATGATATTTCTTAATCATTTCACCCAAAATGTTTATAACTAATTATGACTATTAACATAAAAATAACACTGTCTGTCAGTTATGTAACATAAGAGATTTCAATAGGTTTAAATAGGATTAAACCTGACTTAAGCCAAATAATTTACTGATTTACTCCAGACTTTTTTGGGCCTAAATCACAAAACCATGTGACTTAGGCCAACAAAAATTGCCTATTTTGGCCCAAGTCACACTAGGGAGATAGGCCATTATACTAAAAGGGGAGGGAACAGCATGATCCTTTCCAATTCAATAGGAGATAGGCGATTTTACCAGAGGTTGCCAGTGTCATGAGGAGCTGACTTAGGCAAAAATATAATTTCCTCAAAAAATGACGTAGGCCATTAGTTCAGCTGTGTTGGAGTCCTCAAATGTGTTTCTGAGTGGGGAGGAACTTGAACTTGTCCCAGAGTTCAAGTACCTCGGAGTCATATTAGACTCAACCCTAACTTTTAAAAAACATGTGAAGAAAGTCACAAATACGATTAAATTCAACCTTCAAAATTTTAAACAAATTAGACCATTCCTGAGCGGAGCTGCCAGATCGTATCTTCACTGTAAGATCCTATCACACATTGAATACTGTTTCACAAACAGGTCTTGCACAGGCGTGACTATTCTCAAACCCATAGAACAGCTCTACAAGAGTGTGCTCAAAGTGTTTGACAGGAAACCTCACTCATATCATCATTGTAACATCCTCCGGAGGCTCAATTTGTTTAGCGTTGATAACTTTAACATTTTCAAACAGGTTGGGGTCATATACAAGACCCGACATGGTCTGTGCCCGCCCCCCCTAAGTGAATTCATTAAATGGAAGCCTGATAGGGGAATCAGTACCAGAGCAACCATGTGAGGAGATTGCGAAGTGCCGCACCGGCAAACAACATTCGGTCAAACTGTCCTCTCAAAACAGGGTTGTGTAGCATGGAATGGCCTTCCTCTGCGTATAAGGGATTGTGCTACATTTCCATCTTTTAAATTCAATCTGCAAAGATGGTTGCTTGAAAACCAAAGCTGCAACCATTTGTGATCTTGTTTTAGGTTTATTTTTATGCTGTGTTCCCTATGTAATGTTATGTAAATGTATTCCACTGTTCGTCTGTCTGTTTTCTGATTTTATGTTTCTTGTGAGGACTGCGGATGAAAACTAGCATCTTTGCTAAATCCGGTGTATTTATGTCCATGTGACGTCCATTAATATGCATTGTCCTGTCCAAATAAACAAATAAAGTAAAAAAAAAAAGTTTAAGAAGGTGACGAAAGGTTGTCTGCAATCTTTCAGCGCGAGCTCTCGACCCACACAGAATGCATTGCGAAGTGTCATGTCTGATTTTTGAAAAATCGTGATTTTTTTTCCAAATCTTTGAATATATACATATTTTTTAAAGCATTAGGATTTAGAAAACATTTTTAGAATCGGCCTCAGGTCTTAATGGGTTAAAAGAGGCACACGGTAAGGTACAGTAGCAAGGATACAGTCTTTGTAGATGAGGTGGTCCCCCTTGGAAGACAAGATGAACACCTGTGAGATCATCCTCCTGAGATGAGAGAGAGAGAGAGAGAGAGAGAGAGAGAGAGAGAGAGAGGGTACAATAACTTACTTTTAGCTGAGCCCAATGCTGTTCTCAGACTCAGCTTATGAAGAGCAGTGGTGTAAAGTAACGAAGTACATTTACTCAAGTACTGTAATTTTTGGGGTATTTTTACTTTACTGGACTATTTCCAATTTTCAGTACTTTTACTTCTATTCCTGATCTAGAGGAAGATATTGTACTTTTACTCCACTACAATTATATGAAAACTTTGTATAGTTACTTTGTAGATTTTGATTATTATTATGAAACACAATACCACTTCAGCCCTATATATATTTCGGCAATTGAAAATAGCAGATCTACAAGCTCACATGTGCATCGCGATGCAAGCGTTATGAGCTTGTAGGTCGGCTATTTTCAAAAGTTTTTTTCATAATCATAATTTTAATAATAATGAACTTGAGAAATGGGACATTCTGCACAATGAGTACTTTTACTTTTGGTACTTTAAATATATTGTGATACCGATCATTTTGAATTTTGAATTCCAGACTTTTACTTTTTCCACCACTAATTAAGAGATACAACTCTTACTACTTACTTACCTGCTTATTAAGAGATACACGTAGTGTTGAATAACTGGCTGATGAGATTCTGAATCTGAATGAATGAAGAGGGTACACGTCTTATTTTAAACTATGTTACTGCATGTCAGCAATAATAATGAGCAGAGTTGCCAAACCACACAAAACTCAGCATTATATCAACTGTTGTGGTTTAAAGAACTCCATGACGGTCTTCTTGATCCAAGGCAAGGAAATGTCTGGAACTTATATCTGTAAAGTATATGTCCCAAAGGTAAAGCTAGCAACGTTACTCGTTACTCGTCTGAGTCCATGTTATTATGGCCATAATGATAGCCAGCCAGCCACATCTGCATTATTAAGAAGACATTTAAAGACAAATCCATGACGAGTAAAATGCAAGAAGAGCACCAAAAGCTCTGTTCTGTTCTGTTAGCTCCATTGAGCTCACTAAACTTTGTTTACAAATAGACCAGCGTTGCCAGGTTTTGCGAGAGAAACAAGCAAACAGATATATGAAAAGCCCAAGAGAAGCGAGCCCCTTCGCCCTTTAAACATATTACGTCGTCGTTGGCAATTAAGAAAAAATAAAAAATCTTGGAAAAAATCAGAAAAAATTAGATTTTTTTTTTTACAACATTTTAATAACTCAAATCTTGTATGGGGTCCCTGGCATAAAATATTTTCAGATGGGGAGTCCGAAGACACATACATATTAATGTGACTTGAAAATGTTTGAGAAACACTGGTTTAAACAACATTGGGGAACAAGACCAAATAAGCAACTGCACTTTGGAAACAATTACCGTAAGCCCCCCCCAAAAAAACGCAACCCGTTACTGATATTTACCACAGACTGTATAAATATTTACAAGCGACTTTACAGAAAAACAAGCCCAAAGTAGCTTATAATACGCGGACCTGGCAACACTGGCTCTTTGGTACTGAAAGATATTGAAGATGATGGGAGCCCCACAGCGCCCCTAAGAGGAATGGTGCGGGAATTCAATAAAGCCAAGTTGATAGAGTAGACAGACATTAATTAAACTGTTCACATTATCTATGAAAAAACATGTTTTTATTACATTTTGTATTCATTTAATAACATGAACGAATTCAAGATCATCTGCTGCGTCTAGACTTGTTGAAATCCAGTGGTATAAAGTAAGTATATAACTAAGTACATGTACATTCTGCAATTTTGAGGCATCTTTACTTTACTGGAGTATTTCCAATTTTCAGTACTTCTACTCCGCTACATCTCAGAGGCAGATGTTATACTTTTACTCCACTACAATTATTAGAAACCTTTAGTTACTAGTTACTTTGTAGATTTTTATTATTATTACAAAACACACATTAACCACTTCTTTAGCCCCTACACCTTTGGCCATTTGAAAATAGCCGATCTACAAGCTCACAATGTGTCGCGATGTGAGCTTGTAGATCTGCTATTTTCAAAATATTTGAATACATTCGAAAACTTGTGAAATGGGACATTCTGCACAATGAGAACTTTCTACTTTTTGTATGTTTAATACATTTTGATACCAATACTTTTGGACTTTTACTTGTAACAGAGTATTTCTACATTGCAGTATTTATACTTTTACTTAAGTAGAAACTTAACTTTACCACCCCTGTTGCAATCTTATTTTAGTCAAACAGAAAACAAGTTGCAGTTAGACCTCGAAGCAGCAGATGGCAGCACAGCCATAGGGATCACAGCACATGAATTCATCCCGGAAGTGCTTTTGGAAAGACGAAGCAATAGGAAGTAGTTCTACACTTTGCAGAGGCATCGCTCTATTGACTTTCCACAATGAAGTAAGTAAAGTAACTCAACACACATTAATAACGTCTTCCTATGATTTTAGATCTAATCCTGCATACACTTTTTCGTACATTTGTTCCACAGCCTAGAAGAGCCATTGCTAAAACCTATGTGTGCTGGTTACAGTTTGGTTATAACTGAAGTTATAACAGCCATAGCTGCATTTATAATCCCTTGAAATCTTCTAAATCAATAGCCAAGAATTGCTTTATTTAATTTGATTCATTGATTTGCACAACAGAAATCATATAGTATACTACTACTTATTTCCTAGGAAAGATGACAGAATAATGAAATATAGAATTGCTTATGAGGGGCATTTAGCACAATATTCCCCAATCTCTCAACAATAATAATAATAATAATAACGTATTATTGATAATACTGTGTCTTACTGTACTTATATACTTACTGTATGAACTTCTTATGTAACAGCAAACACACACAAAGAAAGCTGATAGTTTCTCAGATTTTTTATTTCTCCTCACCTTCTGTTCTTAGTCCCTTGACCAAGGTGAAATTGATCAACGAGCTGAATGAGAGAGAGGCAAAACTTGGGATAAAGGAGACGGTGTCCTGGCATTCGGAGTACAAGGACAGCGCCTGGATATTCGTCGGTAACTAAAGTCATAAGAGCGGTTCTAATGGTGATGCTTCAATACCAACTCTAGGCTATCAGAAAATGACCTCAGGGTACACATTGCCAGTTGCCACCCAGGTACTTGCTTGCGGGTACAGCTAACACCTTCAAAGTCACAAGTGCAGTCAACCTTAAAATGTGTAATCCCTAGAACAACATATTTTGAGGCCAAAATTAATACATATCATTTTGGGGGTCCTTGACATGGAAAATTTGGAGCACCACTTATATAACAACATACTGTTTTGGCCGCGGACCCCCATCTCAATGTTTTGTTCCAGGGACCCCCAGATGCAAAGATTTGAGTTACAAATGTTTGCTTTAAAAAATATACTGTATATAGTCAAAGATTTGCACAAATCTTTGATTTGTTTCCCCCAAAAAATAGTGCGCTATGAGCTTGTATATCTGCTATTTTTGAATAGCCAAAGAAATGTAAAATGACACAGATGCGTTCCTGGATTGAATGGGTTAACACCCTTCACACTGTGCTTCCTTGGGACCTCAGCCATACACCCGCAAAGTATGAACTGTGAAGACGATCGGGGGACTGACAGATGTACATACAGAGATTCCCATAATTTATAGATACTGTATATGCTGAGCAATAAAAAAAAACAGTATATACAGAAAAACAGCGGGAGTTAATTTCTTTTGGCAAGCTAGAAGACTTGTCTAGGTCCAGTTGCAAGCCCTCTATGGAGAAAACTAGATGTGTCTGTCATTTGGTTTAGTGGCCCCAAACTACCAGTTTTAATACTCTGTGGTTGTTTTGTAAATAGAATCATTGATATAGTAGTTGCATTGTCATCACTTTGAGTTAGATGATTTCCAGCCACAAGGTGTGGCCCCAGTGTAACGCTGAAATATCCTGGGAAAGTATTGTACGTATGTGCATGCATGCATGATATATGCATGTACTCGCAAACATGTATTATGTATGTATGTGTAAATGCATGTTTTTTGATTGAATACTTCATTTAGATATTTGCAGAAAAAAAACAAGAAAGTACAGTTTAATAAATACAAGGTCAACTAAATAGGATTGAAAAAGCCCATGAAAGCCTAATGGCTTGTTTCAAATGGGGTCCCCATGTACTCAATTCATAGTGACTTTCTTTTTCAGGAGGGTTTCCATATGAGCTGACAGAGGGTGACATCATCTGTGTCTTTTCTCAGTAAGTGTCTCAGAAATGTTCTCCTCATCCACTGTTGATTGTCTGTGTTTTCTTTATGCTTGTCTACCTATTTGTGTGTAGTGCTGTGTATATCCTCCCATATCAGCATTTTCTCACTATCTCTTCAGTGGGCCACATTTAATGAAGTTGGAGTCAGATCACAATATCTCTAATACTGTCATTTGTGTGCTTAAAGATCACATTTTAAAATCACCCCAATTTCTAAGGTGGTATATACGGTATGTATTACTGGAAGAGCTCATTGGTTCAAGACTGGAAAAGAAAGTTATGCGATGCTAGTCCTAGCTAGCATTAATGAATGAGTACTGGGATTGGGTGTTACAAGCCCAGTTCCCCAGCTAGTTGCGCTGTACAGATGTTTGTGTTTGTTCTCACACCAATACCATTCATTACATCTGCTGTTAATCCCAGGTATGGAGAGGTTGTCAACATCAACCTTGTGCGTGACAAGAAGACAGGGAAATCTAAGGGTTTCTGTTTCATCTGCTATGAAGACCAGCGCAGCACCATCCTGGCTGTGGACAACTTCAATGGGATTAAGGTGCATTTCTTTTTGCCTGTGTTTTATGTGGGAACATCACTGTGACTTTTTTGTGGGTTTGAGATTGTTTTACTGTGCTGTGTGCACACATTCGTACAGATACCAGAGGGCCGGGGTGTCCGTGGAACTATTAAATTATTAAATACATGTATGCCGAAATAAGGCTTTAAAATGGACTTAAATACTTTTTAATATGTTTTTGAAGCTTATGCTTATCTTAAAGCATTCATATGGATTTTTTTCCTCCAAAACTAACATTAAGACCGCCCTCTCTGCGGTTGATAAATTGGTCTTAAACATAATTCTGAGTGGTATAACAATCGTTTTAAAAAAGTTTTAAATCGGACTTCGCTAAACCTGGAGATACACAACCTGCAGGCAATGCATAACATTCACATACATACATTATTTGCATTGATTATAATGACTACAAAATACAAATACATTACCTGTTGAAAAGTGATGATAACCTGCTAAATATTTTCAAATCTTTACAAATTTGAATCATGAGGATCTCAGAATGTGTGAAAAAATATGTACTTCTGTGGCCTACTGGCAGTGTGCACAAGACATTTGGTCTCTCCCTCTCTCTCTCACACACACACACACACACACACACACACACACACACTCTAGCCTCCTGCAGTGCCACCCCGTAAAAATTGTGCAATCCTTTTGTGCTCATAGGCCTTGGTATGGTACCCTGTTTGTAGATGTTGTGATTTGTAATGTTTTACGGTTACATTCTCAGGGTTAAATGAACACTCAGGATGTTACAGCGTATCCTGTGTCATCCAATCATTCATACACTTACCTATTCATTCGTTGTGTTGTGTGACTGTCCTATATGATGTCAAAGATAAAAGGGCGGACCATTCGAGTGGACCATGTGAAGGACTACAAGCCACCGAAAGACTCAGACGACATCGATGACATCACCAAACAGCTGAGGGAGCAGGGCTGCGCCCCCAAAGTGGCCGAGCCCGCCTCCTCTGAATCAGAGGACGATCAGTATGTCATCCCCGTGAAGAAGACAAAAAAAGGTGACATGAACTTGAGTGTATTATTAGTTTACACTACACAGTGATTTACACTCAATTATTGCAGTAATCAGATTAAGCTGGTGGATCCAGTGTGGCCTTTGGCGTGTTATTGTAACATTGCTAAATATGATGGTTTCTTGGTTCTCTGCCCCAGACAAAAAAGAGAAGAAGAAAAAGAAGAAAGAGAAGAAGGAGAAGAAAAAAGCAGAGGAGAGGGAGCAGGCGAGTAGGTCACAGCATTCCTCCTCCTCCTCCTCTACTCCGTCCCCTGCTGTGAAAGTAAAGCAAGAAAAGGAGGACCTTGCCTATGACAAGTACAACCAGAGGGGGGCGCCAGAGGACAGGCGAACAGGCCGGGGGGAAATGGACAGAAAGGAGGATGACAGAGGGCAACACGCTCGCCGTGGAGACCAAGGAAATGGTGAACGATGGAGAGAGGGAGAAAAGGCCCGGGAGGATGAGAGGAGGAGAGACAGAGTGGGGGAGAGGAGAGAGGGAGGCAACGGGCAACAACGAGAAGGCAAAAGAGCTGGCAGGGAGGAGGGAGAGAGCCTAGAGCCCAGGGATAGAACGAGAGAAAGTGATCAAATAAGGGAGAGAGATAGGGATGGTGATGGGGGAAAGGAGAGAGAGAGGGACAAACCGAGGGAAAAAGACAGAGAGCCAGCATATGATAGACACTGGGAAAGAGAGACGTACAGTGAGGACATCAGAGAGCGAGACGGAGAAAGGAGCAGAGATCGAGAGTGGGAGAGAAGTCGAGAGAGGGAGCGAGGGAGAGACAGAAGTAGAGAGAGAGACGGGGAAAGGAGCAAAGATTGGGAAAGGGAAAGCAATAGAAACAGAGAGCGGGAGAGAGACAGAGAGAGGGAACGTCCCGGTAAACACGGAGAACACAGCCGAGAGCGAGAGTACAGGCGAACCTGAAGACGAGAGTACATGCAAGACTTAACCCATTGAGACCTAGGTTTGAGCTAAAAAGCATTATTTTACATTTTGGGCTATTCAAAAATAGCAGATATACAAGCTCATTGCGCGGCAATTTTTGAAAAATCGCGAAAATGTCTGCAAATCTTTGAATATACATATTTTTAAAGCGAACATTTTTAACTCAAATCTTTGCTTCTGGGGGGTCTCTGGAACAAAATATTTTGATGGGGGTCTGCGGCCAAATACATATAATTTTGGGGGTCCTTGACATGAAAAAGATTGAGCACCACTGATATAGAAACAAACGTTTTTCAGAAAACTGTTGAGATTTAGGAGACATGTAGAATCGGCTTCAGGTCTGAATTTAAGATGGTACCACAATGGTCGTCAACAACTCATTGGTTCACTCGTCTAAAACATTGTAAATCTGACTCCACCTCACTGAGATCTTATGCTTAAATTACAAACCTCAATGTCTCCTCAGGGATTAACTAAATCTTGTTGTCAATTGTTTTAAGACATACTGTATGACCTAGAATATAATTTCTGACTCTTATATTTCCAACACCTGAATAATGCCTCTTGTACGGGGATTCTTGTGGTTGTTTTGAAGTATGTCTCTCCCATTGCATTGCAATATCCTATCAATCCCTTCAGAATGCAGGATCATCTACAGAGCAGCTTCCCTGCAGCTGGCTGGGGATTCATACTGTGTTCTCACAGCAGAGGGCATGACTGTACCTTTTGGCTGTGTGGTCTGGTTCATGCAAGTTATGGACTGATGTGAATGGACTATTTTCGATTAGTTAGCAGTTGCAACAACACCAAGCCCTAAAATGAACAAAATGATGACAGTTGGTTGTGTACTCAAATGATGTTTTCTCCGTCTTTTAGAGATGGATATCAAGGCAGCGTGGTGATCCTTGTGACATTGTACATACATGTTTGTAAGATAATAAAAAAAAGAAAAGTCCATTTGGCATATAAATATTTTATTTAAATTGAGTTTCAAGTGATACAGAGACCAAAGTAGTAATATACTTATTTAACACAAGGAGCTAGCTCTGCACTCCAAAATTAAAGAGGTCATTTTGGAAGAAAACATTTGGGAGAGAAGGAATCTGTCCCAAATAAACATTAGTTGTACTAAACAATAGCATTTTGAATTAACTGAAGAGCCAACAGATGGAAACAAAAAGACCAAATATATTTACATCACCATGACTAGTTTGTGGACCCAGACAGGTTGTCAACCTCAATGTAAAACCTACATTAACAGTCAATCACGTAGCAAAGAGAGAGAGAAAAACATTCCTTGTCATAACATAACCTTGCAACTCCAATTTTAGGGGATTTTTTCTAGCATTGCCACTGAAACTGTAGTACATGTCGCCAGTGAGACTGTTACCCAACATCATGTCCACTGTTGGTGATCATTAGCTCATTTCCAACTCATGACTCAAAATCCCATTAGGGTCAAAGCATGAAGGAGCACGTCAATCTCTTGCCATTTAAAACAATTAAATGTCCTTCCCCATCAGCGGATGCTAATGTGTGTTAATGTCATGGATAACTGAGGCATGAAGGGTCTGATAAATTACTCCAGAGAGCTGGCGCTGAGGCAAGGAGGAAGAAGGACGGAAGGAAAACAAAGCCGTGAATGAGATGAGAAGACAGGCAGGGAGCGCACACAGAGAAAGGGATATGATAAGGTTATGACGGGGAGAGTGAGCGAGTATAGCAGTGATTTTCAGCAGATGCCAATGGTGACAGTGTGACAGTGTGCTGATGTTTGGCATTTAAACACTAAATGTCACCAGCTTTGTTCATCTCCATCACGGTGAGAAACGCTGACAGTGTCGTCCTCTGTTCTAACACTACAGGCACCGTTTTGTCTTCAGCAGCTGATATGAACTAATCTCTCTCTTGGGGGGGATAGAGGGTATTGGGGTAATCCATATAAAACCAGAATTTGTGTAATGCATTTTGCCTTCATCTCAGGGCACATGAGCACTTCGCAGTTTTCCAAGGCTGGCATGATCACCCAGTGCCAGACAGTGAAAAACACCTTTTACTATAGGTTGGTAATTAGAATAAAGCATAGAATAAGTCAATTTAATAATACAACCTAACAGATTGAGTATGTTTTATGCACAATCTTAATGGTTATTTTTGATCATCTCAATAGATCACATCAATCTGATCACCTGGTACTTCCACTAAATGCATGCGGTACGTGAACAGCACCTCATACTGTAGTGTCACCCACTCTGTTGAAATTAGATGTGATTTGTTTAGTGACATTTGTTTTGAATATAAAGTTTTTAATGTCAAATTTTGCTTTACCTTTTGTTACAATTGTTTGATGTGGCTTAAACTGGCAGTTTAAGGGTAGGTTTAAGCCTTTAAAGTGAGCAGGTGTCTAGTACAAGAACATGAGGACAATGCTGTGGGTGGAAAAATTGTCTTGTTGTAGGAATTATTCCAAAAGAAACCTTTTTTAAATGACAAAATGTCCCACACCGTATACATAATTAGGGATGACTTTTGTTTTATGCACTGCAGTTTTCATTTACATGCTCCTCCACACTTTCAATACAAACATGTCAAGAAAAATTCAATACTACACCAAACAAGATCAAACTAAAATCTTTAAGTCAAGACATTGATAAAAAAAGAGACATTCCTATGGTTCTGCCCAGGCCAATACCATTATCAACACTGATAATATCGATCACAATCATCTGCTCTTTACAGAAAATGTAAAACATCAGCTCATATGGACCAAAAAAATCCTGTATTGTCACATCTGGCTCCATAATCTGACTTAAGAAAAAGCCATGTTTTGGCATTATGGCTTACTGCAGTTGAAGAAAAGTTAGATTTCTATATGACAAAGAAGTCCGTTACAGAAACATCACAGGATTCAGTTACAAGTTGACCGGATAAAATTGTATTTCTGGTATGTATAAAAACAATGATATTTAAATGATGAATATGGTGTGTGTATATATATATATAGCTTAATGGTTTGCAACTCAAGGATCCCAGTGGTTTCAATGAGCAATGCATACAATTTTGACAAACCAAATGGATATTAGACAAATCGATTTCCTACATACCGTATTGTGTCGAGAACATAAAATAAAGCTACAAAATAAATACAAGGGATGGGGAAAATATGGTTATTGTGCAACTGACTAATGGAGCCTTGAGTGCTTATGATACACTGTAAAAAGTTATTTATCCTATATTGTTTTACTTTTTGACAAAGCAGGTTTTTTTTGTTGTGTGTGTTGGGGGGGGGGGGGGGGGGGTGTCAGATTATGGTTATGTGAAACAGATAAAAACAGTGAAAGCCATTTCATGTATTGATATCAGTGTTTCTGACTGAAAAGACACTCTGGCCTCAGCAGGTCTGCCAAAAATAAATATTTGACTGCTAATTATTTAAGACAACTTGGGGCAAGAGCTGGCAAAACCACCACACTGTTAATATAATCAGTAACCATCTTTCGACTTTAGCTTGTTGAAAAGTGGCATTTGGATGGACATAATTGCTTGAGATTTTAAAATGGGAATTTGAAATTGCATATCTCCATTAACAAAGATCCACGGAATGCCTTCATCCCAAATCATCATCTTCTGCCTTGCGTCTCAATTACTACCTGAATAGGTGTTGTCTCCTTGAGACAGTTTACATAACAGAGCAGAGCTTGCAGAGGCCAAACTGACTGTTCAGTCACCGTTTCTAGGCTGAGACACAAACTGGAATAGAGTAACAATATCAACAGATAAGCAATTTACAAAATTACCTACAAATCTCTGTACAACTGAGTAACTATGAACATTAATACATTTCAAATGATCACAACAGAATAAATCTCCAATGAGGTTTTCTTTTCTTTTTTCCTTTTAGAAAATATATCATTACATTATCATTTGCAATATTTCAACATTTCTTAGAAAGTCAGAGAGCAGTATAGTAGAGGTGATTAGTAGAACGCAATGTTTCCTCCAATTATTTGCAGCAGTAGTGCTTAAGGTGGGATATTTATCAGTTTTAGCTCCGCATTTGTTCCATTTTGGTCCCCATTACAGTGCTAGTGCAAGCTGCGCACTACAAGGCTTTTCTTTGAACCTTCATATAATTCAATTTAAATATAACGTTTACACTTCTTTGTATTCGTGATGAAAATTAGGCTACAATTATACTCGTTTTATCCATAATTTTCTCAGAGATGGCGTTAACTTCTTGCTCTTGCAGCACACCACTGCTGAATGAACATAGAGGGAACACTGGAGGTTTGTGAGCGAGGCCTAGTTCAGGCCAAAGATGCAATGTGACGACATTCTTTTAAGCTCAAATTATACTTTGTTGTAGGACAGTGTCGCGTGCAGAAAATAGCAGATCTACAAGCTCACAATAAGTCGCAGATGAAGATCAGCTATTTTAGGGGTGCGACACACCGTCATGTGACGGAGCATAAATTAAGTAGAATGTTGTGGGAAGAAATTGCAGCGGTCTGAATTACCCCTGAGGGTAGTTGTCCCGTGGTACACCGGCATCCATACAGGGAGTGGTGAGGTTACAGACATGTCCATGGTCACTGTCAGAGGTATCTAGTGCAGAGATGGGTTCCTTCCCGGCCCATGTGGTTGCACTGCTTGCTACGAAAGTTTATAGAGACATACAGTATGGGGATAATAGCAAATCATTCTTATCCCACAGTAGCACATGAGCTTTGATAGTGATGAGGCCTCAAGTGAGCGACTTGTTGTCAGTTCTCAAGAGTTTGGTTTCATTCCAATCCAGTAGGGGCCGTCGTAGAGCACTAACTAGTAAGATGACATATGTCCTCGTCAAGCCATTATGATTTTTTAAATGGCATAGAACAGTATTTTATTTTCATATAAAGTTCTTTAAAAAGAATAACGAAGTTCTTAGTTCCACTTCCCCGTGTAGGGTTTCCATTAAAAACTTAAAAAAGAAATCCTTGCACTGTAGGGTATAGGAACCCATCAGACATGCAAGGAGGGGGTCATCAGTAGAAAAGTAAGGCCTTGGTGGGTAAACAAACCACAAGAGGGAATCTGAGTATAGCTTTTAACTGAGATTAAAAAGGCTGAGGATTAACAGGGTTCCGCAGCACAGTCTATATCAACAGAGGTGTTACAGAGTGAAACAAATAATCTCCTAAAAATATTTCATTTGCAATCCAAAGGATGTTTTATACCACCCGAGCCAACACTGCTTAGTTGGCAGTTTCTAGGTGAGACAGTTTCCAGACCAATGCTTCATGTCGTGTTGACACTGGGAAGCTTGTAGGAAAGAAGACACCATTGTATTGCTGCTGTCACAGGTAGGCCTATTAAGTGTTGTAGCCTACACAGTACACATTAAAAATGTATTCATATAAGGGAGCAGAGCAGGTCTGTTGAATCAGTTACACTGAACGCCTTGCTGAAGAGCACCCCGACAGTAGCCGTTAATGGATGGAAGTTTGTTCCCTCATCATAACTTTCCTTGTCTGGGCTTTCTGGTCTGGGCCAGAGATTCAAAGAAGAAACCTTTAGGTCCCGAGCATGCTTGCTTGACTTTCGTTGCAGCCTTTTACAGCACAACAATGTGTCTATAATGCGAACAAAAGCATGACATGACATCTGCCTTGCATTTTGTGACATTTATTCAAGCATCCAACCACAAAACTTGCAATGTCTGATTTCCGAAGCAGTGCAGAACTGACAAACAGAAATAAACACAGAATCATTGTTTTAACCAGGGTCCCTACACATTTTCTTTTTCATTATTCTGCTTCCCCCTCCACTCTGGATTTGATTAATTTGCACATTTGTGTAAGAGAAATTATGCTGATAGTGGCTGGGTCATAATTTAATAATCTATTAGTTATTATACAATTATTATATAATAATATAATTCTTAACCATAACAAATATCACAATATGTGACAAGACAGTGGGTCTACAATTACATCAAACTCATTTTCTAAATGTTGGAACCCTGTAAATGATAGTTTGGTCCAGACAGTGATTGTTAAACATTACTTGATGAAGACGAGCATTTTTCTGCTGTCACGGGTACTTTTAAACCCTTTAATTATAGTCTCTTAATTTTTTACGGAAAGTCTGCATGGTCATAAACCTACTGAACACATCATGACACAACCAATTCTTCCTTATTATGGTTATTAATAATACATCTGGTCGTGTACCTTTGCACTAGTGTTTTCTTTGTTAGTTTGCTTGTTAGGTTTTTGCTGTGGCATGACACCTGCATTTCTCTCTGGGGTTAATTTGAAATATAAAGCCGTTAGTTGGCAAATATGAATTTATAACCACCAACTTGTGGAATCACTACATACTGTAGTACACCATCATCCCGACAGATGCTTTTTTCTTTTCCTCTGGTAGCTACTGCCATTTAGATAACTGCTGCAGACCTGCAGGTAGCAGGGCACTCTTCTGGTAAGTACGTTTAAACCACATTCGACCTGGAGTCCCTATTTTGGGAATAGATAGAATAAATAGGAAGAAAAAATAAAGCAGATCTGCAAGCTCACAATGTGTCGCACCGCAAGCTTGTAGATGAGCTATTCCTTTTATTTCTGAATAGGGTTTAAGTGGTTAACTCGTAACACTTGTTGCTTTGAGTGACATACACACGATGGGGCTCTCAGGACTGTCAGGAATGACCAAGAACCATTGAAAATATTGGGGTAAACAGGAGGTAGTAATCCAGCATTGTACAGGGTGGTTTCTGGTGCTCTCATGGACACACTTGAGTATTTTACCACCAATGTCTGGGACTGCAACTCATGCATTTCAGTGGTTGAATGGATGACATGGTATAGCTTAGGAGTCAGTTGATTGTTCTTTCCTCTAAATGTGAGCAGAATGGTTTCTGCATGGAAATACAAAACAAATTCAAAAGAAGCTGCTAGGGGGGCTTCAAGTGGCCCGTCCCAGTCAGCTGTGAAACTGGTAAGCAGCAGAGCCCCAGTGAATCAGGACTCGATGGCTGGGTGGAAGAGTGGGGGACATGAGAAAGTATTTGAGTTTATGTCTAGTTTGAGATTCCCAGGGCTGTAGGGCGTGGATGGAGGGAGAGGGGGAGTGATCGCGCCTGGGGTACAGACAGAGGGCCGGAGTGGGTTCCTGGCCAAGCCCACCATATGAAGCAGCAGACAAAGGCATCACTCTTTCTCTGCATCGGTCCTGGACAAAGCAGTAAGAAGACAACAGTCCCCTATTTTCCTATGATCTCTGTCAGCAAGGCGAGGACGTCGACTGAAAAAGACTGATTCTTACCATCCTATCATTCAAGGAAACGAACAGGCCTCAGGTAGCAAATATGGAACACACACAAATAAAAGGGAGCAAATAGTACAGTATCGCTTTGTGGTATGTGGTAACACTCCACACTGCACCGTTGCGACAGCTGTAGTGGTGACTGGAGTTTGGTAAATTCACTTGAGTCTTGTTGTAAATGACACGGCACTCAACATTATGCACGCGACCGAAGTGGCAATCGTCCGCTAAAAAGGGAAAACATTTTCTTTCAAATCAGTCATGTTATGTTCCACATGCTTTCCACTCAAATGACTCGTGGCATTTTCACGGTTCGTTGTACGGGAAATGGCTGCCAACATAATGAGCCAGTCATAGAACAGCACAGCACAGCACCGCACAGGAATGTCTATTCCCTCATGTCTCTGTGGCCTGCTCAGGGAAACGCAACGAGCCCCTCTGCATGTACAACAACTCCTTTGTCCCTTACCAGCGTGTATCAATACTACAGCTGTGTGTGTGTGTGTGTATAGTCTCCCTCCCTGCACACCCCCTCAGCACATGGAGATGGTGACGTTGATCCCCAGGTTGCCGTTGTCAGCGAAAAGGTGGGCGATAGACGTGTCGAACACCAGGCAGTCACTGTTCATGATGGCCGCCGCCACGCCGTCGTGGATGGAGCGCGGCGTAGCCTCCCACGTCAGCCGCCGCCGGTTGCCGTTCAGTTCCAGGCGGTAGGCGAAGTTCTCGGCCTGCTTGCGTGTGCCGATGAGTAGAACCACAGCAAAGAACTGCTGGTGGCCCTCGTACTTCTCCTGCTTCTCCAGGACCAGCATGAAGTGGTGGTTGAAGCACGACTGCATCATCACCCAGTCCACAGCGCCTGGCAGGTTGATGTCTGTGGCCAGGAAGACAATGTCCTCCCCCTGGTGTGATAGAAAGAGAAAATAAGAGACAGAACAAAAAAAGGAGGGAAACAGACCAATACAGATACCAAGAGTTATAGGTACAAAGAGTAAAGAATGACGTCATTTATAAGTCATGGATTAAAGCTGCAATCCAGAACTTATTTTAATACAATATAGTAGTACATCAGTACATGTGGTTTGAATTCCGGGCAGGACATACAAGTAATGCATTGCAGCTTTAAAGTGCCAATTTTCACTTTTTAAAATGTCAATGTCTGGTTCCCGATGTGCTCACCACCGTCTGAATGCTGTTCCTATTGTATATTCTACTTTATAGTGAGCTGTATTTTTTACTCTCTTTTTACTTCTTTTCTGGCATTGGACTCAGCCGTGATTGTTTGTCGACAGATTTGTGAAAGACTTTAAGTTCAGCATTTAAGTTCAGAATGCCAAAATGAATGTGATTGTTTTAACTGCTTCACAAAGTGAACTGGCTGATTGACCAATCCAATCTTGGATCGTTTCACTGACTACTTTGTTTTGAAAACGCGGGTTGAAAATAAACAGGGCCGAGTCCCTGGTTTTAGAATGTAAGAATTTGATTGTATAAACATCATAAGTGCCCACTGCTGGATTTCTCTCACAAAGCTCTTTCTATGGTTCCCTAACATCTTCCCAAAGAATGGTCCATTTGATTTTTTTTGACCACTGTCAGAGTTAAATACACTCAGGATTTTCCAGTGTACTGACCCTGTTGGGGAGGCAGAACATTTTCCCTCTCATGGAGCAGTGGAATATCTCACACACACTGAAATGTGATACTGCAGAGCACAGTATACTCTACCTGTAGCGTGGTAATGGACTTGTGTGCGTGCATGAGGTGAGGCATAACAGCCTCCAGGGAGCCATGCCACTTGCAGGTGGCCCCGGGACAGGGACAGGTGTAGGGTCGGTACTCGCACACCTCCTCGTGCTCTGGTTTCTCACTGTGGTGGAGGGACAGTCCGCAGCCCGCCGACGAGTACTGGAGAGGGAAGAGGGGAAGAGAGAGAGAGAGAGACATTTGAATTGGCTTACACAGTAAATTATTTGGGTTACTAACGTAACCATGGGTGCTCTGAGTAACATGAGTTAGTGTCTCACCTAGGGAAAGCATAGTGAGACACGAAACAAATGCCAAGACAGAGAACTTTGGGTTACGAACGTAACCTTGGTTATCTGAGTAGCATGACTGAGTGTCTCACTATGAATTATAGTGAGACACATAACGATTGCCAAGAAAGAGAACCTCAATGTCTGAGAGTTTAGAAATGTAACCAAATGTACCCATATTAAGAGCCCATTTGGTTGTTACATTTGTACACTGTCTGAGTTACAAATGAATAAATTAACACTAAGGATTGTACTGTGTAGAAAATCTTTCCAACAAAACTGTGCCATCTCAAACTGAAGGCAACAAGAGACAGAGAAGGTTTGTGGGGATTATTTGGGGGGAAAGACAGCTGAGGAAATGAGACAGCTGAGGAAGACTGAATCTAACGGAAGTCACAGTAAAATCCTGAATGTAAAGAAAAGAGAAGAAAAGAGGAAAAAGAGAACCCATAAGGGTTGATTTTTACACTTTTAGACAGGCACACTCAGGATTTTATGGTGCAGAAAATACATTTCCAAATGTATGATGCTTTTGGGTTTTGACCACAGAAAAATCACAGCAGGTATAAATGCAACACGTGTGGTTTCTAAAAGGCTGAAAAGCAACATTGAAAAAAACAGAAGAATTGCACAGCGTTGCTACCACTCATTACCCACTGGGTTAGAAGAGAACATGAAGTGAAAGAGACTGAGCAAAATACATACAGTATAAAAAAGTGGGAAATAAAGCCACGGTTAAAGGGAGAGAGGGAACTGAGACCAGAGATAGGGGGTGGGGGGGGGGGCAGATAGAGGCTTCAAATGAGTGCAAAATAGAGAGAACAAAGACATGGAGGGAGAGAGAGAGGGTGGAGTGGGAGGACATGTGAAGGGTAGGGAAAAGAGCAGAAAATAGAACGAGAGAGGAGGAGGAGCAGAGGAGAGGAACTGAGGAAAGATGATAAAAAGCGAATACTAATCATAAAACCCCGTGAGGTTTGTAATATCAGCAGTTAAACCAGGCGGCAGATTGATGCCCTCTAACCAATGTCAGGAGTCACAACTCTAGGCTGATGTGATGCACTGTAATCTCACCATGTAAAACATTGTTATACCCATTACAAAAAAAAAACTTAAATATTTGTTCTTATGATTATTACGATATAACGTACTGTTAGTCTGTTAGGAAAAAGGGGAGCAACCGGGTAAACTTTTGTCTTTGCTAGTTTTTAAGATGTATGAAAATCATAATGTTAAAAGGGGTGGACATGATATTACACATGAAAAAGGTTCCGGTTAAATGTCTAAAATAGAAAGGAGAAAAGCAATTCTCTGAAAAGTATTCATTTTAAATGTGTCTGAGCAATTGTTTTCTCAGAGTAGGTGTCAGTTTTTTCCAGAGGGTGAAGCTCTCATTTATTTTGTTATGACACTTTCATAATGCTCGTGGGAGGAGGCACGAAAAACAGAGTTTATTTGTCACTCATACAGCTACAAAAAAAGCGGAATGCAATTTTGTGAGGTTGTCAAAGTACTGCGCTACAACAACATACAATAATAATAAAGAAACTAAGATGATAAAAATAAGTCATCAGCAGTATCCACATCAGCATAACATAACATGGGCATGCTGCCTTAAGAATACAGTATAAATGTATATGTTGTGGTATAATCTATTTTATATATTGTACTGTAAGGAACTGTTCTCCTTGTGTCAGTCAGTATGTGCTGTGTTGCCAAGCATGTTATCACTGAAACAAATTGCAGCGTTTTTTATTGGACATGGATTTTAATTATGGCATGGAATTTCAATGTATCATGTGTGTGTGTGTGTGTGTGTGTGTGTGTGTGTGTGTGTGTGTGTGTGTGTGTGTGTGTGTGTGTGTGTGTGTGTGTGTGTGTGTGTGTGTGTGTGTGTGTGTGTGTGTGTGTGTGTACGCACGCGTGCCTTCATGCGCCTGTAGAGGAGGAGCCACTATACAAGCTTCTAAGGTCAATCAGGAGCTGATAAATTGCATGGCTCTTGCCTGTCCAAGCACAAGCTTTCTCCTTGATTATCCTAGACAGGGAATAGCAACAAAGGTCACAGTGGAATTCCCTCTCTCCATTTTTACTCGTCCCCCTCCGTCTCTGTCGCCTTGCCTCTCTTACTTCTCTCTCATCGCTCACCCCCCCCCCCCCTACCTGTTTTTCTCTCCATGCTCAATTGAACAATACAGCACAGTATAGATAGGGACCTTGTGGCAGAACCGCCCCCAGCCCCGCCTCCCCCTCCCTACTACTGCTAATCCCAGTACACACACAGGGAGGAGAAGGGCTGTAGGATGCGAATGGTTAATGAAGTATGAAGACAACGTGAGATGATGCCATTATGCTGTTCAGCAGCAGAGGGACCCAGGGGAGTCACATAGCACAAGGCCCCATTAGCCATGCAGTTTGAACATAGCCATGTGTATGGGGCTCTGTGCCTTCATTCATCTTCGACATCAACCACTCTGATATGTATAGATAGATATGGACACACATAGAAAAGGCGTACAGTAGATATAGCAGCCGGAGAACAATGGTAGAGATGAGAGACTGAACAAGAGGTAAAGACAGATTGAGATATAGAAAAGGGCTTCAATCATATTCACATGCATGCAAGCATGTCTGCGTCAATGCTTTGCTCACTGTGGTACCTGGTCCCATACTTGGATTATGTCCAATAATTCTATATTATGATTTGAAAATGACTCTACGGTATTATAGTATATGGAGAAAATTGTGTTTGGTTGGGTCCCGCTAGGAGTTCCTCCAGCGGTTTGGTATGGTTTAATGTTTTCCCATGCCAACTTGTAACTACGCACGATAGATCATTTATGACAAATAAGTGCATTTTGTCAAATACGAGTCAAATTCCCTATGTGAAAATACCTTACTAAGAGTTTAAGCTCCTCTTGACATGGCATTTAGCTAAAAGCAACACTATACCCGCTAATACCCACTGTGAATCAGCCATGAGAATCGACCTGCAGCCGTTGTGAAGAACGATTTCAAGGACAAGTGAAATAGAAGCAGCTGCACGCTCATAGCTCTGATACACAAAAATAAATCAACAGCCAACAGCATTGGCCTCATCAGGTTTCATGTATAATTTCAAGATTCAAACCGAAAATGTGAGGGGGAAAACGGGAACAGAAATGTGCTGGAGGAATACTCAAAAACGGCAGAAGTTATTTATTTTAATTAACAATTTGTTTATTTTTTCTTTGCGTAAAACATGGCTGGTATCCAATTTGGGATTCATTTTCTATGGAGGTGCTAGGCTGACTGGACAAGCAACTGAATATTATCAATATGCTCTGTGCATACATCTGTGTACAAATGATACCATGTGTATGATTCTCATCATTTTTTATGATATTGGGCTCTTAAGTTTGTGCAAACTGTGGTTTTGTTCCCAACCTCAGCCCACTGCGCAGTATATTTAATGTTTTGCCTTGTGTGTTTTCTTGTTGTGTCTTGTTGGGCAGCTCAAAGGGGGAAAAAAAGAGAAAAAAGCGCACTGGGAAAGTGGGAATTTAATGTTTAACAATTGAGATGTTGGAACAAATACAGAGAAGCTCAGGCAGTAGCCTCACTAGATGGACCTCTCTGTTCCATAGGAGTGTTGGCCGTCATGCCCTGTGCAATATTGAATGATTAGTGCAATAAGTGGATTATGTTCTGAAAGGTGCATTGCGGGGGCGGATTTAGACGTTTGGCCTGGATAAATTGGGGAGGGAGAGATGCAGGACAAAAAATGGATTGAGAGATGAACACAGTAGAAAAAGGATAAGAGCATAGGGGGGAAATGAAGAGAAGGTATGAGGCTACTCTGCTGTCTATTGAGTGGCTTTGACCCAAGATAAAAACAGAGCTTGTCATCAGTCAATGCAGCAGCCAAGCCGGATAACACCTATCTGAGGAAGGAAAGTAGAGGTTGATAGAAAGATGACTGGGTGGATGGGTAAATGGATGAATTGCTAGATGAGTGGATGATGGATGGTGAACACAAACTCACACACACAGTGGATGGATGGATAGGTGGCAGGGGGGATGTATGCATGGGTGGGGTTGCATTTGTTCATTTCTGCATGTGTGATTCTAGCTATTTTTAACCATGCAAATTGACTAGAAATGAATTCTTAATTACAGCAGCAGCCTGGGGGAGGGTTGATTCCACTTGTTCACACCGAGCTGTCTGGTTGTCAACACCACACCAATACAGCCTTCTAACACAATTAACATCTACAGTTACTTTCCAGAACAGTACATTTTCTTCCCGGTTATCTTTTGTAACATAGTGGGCGGGTCAGTCTCATTTTACTTCATGGTAACCGTATGGTATAAAAGAAAACAGTAATTCCCAATTTAGGCTAAATGACTGTAACGTCTCAACTTCATGGAGGTAAAAGAGTGGGGGGGGGCAACAGAAGGGTGTGTGTGTGTGTGTGCGCGCGCGTGCATGGGGAGGGGTATTTTGACATTATGTGAGAGGTGAGCTTTGCTTTGACATTATGTGAGAGGTGAGCTTTGTTTTACTGCCCTGGTCAACTACCCCCCGGATATTTCAATGGGTTTCAATATTTGCCCTATTAAGAATTAATCCATGCTGCAAGTCAGAGGCTTCCCTGGGAAATCGATGTCCCCAGTGGCTCCAGTGGCGCTGCAGGCTGCGTGGCTGAATAGAAACCACGAGCTGCTGAAAATAGCAACACTGTACAAAAAAACAAACAAAAGCTCAGACAACATGAGCTCAGATTTATTGAACTCAAGGTCCTTGAAGGAAAATAATCTTGTCCTTGCCTGCAGCTAATGGACCCTTTTCACAGTAGATATGCTGTCATGGTGGTAAATGTAGCTTAAGGTGGAAACATAAAATATGGTTACGTTTCATTTAGGGGTTACTGTGCATCAGCAAGGACAACTCCTGCACAGTTAACTCCATGCTGGCACACAGTAACATCTAGCAGATCCCTAAATATGTTATTGGCCGTTTATCCATATGGCATGTAAGAATTATGGGTGTGAAAAAAGTGTTACGGTCAAGAGATTCACTTTTTCCCTACATAGATATAATAAATACACTTTTTTTTTAATGAGCCCACATTTCTTTTCCAGGCATATGGCATGCCTCAAAATCAACACAAATAAATGTATTGGTGTCCAAAAATTAAGGTGCTGCTAAGGTTTAGACAGAATACTCAAAAAAATCTGATATCAATCTGTAAGGTCTGAAAAACAGATTAAAAAGGACTTTGCTGGGCTCGCTCATGCTTTCTTGCAGTGCAGAGGTTAGGTTTAAGGTGTCAGGGGAGGTAAATGGCATATTCTCCTCAAACAGGGTTTCAACTGGATTGATCTGTCCATCAAATAGCCCAGCCAAGACAGAAACTAAGCACGTAATCTGTGATAAGCTGCGACCAGCTCTTGCCTTGTGGTTCAACATTTTGGATAGAGACCAACCACTGAGTGGCTTATACTAGATATACTAGCTAAAATACAAATAAAATATGTTATTATTCCATTCAATCTTATTACAGTCACAGTGTTCAACACTGACATTTTTATCAACATACCAAATGGCTTGCTTGTCGAAAATATGGATGGTAAGTCAGAAATGTGTGTCACAGACATCTCCTGTGTCTATGGAACCCTTTCTCTGGCTGTGTTACCGAGAGGCAGTTCTGGGTGCCCGTGAACAAGGTTGTGTGTGTGTGTGTGTGTGTGTGTGTGTGTGTGTGTGTGTGTGTGTGTGTGTGTGTGTGTGTGTGTGTGTGTGTGTGTGTGTGTGTGTGTGTGTGTGTGTGTGTGTGTGTGTGTGTGTGTGTGTGTGTGTGTGTGTGTGTGTGTGTGTGTGTGTGTGTGTGTGTGTGTGTGTGGTCTCAGCTCCTTGAAGTTAAACCACGGTAAGAGGGGGGCTGATAAGACAGACACAAGATGATTAGCATGGCTAATTAAATGGGATTTAACCCAAAATGTGTCAGAGGTGGCTGGAAGATTATGTAGTATTGCACCGTCTTTCTAAAACATTCTTCCCTACTAGTCCCCACTGAATAACATTATTGCATCAGAAATGCAAAATAATGTATAATAATCCATTTAGACCTGGAACCCCTTTTCGTTGTTATACCTTTCAATCCGAGAAGCCCTTTTTGTAACTATACCTAGATCTATATATATCTTAAATCTATACATCTCTATATATCTCTATAGCTATATCGATATGATTTAGAGGGCGTTTCTAGAATCTGCCTCAGGTCTAAATGGGCTAATGCAAAACAACAAGACAATCCATGTTCCTTTTGTAATTAAGATTTGAATCAAATCTGATGACTCTTGAAATGCATTCAACTCAACGAAAGTCACTTTTGTTTATTTTCATAATTTTCACGACATGAAACCAATTACAAGTGTGGGTTCAAAGGGATCAACCTTGAGCCCTGTTCACCCCCATTTAAAAAAAGGACCTTGTTAGTGACCAATTGAAGACAGTTTTATCTGTCAAAAACATTCCTAATCACATCCCACTATACTCCCTCTTCCCCTCCACCTCTTCTCCCAGCATCCCCTAGCCCGTCTTCCACAGCGTATAGCCTCAGGGGCTGTATCCACAGCTGGGAGTCCCAGAGGAACAATATGGACAACAGCATCACACATGTCAGCCACACTTCTCTGCACTGGGCTGCAGAATCAAACAGGCCCTCAGGGCAAAATGTGCACAAATGGTGCATGACAATGCCGCTGAATATGGGCTTGAGCATGCAAATAAATAACCCTGGAATCAAAGCTGACAAATGGAACATATTAGTACGGCCCACGTTTCCTCTTGCTACATGTAATACAGTGGGGGGGGTCGTAGTTCTCACATTAATGTGAGAGACTACCACCGTGTACTCAGAAAAAACAATGACTCCAGTTTAATGACTCAATAAACACTCAAAATTCCAACGTAGTCTAGTATGCACCCCTACGGGTGGGGTAACACATAATGAACACACTGTTCATGCATAAGTCATGAACATACAAATGCACACAGACACGGGCAAACATTCCCACCCCTCACAATTTAAACCAAAAATCAATTTAGCTCTCTGAGCACCAAGCATTAAGAACCAACTGGTTTTGTCAAGCTAATCCCATAACGGCAACAAAAAGCTTCCACATTCACCACCAGCACTAAATGGTTCACCCCCCACCTCCCCCTGCTCATTTTAATTAAAACCTTCTAATCTAGGCTGGGGCTCTGGAGGCCTCCTGTTACTAAAACTATACCAATCCTTTCGTAGTGCAATCTCTACATCTGTTGATGGGCCGTTCTGGTTATGTGGGTAACTGTATTGGACTGCTTGACTAGTTGAGAATAAGACGGGCTGACCCATTACTGACTGACTGAAACCTGATATACGTCACATGATGTTTTTTGCACAGCAGTTCATGTGATTTTCAAGCCAACAACTCGCCATGATGCATAGTGTTACTTCTTTGAAAATCTGTTCTTTTCGGCGGGCGACAGTCGTGCAAAGTATGATGTATTTAGGCTCAACTAGAGGTTGACTAAACTGCCTGCCTGGGCATCTAATAGACTCAGTTGGCTGGTTGCCCCCCCCCTCTGTTCTCTGCCAGCTGCCAACCCCAGCCTGGTCCTTTCTCTCCCCAGCCCTGTGGGACGCCAAGAAGAGAAGCCTAGGCAGTCTCTTTTCAATTATTAAACAACTTCTTTCCTATGCCATTTAGGCTGCAAATCATCTCACTAATGTAGATGTAGTCCATGAACAATCAATGGAAGGCAGCTGATTATGTCTTCCTTTAGGGAACGTCCTGTCTGTAGAGCATTCTACACACAACATATATATAATTGCAGAAAAACAACATTATAATAATAACTTCTATTGTAGTCTTGTGGCAGAAGGTGAAGCTTTGTCTGATTGCCTGTGGTGAGGGGCTCACTCATCATAAATAATCAACAATAATGACCTTACAAAAGGCTACTGTTGGTCGACATAACATAGTAAATGCATTTAAAAAATAATACCTCAATTTTACGGCATTCATTGGCATTGAAGTTTCACTACAAATAGTAGACTAGGGTCTGAGCCATCTAGAAAAATGTTCTTGTGTGTGTTTGTGTGTCTAATCTCGCAAACCCATCAGCGCCAAAAAGGATTGTGCATGCTACCAGTAGGACAAGAAAGTAAATCTCTATTTTCACAATTCACACGTTGGGGTAATTTCTTTTGTGTTAATATTTTCCACATTTTGTGAATTCAATCTCTGATTCACCGTCCACCCATAGGCAAGACTGATGTTATCAACACGATAGAGATCCACAGGGAAGCCACGTCGTTTAGACCCCGTCTTTTTTCTTTATTTTTTTGCAACTTCCCCATTGGGAAATGTGTGCATTTGACCGATCCTCCTTACTATTTGCAGCAATGGGAAGCGACCAAGGGGCACTCAGGGAGCAGTTAGTGTCTTGCTCAAGGACACAACACAAAGCCTGTGTCCCCAAACCCTCTAAATACCATTATTGAAAAGAAAACCATAAAGTAATGCCCGGAAACAGTAGAACAATAAAATACTTATTTATAACAGAATAACTGCAAACAATGTGGAGCATTGCAAAATAACTACCAACTCCATCCACACAAGATCCTGTATTATAAACTATGGCAAACTAACCTTTACACACACACACACACACACACACACACACACACACACACACACACACACACACACACACACACACACACACACACACACACACACACACACACACACACACACACACACACACACACACACACACACACACACACACACACACACACACACACACACACACACACACACACACACACACACCTCAACTGCAGTGTCTGGTTCCCTCCAAAGTGACATATCACTTTTACTCCCCATTTTTTTAATAATCTACATCTGCCACCACAGAAACGATGTACTGTACCAGGTGGTATACGTTTAACATAATTACAATAAACCCACAATGCTGATCAAGCTGTCTAGCAGTAACACATATTGATACATCACTGTCTCATCTGAGATAAAGCATCTCTATGCATCTCTATACCTTTAGAGAAGAACATCCAGGTCAGTTCTAAATATTCAAAGTAGTTTTCTGTTAATGAATTATTCAACACACACACACACACACACACACACACACACACACACACACACACACACACACACACACACACACACACACACACACACACACACACACACACACACACACACACACACACACACACACACACCTCTCTCTCCAAACATAGACCAGATTTCACCATTTCAATTGAGGAGGAGAGCTATTATTGACCAACAACAAAGAAATCTCTTGAGAGAAACTGTGGATAATTACCCCCCCCCCCCCCCCCGTACAATCAAACAGTGTTGACGCTCAGGGCATCAGTAAATGTGTCAATCTGCACTTGCCAATCAAATGCTTTATTTTGGCAGGTTTTTTTTCTAGCTGTTGAAAGCATTTCAGGGAAGCAGGGGGTGGCGGAAGAGAACAACAAGAAACATCTGTGCATTCCCTAATAAAAATGTACATTAGAGAGAAAACAATGACCAAAACACCAAGCGAGATGGAATTTAGAGTGAGGGGTAGAAGAATCTCAACAGAGGAAGAGAGTGAGAGAGAGAGAGAGAGAGAGAGAGAGAGAGAGAGAGAGAGAGAGAGAGAGAGAGAGAGAGAGAGAGAGAGAGAGAGAGAGAGAGAGAGAGAGAGAGAGAGAGAGAGAGAGAGAGAGAGAGAGAGAGAGATCACTAATGAGGTAGAAAAAACGAGTAAAGCGGGACAGAACAGGTGTGCTGCCTGCCATCGTCACTCTGCCTCAGGCTTCCCTGCAGATGCAATCTTTTAAAAGCTCACTCCATCAGAATGGCTTTTAACTATTAAATTTAGCTCACTTCATTGTCTTGTTTACCATTCACATTGCTTTTTTCATTCACTCACACACACACACACACACACACACACACACACACACACACACACACACACACACACACACACACACACACACACACACACACACACACACACACACACACACACACACACACACACACACACACGCACACACACACACACACACACACACTCCCTGCTGGGATTGTGTACAGCACTTTTGAAGCTTTGGGTTTGAAGTGCTCTATAAATACACTAGCTATCATTCCTGTAAACTAGCGGACCCGTTTGTCCCCATGGTGCGTTGAGGTCATAATGGAACAGAGTGAGGTCATAATGAGAGAATGAGAGAATGAGATCATAACGCGGAGCAGACTGGGGAGGATCGTATATCCATATTGACTGACTGGTTGAACAGATAGTTCCACCAGTTCCACCATCTCAGCTCTGTTTACATTTTTCCAATGGTTCCATGGTTTTTATGTTGTAAATGCACCCATATAATATAGAGAAACAAATTACACACAATCAAACCCCAACTAAATGAAATAGTAACAAATGAGAGCTTTGCTTGCGTCTCTAGGTAACCAGATGGTCCTTTGCTGTTGGTATAGCACTCAATCATGGCAGAGAAGCCCATGCTGACAGCCCTCTCCATGGTGTGCATTTAACTTGCAGGGTGTTACACAAACTCACATCAACCACAGGTTCAAGTTCTCTCATTTATGGCTTTGAAAGAAAGAACGTTGTGCTCAAATATTGACTGGACTGTCCCTAGAGCCAAAAGAATACATTTCTCAAGTGTGCAGCGTTTCCCGTTAATTGGCGGGTGCACAAGGTATCCATTACATCCATCTTAAAAATGAGCAGAGATGGCACAAGAAATGAAAAGACGCAACCCCCATCCACCCACCCACCCACACTGTATGCCCCTGACACCACCTCACAAGCCCTACACCCTTTCACTCCAGTCCGCGATCGATACCGATCAGGCTAAAAGTTGCACAGATGAGACAGATTGCTCAGTAGTGACTGAGAGACTCTGGTAAATGGTTTAGCAGTGGGGATCAAATCTCTCTTCCAGAAGGACACTTGCATGTACTGTTTTAGCTACAGAGCAGGGCATGTAACGAATGATGAATCACAGTCATGAACAGGTATTGATGTAAAAAGGCGATATAATGAGATGGGGTGGGTTCCCGGAACTCATGGGTTTACAAATTCAACAGTCAACCAAAATCTGGTTACACACACACACAAACACTAACACACACACACACACACAGCAGAGGACACTGCACTAAATCATTACTAATACTCTTACATACTAAAGAGAGCCTCCCTTGCAATCAGTGAGGCGCATCAATAATTTTATAGCATGAAAATGGAGACGATTAAACAAGACCTAGAGACATTTCCTATTGATAGTCAAGTACAAATCACAATGCAGTGTTCAGTGGTGAAGACGTACTAGTACTACTACGATCCACCTTTCATGATCTCCTTTTAGTTTCACTTTTACATCACCACCAGGCATTTCAGACTTGCAGGATGTTTTGTTATGGTATGCACATAGCGGCATGAGCCGTTTTGAGGGTACAAACAAATAAACATACATAAACACATACTGACAAGCTATGTTGTAGGAAAAAATGGATTTGGTTCAAGTGTTTTAAGAACAACCGACGGTTTAGTTTAAATAAAGCTTTTTAAATAAGGCTTTTAATTAAATACATTTCCTTGCCATGCATGGATGCATAAAATATTTTGAGTAACACTTGCATTTTGTGTTTGTTGGGTGTTAAAGACAAACATCAAAAAGCCTCAAAATAAAGGTAAGTGAAATTACCGTCAAAATCCGTCAAAGAAAAGCCATCATCTATATGTAAATCATGATGTAAATCATGATGCAACAAAAGCTAGCGATGGAGCAGACTTTTGCCATCAGTCGCTGTAGAAAATAAGGAAGCACGTTATCCACTTGAACCCCAGCATCCCTATGCTGGAGAGAATATTCGGCATAAAAAGCAGATCAACAAGCTCACACTTTTGGAACTTTTAGATCAGCTATTTTTGGCAAAGACATTCGATGTGGGTGGGGGGGTGGGGGGGGGGGTGGAATACAGTTCCTCAGGTACTCAGGTTCATTTTACCAAGTATAGAGGGTCTAAGTGGTTATCCAACCTATAGTCCTTGGTACTGCCACAGTACTCACCTGACTGCCAGGCTGTGGTCTGGCGTGGCAGACGGGCCGAGTGGCTCCGCCCCCACCCCTGACTTCTGACCCTTGTTGCTGTTGTTGTGGTTGTTGTTGTTGTCCGCCATTAGCGCAGGCTGCCCCTGTGGCAGTAGCTGAACCGACCCCGCGATGCCGATGCCAGCCCAGCAGGCAGCGCCACTGAGCCAACTCCCTCAGGAGGGGCAGGCAGGAGGCCGGACAGAGCATCACACCCACTAGTTAAAGCCGCCCTACACATACGGTACATACACACACATATAACTGTTTAGGGCTGCAGCTACCGGTTATCTTCTTAGCGATTATTCTATTGATGACTTTTTCCAATTAATTGAAAAATTGAGGAGTGTTTTAAAAACAATATATTCAAAAACAATTTATTAACAAATCGATTAACCACTTAAGCATTACTTTATGCTTCATCGTATGACGACGTTGTGCAAAAATAGTGAAAATAGCCAATCCACAAGCTCACAACACGTCTCACTGACACGTTGTGAGCTTGTAGATTGGCTATCTTCACGAACAACACACAATGTTTTGATTTGTACTTTTTTTGTGCCTATAATGACATGCCCAAAATAGGGATTGATTATTAATCAATTATTTCAGTTAATTATTGATTTTCAAATATTTTTTATAATCAATCAAATTGATTAGTTCAATAACCATTCCACCCATACAACTGTTGTTGAACGTGCATTACTGAACACATTCTCTACTATAAGCACATACAAAGTTGTTTCCATCCAAATGTCATGTACATTTTAAGCTAATCAGTAAATAATTGTTTAATCATCATTATTTAGAAAGAATATATATATATATATCTTTTTTTGGCATTGCTTTTTGCATAGCTTTTCATCTGGAGAAAAGTAATCATTCTGCTTTTCTAGGGCAATACATCATAATTAACATAACACTTGGATGGAAGCACTGGCTGACGCTGTACACTTGGATGGAAGCACTGGCTGTACAGACACACTAACTGAAACAAACAAACACACACACACATATACACACTCTCACACCATCTTGCTGTAACACACACACTTGCTTCCCTCAATCAATTTCATGCACCACTGAGTCTTTACTATAACCCCCAAGAGACCTATCAATGGCCTTACGCCGTTGTGACTTCACAAAGCGGATCCAATCTCCATCTCAACGGCCGTCCTGTGAGGGTCCCACTGTATTCATAGTAAGACCCCAACACACCGCCTGTCTGTCTGACGTACACCCTGTCTGACTGCCACAGAAAAAGAAACCTGCTCACTGCTTGAAGCTAAATATTTGTCAATGTGCCAGTTCACTCAGGAACAGTGATATTTCAGCATATATTCTTATCCTGCCCCTAAAGACCTGGAAAACCAACATACTGACACACTGCACCTTCCACAGGCCACATGGTAACAGATGCTAAATATACCCAATATACCCTAGATTTCAGCACACTGTACCGTCCTATGTTTGTCTCTCTTTACTCTCCCTATGCTGCAAGAGATAGATCAACTTGACAATGAGCCAGGTAACAAGAGCTAGTCAACAGCTGCTCTACTCTGGTAGCTATTCATAAAACAGACAGATCGAATGGCATACAGACAGACAGAGAAGGGAGGGGGGCTAAAGAGACAGCAACAGGGAGGGACACAGAGAGAGAGAGAGAGAGAGAACAAGAGAGTGCAGCTGCAAGACCAAGACAGCAACAGTATATGAGTGAGAGAGAGAGAGAGAGAGAGAGAGGGGGGGGGCATAGGAGAAAGAGAGATTACCAGCAGAGCCTGTAAGTAGAACACACTTAACAAGTGTGACAAATGGTTAAGATTCCTTTTACAGTAGACTGCTCTACTGTTTAACACTCTGCCAATAACACAGTTCTGGAAAAGTGCCATTGCCACTGAATCCAATTAGTAACATTGAAAAACAAAGACATTTGTTTAGAGGAAAAGAATTACCCTGAAGCATCATGTCAATGATGCAAGTGATTGAAATCTATAAATATTAAACTAGGAAGCATCGATTATTTTCTTAGCCATTATTCAATCAATTACTTTTTTGATTATTGAATAATCAAGACGTGCGATATACTGTACACCGCCAAGGGGAAAAAAAGGGAATTGATTTTTCTAAATCAAATGGTGTTGAAGAATTTGCAAAAATAGCCAATCTACAAGCTCACTATGCATCACAACGTTGTGAGTTTGTAGTCAGGACTGCAGCAGATCGGTGTATGGGCTCTATTACATTTTTTTCCAATTGTAATGGATTTCTGTTAGAATCCAACAAAGGAAATCAGAGAGTGTAGCTCAATGTTCACCCCATTGAAAAACAGTAAAACCAATGCAAAACGTGTTGGGAGTGGGACACATTTTCTAAATTACAGTGTTAGTGTAAAGGAAAGAAGAGGACCCTAATACCAACTGTTGGTTGATGGCAGAAATGTAGTTTTAATTAAAACACGCTGGCTTAGCTTCACAGCTCACACAACAGCTACCACTTAGCTTAATCTCCCAGATCTGCACAGTGCATCACGACAACAAACCAAAAAAAAGAATGAAAGACCAGCTGTTTTCTCACTAACCAAAACAAAGCTACCTGGAGCTAAGGAGCTCTTCGTCTGTGCGTGAAGGAATTCAGCGATTCCACTCTGCTTTCTCACGTAAACACCGTGACTGCCTTGCATGCCAACAGTCAGACCTGGTAAAGAGAGAGACACTTTGTGTGGTTTTGGAATATGGTTTCACATGATTTATCGTGCAAGAAGCATTTCAGCAACCTAAAGAATATCCCTGGTGAAGTCCGAGAAAACAAGCTCTTCCTGTATGCATTCAGAATACAGCTGTGAAAATGAGCCATGTTGACCAGTTGAAATGAGACAGAGTGGCCTTAAATTGAAGAAGTTGCATTCTATTCACAAAGTTTATGTTATATACTTTCTACTACTACAACTAATAATGATGCCATAATTTCCATTTCCATTATAATGGCCCACTGTTTTGCATATGACATCTACCGTATCTACATTCTACACTCTTGGCATGTTGAACACTCAGTAGCCAGCTGGGCTACTGGCAGTGCCTGGACCTACTGGAAATCACACGCACAAATAATAGAATAATTGCTTCACTGTACAGTCACTATGAAGTCATTGACACTGACTCATATAGTAGTGCACTCAAGTCAGGTATGGACGTACCAAAGGGAAAACCAGAGGCTCCAACCAGGCTCAGTTGAACAGAAGCAGTACTAATGCAATGGAACAGCTGTCTCAGTGTTTCCCTCTCTCACACAATCCCCGTCTCTCTCCAGGTCTCTGTCCATCTCTGCTGCTGCGGCAGCCAAATCCCCAAAAGTGTGTGTCAGCAGGCAACAGTAGCTATTCCTAGTCCTCGCCGATTTGGAAATAACTACCACAGATCCAAGAAAAGCCACACTAACTCTAACAAATCAAATCCCCATCTCGGCTACTTCGAGCAGAATTGACAAGCAAGTCTTATTCCCATACCATAAAAGCAACACTGACCTGATGCCAGGCAGAAATTCCAACACACACACAAAAATAAAGACTAATTCACTTTCACTCCCAATGTTGAATCACAGCCATGTCTCAACACTCTAGAAGGGGAATTGCAATATGTGCACAGCACACACACACACACACACACACACACACACACACACACACACACACACACACACACACACACACACACACACACACACACACACACACACACACACACACACACACACACACACACACACACACACACACACACACACACACACACACACACACACAATGCCAAACCACATTCGCTCTCTCAATAACATTCACAGCTAGAAAGACACATACACCGATACACGCCAGAAAAGTCCTTCCGAATCAAATCCACATGTTAGCCGTTCCACGGAGGAATTTCGACAACGCACGGCAGACAGATACGGGAACACACACTGCCTCTCTCAGCTGTGCGACGTTCCCCCTTGCGCGCTCAGAGCGGTGAATCCCAGCATTAACGCACTCACTCACTCACTCACTTCCCTCCCTCCCTCTCTCCCTCTCTCGCTCCCTGTGCAGCGACAGACTGAGCTCGAAAAACATTCCCCCACCAACCAACCACCATCCACCTCTGCCGTCACTGGAACACTGGAACACTGCAGCACTGGCAGCACAACACACACACCACAGGGGGGCGGGGAAAGACCAGCTGTGTGTGCATGTGTGTGTGTGTGTTTGCTTGCGAGCAAGGGAATAAGGATTTGTATGTGTACGTGTGCTCGAGTGAAAGAGAGAGTGAGTGCCGATGGAAGAAGAGGAGGAGGAACGGAGGATGTGGGTGGGGGGGGGTTCGCTCAATCCGTCCGTCAAGAGCAAATCCCTCATCCCCCTTCACTCCTCTTTTCTCCCTCCTTCTGTTTAGCTTTACTCCTCATCGCAGCACTGCTGGCATTTGTTGAAGCCTCCTCCCCCCCCCCCCCCCCCAGGATAGACCATCATCTCTCACACACTCACACACACTTTGCTTGAAAGCCACCTTCCTTTCCGTCCTCATGTTTATGTCTCTGGCCTGGTCTTTGAACTGTGCAGAGTTTGCGTGCAAGCATATGTAAATATATATCTCCATGATTTTGGTGTATAATTGCATGTGTCTACGTGTCAGTGTGTATTCTTGTATGCCGTGTGTGTGTGTGTGTGTGTGTGTGTGTGTGTGTGTGTGTGTGTGTGTGTGTGTGTGTGTGTGTGTGTGTGTGTGTGTGTGTGTGTGTGTGTGTGTGTGTGTGTGTGTGTGTGTGTGTGTGTGTGTGCGCCTGCCATGTGTGGGTGCATGTTTACGTGCCCGTAGGTGTATCTATGTGTATGAGTTACCTACATGCACATGTGTGGCTAACAGTAATTATATCTGTATGTTTGTGCTTACCTCTACCTGTGTGTGTGTGTGTGTGTGTGTGTGTGTGTGTGTGTGTGTGTGTGTGTGTGTGTGTGTGTGTGTGTGTGTGTGTGTGTGTGTGTGTGTGTGTGTGTGTGTGTGTGTGTGTGTTATAATGAGCAAGGTAGTGTTCACAGCAGTTCTGCTGGCTGGCTGACTGACAGCACGTGAAATAGAAACAGCTGCTTAAAGGGAGAAAAAAACTAAACTTTGCCTCTCTTTTCTTTTGTCTTCAGTCTTCGTTTTTTTTTTCTTTTACCCTCTCATTGCCTGTCACCGAAAGCCCTTGAAGTGGAATATTATGTTTCTTTTCTTTCATGAATGACTGCCATAGTAACAGTGTTTTTTTTAGAGATGGACTGACAAGGGCAGGTCTAGTGTAGAGTAGGGCTGTGAATCTTCTGCTATCTCACGATTCGATTCCGGGGTCACGATTCCGATTTTTTCAGAACAAACGATTATAGATTCCGATCCCGATTTAAAAACGATTCTCGATCAAAAAAAGTTTTTTCCGATTCAAAATCTTGCCACTTCTTAAAAATGTCCTTATACCATTTTTTACAAAAAAAATAAAAATGCTTTTAGTTTTTTGAGAATTGATTCTGAATTGTCCAACATGAGAATCGCGATTCGTATTCAAATCGATTTTTTCCCCACACCCCTAGTGTACAGCCCTGAACAGAAATGTTGCAGCGACTTTCTCTTCCAGCGATGGGATGTTTACGATGCATTTCAATGGACTGTGGGAGATTTCTGGGGTACTGACTTCGCCAACGATATGATGTTGTGATACATTTGTGGTCCATGGGAATTATTTCTTGGGACCGACTTTGCAAAGAAATCAGAGCAGCATACTCCCGAAAACCGAAGGACAGGGAGGGATACCAGGTTGAAAGTGGTAAAAGGTCTGTCTGTGTTTTAACAACAGCTTGTGACTAAATAAAAAAATAAATACTATATGTTATTGTATTTGCTTGGTTTGCATTTGTTTGGTGTTGTTGCGAATGCGATGCACCTTGATGCTATGCAGAGAATAAATATAAAAAATTACTTACGCAAATGACATGGCCACTTTTTGCACACAAAAACAAAAAAGGGGAAAAAAGGGCATTCAGTATTCTGCCAAGTGTTTCCTTATTTTTGGTTACGGACCATCATTTTACTTTCTGTGCATCACTAGAAACGAGCGAGAGACGGGTACGATTGGCTGTCCTTTTAAAAATGCTGCAATTCAATTAAGTGCTGACGGATGGGGAATTTACTGGGCACTCAGGGGTGACCAGCAACGGGGTCCTACTCCTCAGATTAACGACACCACACACACACACACACACACACACACACACACACACACACACACACACATTTGAGGCTGCACAGTCAAATCCACAGTGTTGAAGAGAGGAAGAAGGGAGAAAAACCCAGGGGCAAACTGGTAACCAAGGGAAGACTGGAGCGTTGAGGTGGAAAGGAAGGAAAACGAGCGAGGGCAAAAGTAGAGGTGAGACGAGGAAGGGAGAGGAAACAACAGAGGAAAGGAGAGAGAGGGACGGAAGGGTGAGGCTGTTCAGCTTTCCTTATCCTGCTCAACATGCTAATTTCACAAAACGGACGTCAGTTCTAGTTAAAGAAGTCCTTTACAAAAAGGATGGAGTAACGCACAAACAAACACCTGAATCAAGTCACTTAAAAACATGCTTGAAAGTGAAATATCCCTTTAACCACTTGACTTGACCAACTAATGCCTAAACTCAAGTGTTTCTGGCTGTTCGCCCAATACATCATTGGTATTGTCCTGCACACTTATTAATTCAGAACGCTACCAAATGGAATGTGACATGCAGTGCTGGCAGAATCACTACACTGTAGACTGTACTGTATATGACAGGTTCAACATAGCCTCCACTGTGACTGCTACTGGGCATGAACACACACACACACACACACACACACACACACACACACACACACACACACACACACACACTTACCCCACAAGACCTCAGCTAGACTGAAGAATGTCAATAACAGGAACATCCCACCCTGTCACAAACCCCCCCACACACACATGCACAGCAGCCAAGCATGGGGTAGGGGATGGGATTGGCAGTCTGCCAACGTCAGTGTGCACAGACACAAACACCTGCAGGTAGGAGGAGAGTCTGCATCTGAATGTAGATGAGGAGATTTTCAGGTTGACTGAGTTTGAAATGTTAGATAGGAGAGGATAGAGGAATACCGAGAGGAGGATACAAAGAGAATCACTGTTGAACAGATTGCATGTGGGGAGTTCTAACAATTCCTTCCTATAAAGGCCCTCTTCATCTATAAAACATGAATAAAACAGACTATAGTGCCACCTCAGACATAAATATTTCTTCAGTCATTCACCTTCCCTGTACAGATTTTCATACCCAGTGTGGGGATTCAAGGGAACAAAAACAAGTGTTTCAGAATTGACCTTTTCAAATATCCCCCTTTAGAGGTCATAGTGCACAGGTTACTTGCAGTGCCTAGAAATATTTGGTGTTCAGTGCCTTGCTCGAGGGCACTTCCTCATGTTGTGTGGTTTAGCGTGTGTGTGCCATTTTAACCTCAGGGACAAAGAGTTTTATCAAGGTTCCCAGGTCTGCAGCAGAAATAACGTAACCCTCTGGAGTGGAATTAACTCAGTGGGGTTCCATTCAGTCTAAATTAATTACCCACAATTCCCCAAGAGCTCATTGTGTTCCTCGATAAACAACAGTGCCTCCTCCCCTAGTCTCTCTCTCTCTGTGTGTGTGTGTGTGTGTGTGTGTGTGTGTGTGTGTGTGTGTGTGTGTGTGTGTGTGTGTGTGTGTGTGTGTGTGTGTGTGTGTGTGTGTGTGTGTGTGTGTGTGTGTGTGTGTGTACTGTACATGGAGACACCACCACTTCATCATAGAACTACCAAGGGCACGCATGTGCACTGCCATCATCTCCTCTGTGAAATCAACCATAGCGACAGAGGTCATATCCTCCTCACTCTGCCTGTCTTTTAGCTCCACCTCTGGACTGTCTTTATACCATTATTGATGGGAAAAAAGTGTTCTATTTGTGTTCACTCCGGTGTGTGTGTGTGTGTGTGTGTGTGCGCGCGCGTGCGTGTGTGTTGTTCATCTCGACTCCAAGCTCAGCTGGAGCATGAAATGTTGCTTAATTTCTCATTAGGCTGGGCTACATCTTCACAATATTAATGATCAAAGTGAGGGAGAGGGAGTTAATCACGAGGGGGGGAGAGAGAGAGAGAGAGAGAGAGAGAGGGGTGGGCGGTCTAACAACTGTGAAAATCATGGAAGAGCGGAGCTTTTTAAGGCAATGCTGTCAATGAAATGAAACCATTTCTCAATGTCATATACCTGTTAGATATCCCACAATAACCACCCAGTGCCCACGGAGCCCAACTCTTGTTAAAAGCAAATGATTGAATTATGTAAATGTGACCCCTTCTGGCCATCACAGTATATGGCAAGCACTGTTAGAAATAATGCTGGCCTAAAGCAAGCCATTAACAGGCCTATTGCATTTATCATGCCGTTGACCAGGTCCATAGTTACCCGAGTGAACGTAGCAGAGGTTGGTAGGTTTCAGTGCAACTTGCCAAAGAATATTTTGCCACCAATACATCAACATTACAGGTGTAGTGAAGTTGCAATTCGCTGTATATAGAAATAACATTTACTTGAGCAACTTCCTAAATAAAGTTTTCCTAAGCTGTGCAAAGACTACAAAACTGACAGCACGTGTCACAAAAATTAATGTTCTGAATGGTTTAAGTGCAGAGGGAAGAAATTTAGCAAATGCTGAAATTTATCACAGTATATTTGTAACTGTAATATTTAGCAGATATATTGATACAAAGATTTACTCCAAAAAGAAGTCTCTAGGATTGGATATAAACCCATGACCCAAAGAACCTAAAAATGAAAATCTTAATCTAGTACTGCAGTACACTTTGAAAAACTGTACTACAAGTTGCTACAGGGATGGGGAGATTATCACTGAGAAAAAACAGTAATTACCTGCAAGGTTTACAATGGCTGCATGCAATCTGATGTCACTTTTAGCAAAACAGCACAGTGACAGATCATTTAGGAAATACAAAAATAGGAGAATTGGTTGGAGGAGGAGCAAATGGCTCATGCCAAAATGAACAAGTCAACTCTTGGCTTGGAGCTCAAGTCTGACTGCCTAAGCGTATACCAAGAATAATCTGATTATTGCAATCGACTGGCCAGAGGCCCTGGTTGGAGACCACAGTTCTGCATGGTGGACAATGTTTTTGGTTTGTTATTAGCAAATGTTAGGGGCCGTGTCCACCAAGATGTTTTTTCCTGATCGCAGCGTATATTTGGAATTGTTTACAATGGGAGGGCCGCATTTTTGAGACCCCATCAGCGCGACGAGGCTTGAAACGATGGCCGATACCATCGTCCAGCGACGATTTAGTTTATTTTGCACACACGCGTTCCAGTCTGCTGATTTTATCTGCTTGCTGAGAGCTGAAATATGTTTCAATTTGGGCGTTTGGAAGGCGAGTGCTTTGGCGTTTGGGGGAAAAAGCCCAGGTGGCCAGGCTATGCACTTTCTACCTCATGCAGGTTGAGTCGTACCAATCATCACCAAGGAGAGGGGGTACAAATCCACAAGAACCTTCTATACTGTAAAAGTCTTGGACCATCTCATTCTTCCTTCCTCTTCACTTGTTTTTGGACAGGTCTTGGATCAGCTTTCATCAGGGTGTGACAGGGCAGAGTCTGGATAAAACCCTATCTCTCTCTCTCCCTCTCCTCTTCTTTTATTTCCCCTCTCTTAACACATCTCTCTTCCTCCCCCTCTGTCCATTTACTTGCCTTCACCCACTAGTATTTATACACTAGTATTTATACGTATTGATACCTTGTACGACCATGCCACTCACCAAAAATAACATAAGTTTGTTATTTTCAGGCAGTGAGATGGTACACGGGCATACAGCAAAATAAGAACGGCCCATTAAACCCACTGTCCCACTCTTTCTTCTTCTCCTTTATTATATTATTACAACAATCTCTTTATTTCTATTTTAACAACCTCTTGTTCTACATTAGAGGTGCAATATTTATCCATTTAAATCGATTATAACATTTTTTTTTATTTTATAAAACATTCAAGAATTTGCTATTTCTACAAGCTCACAACACGTCACGGTGCAATGCATTGTGAGCTTGTAGATCTGCCATTTGCACGACACCTTTGTACAAAGCACTTCAATTATTTGGTTAATCAAAAAGGTAATCAACAGAATTAACTAAGAAAATTAGTAATACTTGCATCCCTATTCTCTATTAACACATATCACATCTGACCACCACACAGTCTCTAGCTGTGCACAGAGTAGAGGACAGATCAAGGATCAGGGATCAGCTTACACTGCGCCCCAACACCACGGAGCATGGATACAACTTTAATGCTGCTGAAATGCAATCAGAGTCCCATTACGGAGCAGAAGGCTGTCAGCGAGCCGCCTTCAGAGGAGGGCATCACTCACTAAACTATGTGGCGCTGCAGGGATGCCTCTCCACAGCTCTGTTATGACGACACATTCATCCTGTGTGTTTATTTGTGCGATGTGTGTGAGTGGGTGTGGCGAGCAAGAGTGGGACACAGAGAGTGTAATAGCTAGAGAGATGTAACTATACCACCCGGTATCAACACCTGGGCCAAGCCCAGAGAAAAAGGTGCAACACATTGACAATCATTGTGGGTTTTGAGCCATTAGCTGACCATTCATGAATGATCAATGATGTGAGTTTCTCAACTCAGCCCAGATACCAGGCTGAGGTGTCCACAAAGGTATTCTATGGGAGGTTCTCTGTCTCTGATGAAGTATTTCAGTTTCAGGTTATCGTCATAACGATAACACATTTTTCCTGCTCTAGCCAGCCAGTATCAGAAAAATCCACCACTGTGCACGTGTCATGACTAGACTCATCGGTTGCCCACCCCTGTTTTTTGAGAGTCCTAAACCACCGAAAGCCGATGTTTTCAGACTCATATTTGATCAAAACATGCAAAATGTTCTAATAAAATAAAACTAAATGAACTTTATTTAATTTAACCACTTAAGCAGTAAGCACTATTCAACAGCTTGTAGATCTGCTACTTTTGAAAATGTTTTAAAATGTGTACATGAACAAAATACGCACGTCAGGTTGAAAGTGGTTAGAAATGGATAGAGAGACCTTTATTGAAATTCAGTTGCCAGATGCAGCAAAGAAGTTACAAGACAGCGCAGATACAGAAGGAAAAGCAGACACAGCTACTGTAAGGGTAGCAACTAAAATAATAAGGGGTGCTCGAATCAGGCTTTTTTGGGACCGATTCCGCTCACTCATTTTTTCCCCTCAGATCGGCTGATACCGATCTTGTACCAATGCAGCTTGGTCATAAAAGACCGGTTTCTCCGGATCGGGTAGATTGCAGATCACCGATCGAATCATTTGGAGTGAAATCGGCAAATTTAAACTCGGAGCACCTCTAAAAATAATGATAAGAATAATAAAGATGCAAAGGTTAAGAAACCATATCAATACAATCATCGTCTAGCACTCAGAAAATAACACCACTTCTTTAATATCTATTTATTCATTAATCCTAAAAAAACATGCATGTTTATGCGTTGGATTGATGTAACTGAGTTGTTGTTTTTTTTGTTTATTTTGCCTTCTTGTGCCTTAGCCAGTGGCAGCTAACAGGTATACATTTGTATTGATTTCGAATATCAATCAATGTGTTATTTTTCTTTGTGTGTCCCTGTACCTGTTCTTTCTCTCCCATAAAATGGAATAAGAATATATATTCAAAAAAAGAAGAAATAAACACCACTTCTATCGCCAGGTTGAATCTTAACAGTCCCCTGATAAGTGCATAATTATGTAAGAAATTAATAATAAGAGAAATTCCTTGTATTCACCTGCATTTATCCACAGCTGGTTTGCTGGTTATGCATGCTTTTTTCAGCAGTGAGTGGCGTGCCTTGCTTCACAACCACATGGTTACAGCCAATCACACACCTGGGACGAGATCACGCCACTCTACTAGTGATACGGATACGGATACTTGAGTTGTGGGAACAGAATGTAACCTCGGTACCTAACATTTCCCCTCTGTTTCAAATAAGTTCTGGGGGGAAAACATGAAATGCCAAGCGGGTTAGATGGACTGATGTAGTATTCCCTCTGGGAAAATCTGTAAGTCAAGTGCAATTAACACAGCGGCAACGTACATTTTGCCATTAGTTAACTAGAGAATGATGTGGGCTTTTGTTTTTCTGGTCTGAATGACTGCTGTAGCACAAACAAACAAAAACAAGAAATGACTAAAGTCATAATTTAGCCGCGAGCGGCAGGCTTTTTTTGCCCCAATCTGCCGTTGAGAAATTGAAATTAAAAAAAAAAAATGAAAAAAAAAAACTTCTTGAAAAAACATAAAAAAAAAAAAAAAACTTTAAAAAAAAAATATATGTCCTTTTGAATATGATTTCACATTCATATTATTAGCAGCTGTATTGTGTGTGTGTCCCCCCCCAACTACTCAAGTTAAAGTATCAATACTGCAATGTAGAAGAACTCTGCCAAAAAATGGCATACCTCAATATGACATTTTGCGGCTATATTATGACTTTGTCATGTCTTGTTTTTGTATAGTGCTGTAACATGTTATGGCCTAATCACTGTCATTCAAGCATAAATGTCTTAACATTAAAATAAAAATAAGTAACCGGTATAGGACTAGGCTACCTATTGTGGTACAAAACAAGTCCTTCTGCAGTGAATTACAACATTAGGATTGTGCAGAATTCAAGAAGCTTTATTTGTTACTGACTCATAAAGATACAAGCAGCGAAATGTTGTTGGAACTTGTACCACAGATGGTTCTACATATAATTGATATAATGAAGAAAAGAAAATATTAAGCAAGAAAATAAAATGGACAATAATAACTAAATAAAAATAGCCTACAGATATATACAGTTTTAGGAATACTCTGGGACTTGTCTTAGACAGGCATGTCATCAGTGGTGTAAAGTAACTACATGTACTCAAGTACTGTATTTAAGTACAATTTTGAGGTATTTTTCACTTTACTGTGGTATTTCCAGTTTTCAGTACTTGTACTTCTACTCCACTACATCTCAGAGGCAAATATTGTACTTTTGCTCCACTACAATTATTTGAAAACTTGAGTTACTAGTTACTTTGCAGATATAAATTATTACATTATAAAACATACATTAACCACTTTAGCCCTATTTTATACCAAGGCTATTTGAAAATAGCTGATCTACAAGCTCACAAAGTGTCGCATCGCGACACGTTGTGAGCTTGTAGATCTGCTATTTTCAAACATTTGTGTACTTTTACTTTTGGTACTTTAAATACATTTGGATACCAACACTTTTGTACTTTTACTCATGTAAATTTTGAATTGCGGACTTTTACTTGTAACAGAGTACTTCTACATTGCAGTATTAATACTTTTACTCAAGTAAAACATTTGAGTACTTCCACTGCTCCTCAGAGTTAAATCAACACTGAAGCCCTGCGGCTGTTGTAAGTCACAGATGATTAGAAGATTCTCCGCTGGCCGACTTTTTATGACTTAATGACTCTCAGCCTCTCACTCTGTCCTCTCACTATTACGGTTAGCATAGCATGTTGCTAACACATCAACAAAGCAACCACAAACTTTTCACTGGAGCTGGAGCTGGTGTGTGTGTGTGTGTGTGTGTGTGTGTGTGTGTGTGTGTGTGTGTGTGTGTGTGTGTGTGTGTGTGTGTGTGTGTGTGTGTGTGTGTGTGTGTGTGTGTGTGTGTGTGTGTGTGTGTGTGTGTGTGTGTGTGTGTGTGTGTGTGTGTGTGGGGGGGGTGCTGCGAGGGGAGGCGGGTGCTGTGAATGACGGCCGTCCATTGGCCGTCCATGGGCTTTAAAGTAGTGTCTCTGTAGTGTACACAATAACACATCGTAGCCAAAACAGCATGCATGCCATGCACCTAAGCAATATAATATATTTTCACTTGTCAACAACACACCAAACTAACTTCTATGTCCTCAGAGTGACACTCTTATCGAGCAAGTACTCAAACATAAATAGCTACACCCACCATATCCATGTGTTGTGTGATTACTGTACTGTATATGTCTACGGTGTTATGGCAGCACAATCAACTATTTGTCAGCATGAACAACTCACAGTTCTTCTTGGGTCCTCTCCTAGTTCAACAGAGTTGTGTCACAAACCCAGAGACCGAAGACACATATGTGTGTGTGTGTGAGTGAGTGAGTGAGTGAGTGAGTGAGAGAGAGAGAGAGAGAGAGAGAGAGAGTGCGCGCGCGTGTGTGTGTGTGTGTGTGTGTGTGTGTGTGTGTGTGTGTGTGTGTGTGTGTGTGAGAGAGAGAGAGAGGGACTTGGGAGAGGGACAGATGGAGACGGAGGGGGGGGGGGGTGCTGCGAGGGGAGGCGGGTGCTGTGAATGACGGCCGTCCATTGGCCGTCCATGGGCTTTAAAGTAGTGTCAAGCACAATCAACTATTTGTCAGCATGAACAACTCACAGTTCTTCTTGGGTCCTCTCCTAGTTCAACAGAGTTGTGTCACAAACCCAGAGACCGAAGACACATGTGTGTGTGTGTGTGAGTGAGTGAGTGAGTGAGTGAGTGAGAGAGAGAGAGAGAGAGAGAGAGAGAGTGCGCGCGCGTGTGTGTGTGTGTGTGTGTGTGTGTGTGTGTGTGTGTGTGTGTGTGTGTGTGTGAGAGAGAGAGAGAGGGACTTGGGAGAGGGACAGATGGAGACGGAGGGGGGGGGGGTGCTGCGAGGGGAGGCGGGTGCTGTGAATGACGGCCGTCCATTGGCCGTCCATGGGCTTTAAAGTAGTGTCTCCCCATTGGCTGTAAAGTAGTGAAGGACAGCCAGGACAGCCAATAGACAAATAGGTGTCCCGAAAACATGTCGTGTCGCGAGTGACGATGTCTGAGGCTGTCTGTAGAGCCGCAGCGCTTTCAGCTCACGGCTAAAAACATAGGCAAACAGACAGAGTACAACTACAATTTAGGCAATGCATTTAGCAGACACTCTTATCCAAAGACTTGCAAGTGCTTAATCGAATGGAGTGTAGTGTACACAATAACACATCGTAGCCAAAACAGCATGCATGCCATGCACCTAAGCAATATAATATATTTTCACTTGTCAACAACACACCAAACTAACTTCTATGTCCTCAGAGTGACACTCTTATCGAGCAAGTACTCAAACATAAATAGCTACACCCACCATATCCATGTGTTGTGTGATTACTGTACTGTATATGTCTACGGTGTTATGGCAGCACAATCAACTATTTGTCAGCATGAACAACTCACAGTTCTTCTTGGGTCCTCTCCTAGTTCAACAGAGTTGTGTCACAAACCCAGAGACCGAAGACACATACTTGTTATGTCAGAGATTTTTGCAATTGCTCTACATACCTTGAACAAATTCTAAAAAGATGCAGGTAACTGGGAGCATTAGGAGTGACTATCAGACCTGGATTTCAGTTTAAAGCCAAACACCTGAGAACTACAGTAAGACACTTGACACTTGACAAAGTAATTCCATTAGCAAATGAACAGAAGTCACCTAGGTTATGTTTTAAATATAACATCAAGCAGTTTGATAAATTACGTAAATTCTCATTGAAGAGTCATGATTATCATTTCATCTATTTTGTTATTCAAATATTAATATTGTTGTTCAACCATGTAAACAAAAATCCAATACAGTGTAATAACACCATAGTTGAGGAGACGTCCATGACAACCATCAGTATATAGTCTCAATTTGGCCTCCAAGGTATTTATTTATAAATTTGTATATGAAATAAACCTCCAGGGAACATGATCCTTTAAGCGTCTGTCTGCTTAGCAACCGAGCTCTAGCAACGATGTCTACTACTTGCTCTTAGGCTGCATGTGTTTGCATATTTGAACACAACCTTTATCCTTAATGTCTGACTGTACCACGTGCTGTTTAAAGTTTTGACTAACAACGTATTCAATCAATAAATCAGAACCTACAAGAAGAATGAGTTGACCTGGTACAATAGCGTGTCCAAAATGTTGTTTTTCAGCCACTATTACTAATGCAAGCAAACGAGAGGGGATAAATGATATGTTTTCATTAATATGTGTAATATGTTATTACACAATTATACACATATATATATATATATATATATATATATATATATATATATATATATATATATATATATATATATATATATATATATTCCTCTTATAATAGCTCAGTACCTGGCTCACCTACGTATTTGACACAATGTTGTTGTGGCACCTACTAAAAAAGTCAACACAAGATAAACACCCCAGGGTGTTGACAAACTGACAACCTTGTTTCTATTTAGAGCATAAAGATAAAGAGTTGTCAAAGTGAGCAAAGTAAAAGAAAGACACGTTGACAAACCTCGTCACCAAGTCATGCGTTTGTTTTGATCCCTGAAGGGACGTCACGCCAAACACACACACACACACACACACACACACACACACACACACACACACACACACATCCACACACCCACCTGTCAGCACTAGTTAGCCCCATTAGCATTAGCTTCCAATGAGGAAGTTGTTTTAAAACAGAAAGTGCACTTATAAACACAGCCTTCAGTTTGCACTTTTCACGGTCAACTTGTAGCTATGAGACGTGGTAGTAACGTAACGCCACAATCGCTCCTCTTTTTATTACCTTGCAGGGAAAGGGAAGAGTCGAGGCAACTTTCTCCATGGCCAGGTTCCTGATGCTCGGGGTGAGAGGGCCTCGGCAGGTCGGGCAGCAGCTGAGCTTCTGGCGACACTGGTTGCAGACCAGATGACCGGCCTGGCACTGCAGGATGGGCGGCAGCACGTAGTCGAAGCACACCGGGCACTCGAACAGCGCGGTGAGCTCCGACGACTGAGCGGGCAGGCTGTTGGCCGAGCCACCGGGCAGCAGAGACACGGCGGAGGACGGGGCAGCGGACCCCGCCGACCCGGCCACGGATCCCACCCCGGCGGCTGCCGCCACTGCGGCCGCCGCCGCGGCCGCGGCTGCAGCCGAGCCCCCCGACGCTCCTCCGTGCTTTCCTCCGCCCGCTTTCCCCCCGGCCCCGAGTCCTCCTCCTCCGCCTCCGCCTCCACCTCCTCCGGCTGAGGACGGACGGCTCATCGCGATCACCTCGAAGCCCTTACTGACGCCGCTGAACTGCTGCCGAGTGTACGCACTCCGGCGGTGGCATTTACAATCGCACTCCGTAGCCTTCCCCAGCCCCCGGGGACACAACATGGCGTCGGCTCTGTTTGGATGCTTGCGTAAGGCGCTGATTGGACGCCGTGTCGGAGAGTGACACGACGTTAGCCAATCAAAACGGGAGCAGTGTTATTATATAATCATGTAAAGTGAATCAACATAGAGTATGCAAAACAAACGTTGTTTGTATGTTTGTTTTTTTACTCCATCACAGGAACATGGAACATGGGGAAAATGGGATTTTTAAATTAATCAACAGTACTTTTACCTTTTTGTGTGAAGCAGTGGCAGTGTTTCTCTGACAGTTGTAACCCTCTCTATAACTATGTATCGTTTTATTATGCACAGTAAACTTGAAGAGAAATATATTTTGAAGAAACATGTTTAATTAAAATATCTTGCTGACTAATATAATCTACATGTTATGAATGTGTTACATTACATTACATTACATTACAGTCATTTAGCAGACGCTTTTATCCAAAGCGACTTACAATAAGTGTATTCAACATAGGTAGGGAACGAAAACTACTAATCACCAGAAGTTTTAAGTACATTTCCTGCTAAAACAAGCAACCAAGAGTATACCTAGCGCTAAGGTAAAAGTGCAATATATCAGCTACCTAGACACAAAAATGGCAAAATCAAATGAGCACGAGCTAAAACAAATAAGTGTATCGACTAAACAAGATCCAATAAAACAATACAAAAATTTTAACTCAACTTACAGTGTTTCTAATAAATAATTTTAGACCTGCTCATGAATGACAGTATAGGCTAGGACTAGGGTTAAATGACACGTTTTTGCAAGCAAGTACAAATGATTACATTCTAAAGTAATTAACTTTGTCCCTTGAACTTATACAATATAAAGGTTAAACATATATATATATATAACTGTAATTAAATTGTGTTCTATCTTGGCCAGGTTCCCTTTGAAAAGGAGATTATTTTTTATCTCGGGGGACTTCCTGGTTAATGAATGACACAATATATGAATCCTGTATGTTTCACATATTTGTATGACTGGAGACACGGAGAGAATAATAGAGATAGATACTACCAGGTGATTGATTAAGTATCAACCAAGCCCAGAGAAAAGGGTGTGACACATTGGCAAATAAGTGACAATGTTTGTGGTTGCATCTCAGCCCAGATACCAAGGGTTCACAAAAGATGGACACTAATGGTTGGGTCTCTCAGTCTCTGATGAAACACTTCAGCATCTGTTGTTGACAAGACCTCAAATAACATTTTCGCAACATCTCTGTGACCTCCACCTCTCACCGGATCGGTTCGCTGCCAAGATCGTGAACACAAGTGGCCAAAATTAGTTTTCTCAGGCGGGTGGCTGGCGTCTCCCTAAAGGCCAGTCCACACCAATGCAACTCCTTGCAACATGCAACTACTTGCAACCATTATCCCCAATGGCAGTTGCAAGGAGTTGCATTAGTGTTGACTAATGCAACTCCTTGCAACTACCCCCAATGGCAGTTGCAAGGACCTGTCTGGTCCAGGGGCCCAAAGGTCAGGGGGACCATCTATAAAATTGGACCGATTCACTGTTCCAGAGCCTGACCCTGAGTTTTTGATAAATAAATAAATGTGTAAAGTATTATAATGTAATTTTAAATTATCAGTGTTCTTAAATCATTCAAGAGCTGTTATCTCCTACAGTTGTGTAGAATGTGTGCACATTCGATGCGCGTGCACTGGATAGGTTGGCTCTGGCTGTGGTGCCGGAATGTATTTGGGGGGGCCCTGAGGTGGTCTCAGGCCCAGGGATCCAAAGACTTGAGATCCGGCCATGGAGCTGCCACGCCTTTACGTGGAAAGGAGCCAGTTAAAGTGGTTCAGGTATCTAGTATGGATGCTTCCTGGGCATCTCCCTTGGGAGGTCCTCTATAGGCATGTCCCGCAGGGAGGCCATTGGGCCATCGACAGGCTATACTATTTCTTCAGTCACTTGCTGGTGACTGATAATGTGACTGATAAGATAACGACCAAGCAATAAAGGATCAAATGTTACTTAATGCCATTTGTTTTAGAGCTAATTTAAATTAGAGTTAGTTTGTTGTTGAATGTTCCGTGAGATCCTGTAGTCCAGTTTGTCATTTTAATGTTCAATTACAGTGGGATCCTAGTCCATTTTGTCAGATGCTGTAGGGATTAACCCAAAAAATTACAAAAGGTTATGAAATTACCTCATCTGGAGATGAATATTTATCATGGGCAACGCAAATTCAGACATTTGAGCAAACCTTTGAGCTACCGTTTTGTATACACTGGTGTATACTGTCAATATCCTTTGAAAAGATATTGACCACTTTTACACTATAGCATCGCTATTCAGGGGGGTACAATCCCTGAAAATAGCAGATGTACAAGCTCACTAGTCACGACATTATTGTAACATGACAAAAAACCACAGAGCAGACCAAGTACAGAGCCAACCACTGTCAAGCTTTCCGACGAGTATACTAGGTTTATACAAAGTGGTTTAATTTCACAAGTCCCGTTGCCTCAGTAGGCAATATGAATTCAAGACAGATTCCTGTAATTTATGAGTTTTATAATTACTGATTCTGACAAAGAAAATGTGCGTGAAGTAGAAAGTGTACAAAGAACCTTTTAAATTTTATTTTCAAAACATTAGTAGCAAACAGACAGGACACTACAGATTACAGAGTTTAACAAAAAGATAATGGAAATTGAGCTCCAGAGCTCCATTTTCATTATATATACAGTACACTTATTAGTAACACTTTACTTAAGTCATAGGACATGGTAAGCACATTACATGCAATGTGAAACTTTTATAAACACATGGTTAATAAAAAAAAACTTTTGATTACAAAGTGTAGCTAGCCAATATGCATCAATAATACCTCAAGGTTGAATACTTCCTTGAATAGGTTGAATACTTCCTCAGGGCAAGTATTCAAGTGTAAGGTTCCCAATTAATAATACTTATACCACATATTCATATAACTTACCAAATTTCCTGATGTTATTCTATTTTTAGATGGTACACAAATGCTTATAATAATAAACAAATATTAAACTTAAAGGTTTGAGAAAGCGCTTGGCCTTCAACTTATCCAGTGGAACTACCAGTAGAAGATTGTGAGTAATGTGCAAGCATGTATTTTCTGGCTAAATTAAAATCTAACTTTAAAAATATCTGTGTATGTAATAATAGCCACACCACAGGCATATAAGATATGCATATTAACACAAATGTCCTGTTTATAATAATGCAAAAATAGTTTACACAAAATTAAGCACATGTAATGTGCTTATGATGTGTCAATGCACTTCAAGCAAAGTGTTACACTTTTCCATTGTTTCCTTTTAAAAAGGACACCTTTTCACAAATTATGATGTCATAAAGCATCATAGTCATCGTCGTCTTCATGCTTCCTCTTCAGTGATTCGCTGGCGGAGTTCTGTGAGACCATGTTAGCGGTGATGAGGATATTCTTGGAGCCAATGAGGACATTCTGTACTGTGGGAGTGGAGGGCGTGGCTGTGAAAAAAACATAAATATTTTAATCATCATGTAATGAATATCAAATATGCCAGTTTATTCTGTGTGTCTGTACTTGCATTTCTATTTCACTCCTTTGTAAACTTGCTACTTTACTTGAATATTTAACAAATAAACAAGAGACTTTGGATCTTAATTTTTTTGTAACCTTTTCAGTATACACACTTCTTTATGTGCATGTGTGCACATTTGGCTGAAAATGCAGTCTTAAATGTAATTTGATCAGATGATCTCTTACGAGTTTTGGACACGGTTGTCTGTGAGTTGGGGATCTGAACAGTAAAACGCTGGTTCGCCAGGTTGACTGGAGTCCCAACTTTGGTCGTGACGGACTGCATAGAAGGGGTGCCTGAAAACGAAACAGGAGGGCCGGGCAGTCAATACATCAGCAAAGTAAAGGCCTAGTTCCAATGTCCCCCCTTACAGACTCACTGCACTTAGACATGCGTTCACATTAACTCTGTGAGGGCTGTCCCATTTGAAATCGTTAAGTCAGTGAGGGCTTTAGCAGAACACTTTCCGTAAGTTAGCATTAATGCACTTTGCCTAATTCATAGAGTTGTTAAAACTAACAGAATAACCTAAATATAATAATAATAAACATACAATCACAGCCTTTAAAGCACTGACTGTAAATAAGGAGTATGAGTTTTAAAGTAATGTAAAGTGTCATGAATGAAGGACTCGTCTTCAAAGTGCAGTCCCATTCCTTTTACCATTTGGAGCCCTTGCAGCCTCTCACCCTCAAGCACTTACCAGGTGATGTCAGTTAAGTCTGTGAGGGTTCACGGCTTGAGGGTTTAGGGGGGACATTGGAACTGGGCCAAAGAATCAGTGAAGCATTAAATGTCAGGTCAATACCAGGATAATTAAGTGTCTCTTCTGATGGACATGCATGATGAGTGAACACACAATGGGTGTAAAAAGAACTAGAGACCAGAGGTGTCACACTTATTTTATGGCTTACAGGCCAGATTAGATCAAATGTGACTTCATGCAGGCCGGACCAGTCGTGTACAACAACGTACGTAACCGTACTTTTCCCATAACTTTGTGGTCACTGCTCACTGCCCCAAGACACCGATTGAGTATGGTTACTAAAGGGGCTATTTGAGTAGTCAACTTTTCATGACCACCACTAATAAACACAAAAGCCTGCAACCATGAGTTTCAGTATGTACTGTGAAAATCTAAACAGTGGAAGGGTGTTTCTGCATCATCAGGACAAATCACTGTACAATGTGACTAAGTGGTTGCTTCCGATTCAGTTTTCTAAGATAAGATAACTCACCAAGGGTAGGTGTGCTGGGTCTACTGGAGACTGCTCCCACACTGAGGCGTGGCACTGTTATCCTGCCTGCCGAGGAAGACACCTACAACCACAAAATAACTATCAGCACAATGTTCGCATTGGACTGAAATGAGACTGGATAGGGATATCAGAAATAATACAGGTAAAAGGAACATAATAAACAATCGGGTGATGAGATTGTTATTTGTAACAGCAAAAAGCTGATGTCTCATGTTCCAATAAACCCATCTCTTATATTGAAAATGTCTTCAATGGAAAGGGCAAAAATATTAGATATATCTAATGTTCTACAATTAACACATTGAGTGCCAGATGTTTTTTAAAACAGGGTACAGCCAGTGCCAGCGTTTATAACCGTTTATTGGCGATCTTTTTAGAGCTGCAGAAGCCACAACAAGGACCCGGATGTAAACAAACGGTGTCTGGGCGATGGCCAAGGGTCCCGTCTAATGACTGGAATAATAACATTTCTACTGCGATCCGCCATTGCAGAGAGATCGCCCGTCGAAAATGGCTTGTTTTGATCACACAAAAAAATAAATGGATATGGACCTTTTTCTCAAGATCCCACCATTGGGGCGGATGCACGTCCGTTTTTTGGAGATGACGTCACATCGATCCATCTATTCCATTATATCTATCCATCTATCTATTATAGTCCTAGAATCATTCCTAAGTTGCGTTAAAGCGCCCTCTTGTGGATTTTTTTTGTTGAAAAAACAAAGATCTTCGTTTATGGCACTCGATGGGTGTATTAGCAAAAACGAGTATATACATTTTTGGCACCCAATGTGTTAACATGAATTATTATTTATTAGCTTGGGAAGATATTAATTTTACTCATCGGGGTATGCCGGTAGTACGTCAACCACATAATCACAACAGGCTGGAGACCTGTGTTGCACCTCTCTGCCTTCAACTTCTTGTCAGTCTACAATCCAAATAAATAAATAACTTGCCAAAGATAATTATATGTTTTACTCATAATGCTGACATTGGCCGTGTTTCCCAAAGAGATGCGTAGAGATGCTGCGCAGGTCCTACGAAGAGCCAGGTTTTCCTAAAGCGATTTCAGGTCATGCGTAGCCTACGCAGGTTGCGTAAGAGCCTCCTACATAGCCGGGACCCGGCGAAACCTACGCTCTACCCTCATTAGTAGCAAGCCTGAGCCCGACAGCCAGGTCTGTTGCACGCCGCTTCTGGCTAATTTGACTGTGGGGGCTACACATAGAACCAGCGCAGCAGTTCCTCCTAACAGCCGCTCACCCTACCCAAAAGAACAGATCTGCAAGCTATCAACACGGCATGTCGCAGTGTGTTGATAGCTTGTATGTCTGTTTTTTTTGGATAGGCTCGCACGTTACGCGCCGGCCCGGCCGTAATTATATGTGCGTGTGTGGTATTTTTATGATCCATTTCACTATATATATTCGCAAAGGGTGTTTAAACTGCTGTGTAGCGTAGGACAGCACTACGTAGTTAACGTAGGCTTTACGTAGGCTTCGTCCAGGAGGTCTACGTGCATGCTGTTTCTCGAATTTAGTTTAGCACACACGTAACGCCGTGCACTTGAGAACCTACGACGATGGTGTCTCCCGAAGCCAGTTTAGATAGCACGTAGGGCACAAACAGCTGCTACTAATGAAGATTAGTGCGTAGCGGGGTTGCTACTGCGCAGCTGCGTGGAGGCTCTTACGCAGCTTCTAGGCTACGCACGAGCTGAAATTTGTTTGGGAAACCCGGCCATTACCTTTTTCTGAATGGACTTGAGTCTGTAGTTAGGAGCAGTCAGACAGTAACGGTCTGGTGGCAGTCGAGGGCCGGTGTAAGGCTTTATCAATGGAAGGGGGGTCTGGTTCTTCTGTCGGGCGACTTCCAGAAGGAACTGCAGAGACAAAAGTCAGGGTTATTGGTATTATTTATGCATTCATTCATTATTTCCAAAAGGACAGCAAAATGCTGAGAAGGGGAGATAAAGTACAGAAGGGTTCTGGCAGGATTTAATTTCAGCATCGCAATTTCAAGAAGTCTATTTGGGTTCACATAGATAGATGGACCCTTATTGATCCTGTGAGGAAAATGTAGTCATGGGAGTAACAGCTGTCATACAAAAAGAACAGATAATAAGAACACAGCCGGTAAGGAAGATAGGGACAACAGAACAACATTTGACCTCAGCCGACAGGGATAAGAGTCTCAAGAGCTAGAGGTCATTCAATGAGCATTTTACCATCATTTTGTGCTACCTTATTTTACTACAATTTTATGGTCTAAATGTATTAACTGCCCTAATTTGCCTACATATAGTTTTTAAGTTAATTGAGTGCAACAATTTAGTTCCTTAGTCAACAACTTCCCAAGCAACAAACTGTGCACATGTATGTTAGAGATGTGTTGGGTAAAGACAAGTCTTTTTTTTTTTTATCTAATACTATGAAGACTTACATCTCGAGGTGGCGGGGAGGTGAATGATTGGTCCATTCGACACTGAATGGCCAACCGGATGTCATCAGCGTCCACACTTGACTTCTTAGCATGTGTTGCATACATTTTGGCATCTTCAATAATAGTTGTCACATATCCTACAAATGAAAAGAAGCAAGAGATACTGTTTGGTACTTTAAACAGGATTACAGTATTTTTTCTACATGTGATCTAGCATCACGTCACGAAATAACTGAAGTAAAAACTAAACCATTATGAATCAATTAAAATAAAAGGGTATTGAAATTGATTATTCAAACTAATTTATAAACCAGCCTGATTAATGGGATTTTGTCCAATCAGGAGACCAAATGCAGGATTGACAATAGCCGCAAGCATCTCTTAGATGCTATTTTTTATATCTGGCATCTAGAGTTGCAATACCAACCCTTGACAGCGCATTCAACCAAACAGAAAAGTCCTATCTGATTGTATTAAACAACGTTAAACTCACAAAATTGTAGCTGTGCCGTAAATTTGGATTATCCTCTTTGTAAAAAACAAATAAAAATCCACGAAGACATGTTATGAGATACTTTCTGTCAATAAATTCCGTGCAGGTGATCATTTTTCGAGTTTGGAAGCGCACGTTGGAAATCACTCATTGGTCCTGCACATAATGATAATTTATTGACAGAAAGTAGCTCATAATATGTCTATGGGGAATTTTTAAGAAACAAAAACTTGGCAGATACAAAGAGGATAATCCAAGCTGTTTGTACAGCTGCAATGTTGGTGAGTTTAATGTTTTTTAATACGATCAGATTGGACTTTTCTGTTTGGATTTATGGGCTGTCAAGGATTGGTATTGCAACTCTAAAAAGTGTAGTTCTCTCTCATCTGTTGATTGGATAAAATCGGTATCCCGATCTGAAAAAAGTATTATCTGTTAACTAAAGAGCTGGTGAGAGTGAGACCCCCGTTACTGAACCCCCTTTAACAGACTACTAGAAACTTACTGTAGGTGAATTCCAACATCTGATTTATCACTCTAGGCTCATACTCCGTGATCCCCATGTCCTTTAAGATTTGCATCATGACCTGAGCAAAGAGAAACATCACAGTTTAAGACACTTTTTTTTCAATCTCCACAGAATAGATCAGAACAATATTCACCACACATTGACAACGCCACACAGAATGTGGCTACAGCCATCTCAACTTTCAGCTCCAATACCTTTTGAACAAATAAACACTAACAAACCAAAAAAAGACATGAATATCCAGTTTGGAATTATAATAACCATAATAATAGCAGTGGTGTAAAGTAACTAAGTATATTTACTCAAGTCCTGTACTTACCGTAAGGACAATTGAGGTACTTTTACTTTACTAGAGTATTACACATTTTCAGCACTTTTACTTGTGCTGCACTACATCTCAGAGGCAAATATTGTATTTGTACTCCACTACATTTATTTGAAAACTTTAGTTACTAGTTACTTTGTAGATTTTGAGTATTATTACAAAACATACATTAACCACTTCAACCCTATATACATTTCTGCTATTTGAAAATCTATATCTACAAGCTCTGCAATCTACAAGCTCGCGATATGACGCATTGTGAACTTGTAGATCTGCTATTTTCAACAACAAAAAACAGACATTTTATACATTTGAAAACTTGAGAAAGGGGACATTCTGCATGATGAGTACTTTCTACTTTGGGTACATTTTGATACCAATACTTATGTACTTTTACTCAGGTTAACTTAATTCCGGACTTTTACTTGCAACAGAATACTTCTACATTGCAGTATTGATACTTTGACTTAAGTAAAACATTTGAGTACTTTTTCCACCACTGAATAACAGTAGTATATCAACAAATTGTGCTTGAGAGCTAGCTAAACGTGTCTCAGTGTCTCAGCCAGTCAGCCTATCCCATGGTCTCAACCGTACGCTACAACTAGCCAACGAGCTAGCGTGTTGCAAGCAGAATAACAAACGCACAAAAACGGACGTTGGGACGAGTTACTTGGCAATAATAACACCATTATTAAATGCAATGCAGGATTAATCTACACTGCAGCTTAGCGAGACCGACAGATAGCTGTTTATTCATTAATACCTGAGCATCTTTTGGAACGGTTTTCTGAGTAGCAGCCATTTTCAGTCCGCCGTCGCCGTCGCCAGACAGCCAGTGCTTCAACCTCTTTTGACTCTGGTTCAAATTCACCAGTGTTGCCAGGTTTGTGAGAGAAATAAGCAACCAGGTCTGGGAAAGCAAGCCCAAAAGAAGCAACTTGAAGACGCTATTTGAAAATAGACGAGCGTTGTGAGCTTGTAGAGGCTGCTATTTCCAAAACTCTTGCAATGAAAATGTGAAATATTTGGAATATGTTTGAAACATTCTAACAACACAAATGCTCCCATGTGGCACACAACATTTTCATGAAAATATTTGAGAACCACTGGTTTAAATATGAATTAAAACATTGTGAAGCCTAAATAAGCAAGTACAATTAAGAAACTAGCCCAAAAATCCGCAACTGCCAATTTTTTTTACAAGCAACTACAGAAAGAGAAGCACAAAGTCGATAAGCCGACATGGCAACGCTGTTCACGATAGGCCACCTATGTCATTGAACTGTTACCACACTGCCACCTATTGGACCGGATGATGCATGATCGTTTAGTGGGACGGGACACCACATAGCCAGCAGATGGCGAAAACGTCCAGGTTTAGCAGCAGCAGTAGTACTAGTAGTAGTAGTAGTAGTAGTAGTAGTAGTAGTAGTAGGAGGATAGTAGTTTTCTTTCTTTCTTTCTTTCTTTCGTGTGTGTGTGTGTGTGTGTGTGTGTGTGTGTGTGTGTGTGTGTGTGTGTGTGTGTGTGTGTGTGTGTGTGTGTGTGCGTGCGTGCGTGCGTGCGTGCGTGCGTGCGTGCGTGTGTGTAGGTGGGCACTGGGGACATCTGGACATCTCGATGTAAAATTGCCTATTTTGTCCAAAATGTGAAGGAAAAAAAAGGTAAAGTATGTGAACATGCACAGTACATCATTGACAAACTCAATTTTTTCCTTCAACTTCTTGTTTATGCCCTAAAATGTATGTTTGTAGCAATTGTAGAAATATTAGACCTTAACTGTCGAATCTTTAATCATGTTCACCCATTATTGAGAATTGGGACAAAACCTTTAATTATTTGTATTGTTTTATTTATTCTTCAATTATGCCGGGAAAATATATTTTAAAAGATCACAGTGTTGACTATTAAACCATGTACTGGGCCAATCTCCCAGGCTCCCACAGTTGTTTTTTATTTCAGATGTCAACTCCATAAACTGGCATATCTGACATAATTGACATTGAAATTATTTTTCAAAGTTGCTTAGATTTCTATTAATGCTAATAGAATTACACATTTAAAAAAATCTGTTTTATTTAGTTTGGATTTTGAAGGACTGATGGAGTTGATATGTTATTGTTGGGACTGGGACACACCAGATAGTAATATTATTTAGGGCACAAAAAATAGAAAGCTTATATATTGCTTTCGCAGCTTTCCCGCCTTTTTTAATAACCTTGTTATAATAACCTATATTAGCCTTTTTATTATTAGGATTTAGTTTTACTGTAATTTAAAGTATTATATATTACTAAATAAAATAACAAAATAAAGTAAGTGTAATTATAATTATATTGTAATTGTAATGTCTACGGGAGGTCCCTTTAAAATGTTTGCATTTTGTTGATGCAGTTGTTGCATTGTTTACTAGCCGTGGTTGTGTGGGAATATAAGACACATAGGTGTGGGACTGGAAGGACCACATCAGAAACGTGGACTTCTACAAGGACCTACCATGGGTCACACGCGGTCAGAGATAGAACTGACACTGTGGGAGCCAACCCAAGGCGCAGCTAGGGGGAGAAAAGAGGCGCACCACCTACATACACACTGCGGCGCGACAGCGGAACTAACAACACAGCAGAGCTTAAGACCCTGATGCTAGACCATATGTGTGGAAGGCAGCGATTCAGGAGCCCCAAGTTGGCGTTGGCTATAGTCTGCACTCCCGCATTGCATTTTCACAATTATTGAACTTTTCTTTCCGGGAATGACTGGAAACTTTATCAATTTAAATACAGCAATGCATTGATATTAAAAAGAAAATGTAGTTTTTCATTTCTACTTTTGAAAACTAAACTTCCAGGGTGTCCCATGAGTCCCAACATTTTCCTACTAACATTTTCCCACACACGCACGCACGCACGCACGCACGCACGCACGCACGCACGCACGCACGCACGCACGCACACACACACACACACACACACACACACACACACACACACACACACACACTTGCACGCACGCACACACACACACACACCATATCAATATGGCAAAGAAGCAGAGACAAAGGGTTATAGGTGAGGACAGGTGCAAATATTATTAGCGTCAAGTCAATTTTACTTCCACTAATAATTTTGACCTCTAATATCAGCCACCTTCTGTCCAGTCCAAAGGGTGGTGGGCTATCTTAAAGGTCACAGAATTGACCCTCACACCAACTTTTTTTTTTCTTCAAGATTTTCAAAAAAATAGCGAAGATACCAGATATACAAGCTCATAACCAGTTGTAATGTGCTGTGTTGTGAGCTTGTACATATGCTATTTGTGATTTGGTTAATGTGCCCCCCTCAAGACACTAAATCCAGCAGTACCCCAAGGTGGCTGTTCCTTAATGCCCCTGTGCTAAACATCCTGATTAAACTCTATATATGTCTGTTAAATGAAACAATTATAATATGCACATTATTGTTCATCAATTACATGATATTAAACTATAAACAGATGTTGCACATTTCTATTGGTAATGGTTAGTAGAAGTTGTTCACTTAAAATATATGCATGATAGCAAAAGACTCACACATCACTTGAATTAAAATAAACTTAATTCTTATTAATTTAGCGGGATACACATTCAAAAAGGTTCAAAACAGCACTCTATTGACCAATATGGATTCATAATCCATGCCAAATTAAACTTTTGTTTTAATGACCACAAGGTTATTGAAGTTTAGTTTAAGTTAGTTTGACTTTGCTCAGACCTTTGCTTGTGCCACACTGCTGCCACACTTTAGCCCAGGGATTCTCTCTCTCTCTCTCTCTCTCTCTCTCTCTCTCTCTCTCTCTCTCTCTCTCTCTCTCTGTGTTTCTGTCTCTGCCTCTGCCTCTGTCTCTCTCTGTCTCTCTCTGTCTCTCTCTCTCTCTCTCTCTCTCTCTCTCTCTCTCTCTCTCTCTCTCTCTCTCTCTCTCTCTCTGTGTGTTTCTGTCTCTGCCTCTGCCTC